>NC_141554.1:92335000-92672500 GCF_021556685.1 Rattus norvegicus
AAAAAAATAACAAGAATCACTTTTTATTTTGTATTCCAGAAGAATCCAACATGGATTATTACCTTATTGCAGTGATTTTGAAAGTTGGTATTGCCATAACTCCTAAGGAAATAGAAGCAGTCATTAAAGGTCTCCCAACCAAAAAGAGCCCAGGTCCAGACGGGTTTAGTGCAGAATTCTATCAGACCTTCATAGAAGACCTCATACCAATATTATCCAAACTATTCCACAAAATTGAAACAGATGGAGCACTACCGAATTCCTTCTACGAAGCCACAATTACTCTTATACCTAAACCACACAAAGACCCAACAAAGAAAGAGAACTTCAGACCAATTTCCCTTATGAATATCGATGCAAAAATACTCAATAAAATTCTGGCAAACCGAATCCAAGAGCACATCAAAACAATCATCCACCATGATCAAGTAGGCTTCATCCCAGGCATGCAGGGATGGTTTAATATACGGAAAACCATCAACATGATCCATTATATAAACAAACTGAAAGAACAAAACCACATGATCATTTCATTAGATGCTGAGAAAGCATTTGACAAAATTCAACACCCCTTCATGATAAAAGTCCTGGAAAGAATAGGAATTCAAGGCCCATACCTAAATATAGTAAAAGTCATATACAGCAAACCAGTTGCTAACATTAAACTAAATGGAGAGAAACTTGAAGCAATCCCACTAAAATCAGGGACTAGACAAGGCTGGCCACTCTTGCCCTACTTATTCAGTATAGTTCTTGAAGTTCTAGCCAGAGCAATCAGACAACAAAAGGAGGTCAAGGGGATACAGATCGGAAAAGAAGTCAAAATATCACTATTTGCAGATGATATGATAGTTTATTTAAGTGATCCTAAAAGTTCCACCAGAGAACTACTTAAGCTGATAGAAAACTTCAGCAAAGTGGCTGGGTATAAAATTAACTCAAATAAATCAGTAGCCTTCCTTTACACAAAAGAGAAACAAGCCGAGAAAGAAATTAGGGAAACGACACCCTTCATAATAGACCCAAATAATATAAAGTACCTCGGTGTGACTTTAACCAAGCAAGTAAAAGATCTGTACAATAAGAACTTCAAGACACTGAGGAAAGAAATTGAAGAAGACCTCAGAAGATGGAAAGATCTCCCATGCTCATGGATTGGCAGGATTAATATAGTAAAAATGGCCATTTTACCAAAAGCGATCTACAGATTCAATGCAATCCCCAACAAAATACCAATCCAATTCTTCAAAGAGTTAGACAGAACAATTTGCAAATTCATCTGGAATAACAAAAAACCCAGGATAGCTAAAGCTATCCTCAACAATAAAAGGACTTCAGGGGGAATCACTATCCCTGAACTCAAGCAGTATTACAGAGCAATAGTGATAAAAACTGCATGGTATTGGTACAGAGACAGACAGATAGACCAATGGAATAGAATTGAAGACCCAGAAATGAACCCACACACCTATGGTCACTTGATTTTTGACAAAGGAGCCAAAACCATCCAATGGAAAAAAGATAGCATTTTCAGCAAATGGTGCTGGTTCAACTGGAGGTCAACATGTAGAAGAATGCAGATTGATCCATGCTTATCACCCTGTACAAAGTTTAAGTCCAAGTGGATCAAGGACCTCCACATCAAACCTGATACACTCAAACTAATAGAAGAAAAACTAGGGAAGCATCTGGAACACATGGGCACTGGAAAAAATTTCCTGAACAAAACACCAATGGCTTATGCTCTAAGATCAAGAATCGATAAATGGGATCTCATAAAACTGCAAAGCTTCTGTAAGGCAAAGGACACTGTGGTTAGGACAAATCGGCAACCAACAGATTGGGAAAAGATGTTTACCAATCCTACAACAGATAGAGGCCTTATATCCAAAATATACAAAGAACTCAAGAAGTTAGACCGCAGGGAGACAAATAACCCTATTAAAAAATGGGGTTCAGAGCTAAACAAAGAATTCACAGCTGAGGAATGCCGAATGGCTGAGAAACACGTAAAGAAATGTTCAACATCTTTAGTCATAAGGGAAATGCAAATCAAAACAACCCTGAGATTTCACCTCACACCAGTGAGAATGGCTAAGATCAAATACTCAGGTGACAGCAGATGCTGGCGAGGATGCGGAGAAAGAGGAACACTCCTCCATTGTTGGTGGGATTGCAAACTGGTACAACCATTCTGGAAATCAGTCTGGAGGTTCTTCAGAAAATTGGACATTGAATTGCCTGAGAGCTATACCTCTCTTTGGCATATACCCAAAAGATGCCCCAACATATAAAAAAGACACGTGCTCCACTATGTTCATCGCAGCCTTATTTGTAATAGCCAGAAGCTGGAAAGAAACCAGATGCCCTTTAACAGAGGAATGGATACAGAAAATGTGGTACATCTACACAATGGAATATTACTCAGCTATCAAAAACAACGGCTTTATGAAATTCGTAGGCAAATGGTTGGAACTGGAAAATATCATCCTGAGTGAGCTAACCCAATCACAGAAAGACATACATGGTATGCACTCACTGATAAGTGGCTATTAGCCCAAATGCTTGAATTACCCTAGATGCCTAGAACAAATGAAACTCAAGACGGATGTTCAAAATGTGAGTGCTTCACTCCTTCTTTAAAAGGGGAACAAGAATACCCTTGGCAGGGAAGGGTGAGGCAAAGATTAAAACAGAGACTGAAGGATCACCCATTCAGAGCCTGCCCCACATGTGGCCCTTACATATACAGCCACCCAATTAGACAAGATGGATGAAGCAAAGAAGTGCAGACCGACAGGAGCCGGATGTAGATCGCTCCTGAGAGACACAGCCAGAATACAGCAAATACAGAGGCGAATACCAGCAGCATACCACTGAACTGAGAATAGAACCCCCGTTGAAGGAATGAGAGAAAGAACTGGAAGAGCTTGAAGGGGCTCGAGACCCCCTATGTACAACAATGCCAAGCAACCAGAGCTTCCAGGGACTAAGCCACTACCTAAAGACTATACATGGACTGACCCTGGACTCTGACCTCATAGGTAGCAATGAATATCCTAGTAAGAGCACCAGTGGAAGGGGAAGCCCTGGGTCCTGCTAAGACTGAACCCCCAGTGAACTAGACTGTTGGGGGGATCGCGGCAATGGGGGGAGGGTTGGGAGGGGAACACCTATAAGGAAGGGGAGGGGAGAGGGGGATGTTTGCCCGGAAACCAAAGAATTATTATTAAGTATTAAATAAATTAAAAAAAAAGAAAGTTGGTATTAGGTTTTTAATTCCTTTGACCATTAATGGAATAAGAATTAGATATGACTAACCACTGAATATATTTGTCTAATTGATTTATTTAAAAAATTGATTTTTTAAAATCTGTACTATAAAAAGGGGATTTGTACTCTGAAATATTTCTTGCTTTTCTTCTGTTTAAAATTATTTGAAACTGTTGTATTATAATATTGTTAAGTATGTCTTATTCCACTATATATAAAATAAATTATTGTTGTAAAAATATTTTGCTCAGAAGCCCATCTTACATAATATAGAAATTCTGAAAAGATAATTTAAAACCTTTACTCTGTGGTGCTGATTATTCTTTAAAAAACTTAGGAGTATGTATGTGAGAGAGAGAAAGACAAAGGGAGACATAGAGAGAAACAAAGACAGAGATAGAGTCAATGAAATTTAAAGAAACAGAATCAAAGATGAGTGGAGGCAAAATGTTTATTTGTACTTATTGTGCATATTCATGTGTATGCTAATCATTAAATAGATCAGATAAACCCTGAAACCTCTCCAAACACAATTTAGGAACAATCAATTATTCTTATAAGATATTTATACATTTATAAAATGAGCATAACATAAATTCTGACTGTCTTGTCCAAGACTAAAAAACTAGTTGATGATGCAGTCTTGTGGTAGTTTTGTTTAATTAGTGAGTTGCCATCTGAGAATTTTTTCACTGAAAATATATAATAGTATTGTTTGTATGGGAGCGTAAAACTGGAATATAACATACTTTCTTTGAAGTAGACAATTAACAAATATGTATATATACTTCAAATTGGCATCAAATGTAACTGTCAAAACTAATACACTCAGTGTCAATACATTCAACTTTAATTATCTTGGTGAAGAAAAATAATGTTCTTAATCTTTTATTCAATTTACTTGTTTTCTTAAGAAAATGCAACAAAAAGAAAAATAGAAATTGAGCACCAAATATTTCTATTGGGTACATAGAATATATCCTAGAATAATGAAAATTTTCATTCATTACTCATTTATTTCAAAAGATGTTTTAATTATTTAGATTTTTAAAAAAGCATTATTTTCTTCCTGTGCCACCCACTTTTCCCTTTCTTTTTAGTTTTGACTGAGTTTGGCTATGTAGTGCTGGATCTTGCCACACAGAACAGGTTCAGCCTGGCCTGGTTCTCACAGATGTCTCCCTGCTTCTGCCCGTTGGGATTAAATATGTGTACCACCACACATACCTGGTTGAGTCTCCTAAACAAAGAAGGATGGGTGAGAGGAAAGGACTAAGATGTGATGATGAAAACTGCAACTTGAAAAAAGTAAAGTTTGTTATGTTGATTTAAGTTTATGTCTTCTTTAGTGATTAAAAGATTCTGTTGATTTAATCTGCCTTCTCTTCCTAGTAAAGAGAAAAACAAGACATATAAATGCACATACACACATGCATTACTTTTCTCAAAAAGTGTAATCTTTTTCATCTAGAGTTTTTGAATATAATATTAAAATCCTGTTACATATAAGATGTATATGTTATGACAGACTAGTCTGTTCTATATTTTTAAGGTGGCATGTCAAGGACAAATCAAATGTACTATAAATTCCTAAATTATCTCACAGGAAATAATTTTAAAGACAATAACTCTCATCTTCTGGTCAAGGCAACTTAAAACATTTTGTTTAGTTTTAGTTGGCATAACCTTAAGAACTAAAAAGGTAGAACCCATTAATCTTTATAACATAAAATCACTGATTTCATCACCTTTAAACATTAGATGACACTTTATATATTGCAAAGAGTGAAAGAAAATTATGCCTAAAATGTTATGTATAACCTGCAGCCAGTAATTTCTTAAACATTAACAAGATTGATGAGTTTAGTGAAATGTTTAAACTATACAATGCCCTATTCATAAATGATACTTCCCTGGAGTTATAATAAGGTTTTAAGTGAATAAAGCATTTAAAATATTAAAAACTGTATAGAAATAACTACCAATAATTTCTTATGTGAACAGTTCCTCAAAAGAAAATTAATCATTTAAAAAGGTCATGACGCATTCATTTATTTTTCTTCTTATATGTCTAAACTCAATTTTTATGTTTTTCATCTGTTACTATCAGAGATTGGTAAATATTAGCCATACATGTCTACATTTATTGGAAAGTAAACATCTTGGAAAAACACATACTTAAGAAGAAATAATATTTTTTAGATGTTTCCATAAAGTACTTTGGAAATCTCCTTTAAATCACGTCTTCCTCAATGTGGAGCTAATCAAATGCTCTTTAGAAAGATACATGTGGGGAGCATAAGTGAGAGATCATTATAAAAATAGTTTTCTAGGTGACTTAATGAGATGTTAATATTGAATATAGTATATAATCAATACAATAGAAAGAATTAAAATTAATGGAAATAAACCATTATATAAAAAACAATTATTACCCCTTAAGGTTATTGAAAGAAAGTTAATAATTTACCAAAACACTTAGTTTTAAATGTCAACAGACCACAATGAAATTTTGAAATGTTGTGAGTTCAATTTTATGAAAAGTATTTTAATTATTATGGTGATGTTTGTTATAGGTGAACACATAAAATATTTTCCTAATCTGGAATTTACTCTTGGTAAAGATATTGTGACTGAGATTGAAATGATGACAAAGAATTATGAATAGTATTTATATGTAGATGATCAACAGGTGGGTTTAGAAGGGATGAGAACATTTTTCAAAAACTATTTTATAGAAAAAATGCCTAAAAATATTTTATGTCACAAAGATATCTTACATGAAAAGTAAAAAATAAAAACAACAAAAAAAAAAAACACACACACACAAAATTATAGTGGTTTGTTTTTAGGAAATACAACAGCCTACAGTACTCTAACCTTTCAACAAGCCACTTCCTGAACAGTCAGCAGCTACCAGCATGGAGCTAAGACTCTCTACCAGTAAAAGTTCACCTTTTTTTTAGTAAATAAATTTCAACTAAAATATGGATATTTATAGATAATATTTTCCCTATCATACAAAGTGAAAATGTGAAAATCATTGTGAAACATACATTTTATATGCAAGAGGAAATATAAAAATTCTTCCTTTATTGCACGATGTTGTGGTAAAAAATAAAACTTCAGAATGGTTCCCACACATACCCTGGTGGTCATTCTCTTGCTAGTTCGGGCTCTGGTGGGCCATTGGAACTAGAGCTAATTTATCTCAGTGGCTCCATGCTGTCTCCAAGTACTGTCTGACACAGGCAGTCTGCGGGCTGTTCCAGCGCAGCACTCTGTCCTCACTCACAGCTTCCTTGGAAGATCCCTGCAAAGCCAGTTTCCTACAGAGACCACCTAATTCATGGATCTCTTACTGTGGACTCATTTAAGTCGCCCAATGAATGAACGCACCATGCAATAACCTCTGATCCAATTGATAAGATATAATTTGCCAGTCTAGACAGCACAAAATCCTGTACACACCCAGCCCTTAAGAATAGTCCTAACAACCTGTATCTATGCATGGAGAGGAATCTTAATATCTGCTGCCATATTCTCCCAGTTCCTTCCTCCTCATTCTCTCTCTATTCTTCTCCCTCCCTTCTAAAACCTCTGTTCCCAACTCCTTTCCTTCTTGTCCAATGACAGGCCTTGTTTTATATTGTCTGCCCTCACCTACATAATGATATCAATCTACAGTGCTATTTCATTGCTGTGGTCTAGAATCTAACGCATACGTTAGAGAAATTCTTACTATATGGTTTCATCAAAATGAATTGTCATAGTTTTGTAAACAAGACAGTTACCTAACCTACATCTGGTAAAAGCAGAACCAGATATAATTTAGTCAGTTTCTGAGTGTAGTAGAGTACTCGGATGTCTTAGCTACTGTTTTATTGCTGGGAAGAGTTAGTATAACCAAATCAACTTTTAATTGGAGATTGCTTACAGTTTTAGAAGGTGATTCCATGATTAATCATGGTGGGAAGCAGACAGGTATTTTGCTTGAGCAGTAGCTGAGAGCTCACATGTGATCCACAAATTGCAGGCAGACAAAGAGAAAGAACAAGACTTTGCTTTACACATGCATTTGATTTTCAAAGCCCAACCCCAGTGACATACCACTTCCATCAATGTGGCCACCAAAGAAGACACAATTACATTTCAAACAGGCACACTAACCAGGTACCAAACATTTCATTACATAAGCCCATGGAAGCCATTCTCCTTATTATAACCATACCATGTGTCCCTAAGTGTATCATAATTTCAGACACAGGTATTGAAATGTTCTCTTTTAGTATTTACTCAGAAAGTTTAACATGTTCATTGAAATACTAAGATTAATTAAACTTGTCTTAATTGAAAGTCCTAAAAGGGAGGAATGAGGGAACATAACAGGTCACAAAATATATATGACTTGAAAGCAGAAGGAATATATATTTGGAGAAGGAGAAATGCATGGCAAACAGGGAGAAGAGGATGTTAAATATCAGTGAAGAGTGAAAAGGAGCAGAATATAGTGATGTATATGTATGAAGATGTCAAATTTTTATATTCTAACCAAAATAATTAATTTAAAAATTAATAAAAGAATAATATCAGCAGACTTATCATCAAAGTAAAAAGAGTAAAAAAACTAGCTTGGCGTCATTACATCGACGACAACACACACACACACACAATTACTACTATGATGATTAATCTTGATTATTAATTTGATTAGATCTTGAATAAATGGATAGGATATGAGGGATTTTCTAAAACTCACCCTACATATCAAGAACAACTTCTTAGTGTTCAAATATATAAAAAAGGTTTTAGTTTTTCTTTCTTAACTTTACTCTTTCTGGCAAGTTCATCTCCACTTTTGTTCCTGTTGCTACTGCTTTTAGATTATTTTGCTGATATCGGAACTTGGCTTTTTCAGTCTGCCCATGGGAACCAAAGATCATTAGGTCTCTGGGAATCTTCTGAACCATCAGCACCAGGGTGTGGCTGCTGAGATTATACTTGTGTACTCAGCAGATACAGAACACTCAGCATCTCTATTATGAGGTAGTCATTGTTGGACAATGTAGATCTGATTATATAAACCAATCTAATAAATCTATTCTTCTGATGAACCTAAGCTGATTGAACTTCTTTTATGATTTTGTATACTTCCAAATATTTCTCACTGAAGTCATAGTATCTTTCTCAATATTATGATCTTAGAACATAGCATAAATGTACTACATCAATGTTTTTAAATTTCTCATAACTATTGTCAGCCCAAAAAATTGTAGAAAGAAGCTGTGTTCTCCACTGAACTGTCTTCAAAGGCTATTACCTGACTAGAATCGTTACTGGAATGGTAAAGATCCAGTCCCTAATTAAAGTTGATCTTAGGTTATGATCAGTCATCTAGATAGACACCCCTTGCCTAGGTCTTATCTAGCATCCTAAGTGTAGGAGACAAAACTACTAGAATATATTAAGTAAACAAAAAAGTTATAGTTTCTACCAACAAAAAAAAATCTATGAATGCAATCAGACAGCATTGGAGTCTATTATATATGAAATGTCCTTTGCTTTTCTTTAACAAGCCTACTTATTTTTCCACCAATGTATTTTTTTAAATGTAATGATCTAGTTTATTATCTTTTCATTAGTTTATCTATTTATTCACTGTACTTCCCGAGTGGAGTGCAGTTCTCCTAGTTTCTCTTCTTTCATTCCCACCCTCCTCTCTCTATTCCACCTTCATGGGTACCAGCCTGTCTTGACACATCAACCTGTAATAGGACTAGGGCTATCCTCTCCCAATGAGGCAAAACAATGCAGCCCAAACAAGGGAAAGTGATTCAAAGTCAGAGAAAGCCCCTGCTGCAATTGTTAGGGGATCCACATGAAGACCATGCTGCATGTTGTCTTCTATTTATATGTAGAGTGTCCAGGTACAACCTATGCATACTCTTTAGTTCATAATTCAGTCTGTGTGAGCTCCTGTGGACTCAGGTTAACTGACTCTGTGGATCATCTTTCGGTGTCCTTGACCCTGTGGCTACTACAATCCTTCTTTCCACTCTTCCACAAGATTGTACAAGATTTGTGTGATGTTTAGCTATGGGGCCCTACATCTGTTTCCATCAGCTACTGTAGTCTTTCATTGAGACTTATGCTAGGTTCCTGTCTGCAAGCATAGCAGAGTATCATTAATAGTGTCAAGGGTTGGCTTTTTCCCACAGGATTGGCCTCAATTTGGGTCAGTCATTGCTTGGCCATTCTCCCAAACTCTGATACATCTTTATCCTTGCATATATTGTAGGCAGGACAAATTTTGGGTCAAAGTTCTTACGTGTGCTTTGGTATTATAATCCCTCAACTGGAATTCCCACATAACAGGTGAGCACCTCACCAATATTTTTTGAAAAAAATTCTTGAATTATATAGCTTTATCTGTTCTAATGCTATAAAAACTTCATAAAACTGCTTCCAGGTGGTACATAGAATTTGAGTTAATCTGTCTTCCTGGGCAATAGGAATAAATGAATGACATCTATATTTGTAAGCTCTAAATTGGATATTAGAGGAGTAATATTATACGATGTTTAGAATTTACAAATATAGAAGTCACTCATATATGTCCATTTAATTGAAAATCCCAGGTTAACAGAAATATACTCTTTAGAAAACTCTTGTGCCACCTATGAATAAGAGTAGCCCAGAGAAGACAAATTCTTGATGCCCAAAGAATATGGTCAAACAAACAAATAATAATCTGAACTTTGATCACCGCAAAGCCCAGAAAATATATAAATCAAGGCATTTTTAAATACTCTAGGAGAGTATATAAAACTGTTACTGGATTTTACATGTGATCTTATCACACTCTTAATTTTAAGCTTGGAGCATGAGGGAATGCAGCTGTCTAGGTAACAAATTCCAAACGATTTAGGTTAGACAAAGAAATGGACAACTAGAAGCAGCCCAAAAGAATTTAATCCAAGTTCTGCCACTTTCCAGCTTGTCAAAATGTTGAAGCTTTAATCATTCTGTCAACCATTTAGAAACACTAATGAAATTGTGTCTGCATATTGTATGTAGATAGGGGAGGGGGTTTTCTAAGAAGTTCAGTTCCCACCATTATATTATATATTCATCTAAACATTTTATTTTATTACAAGGACCATCTTCATTTCCTCCCATTTTCTCATAAATAAATCTACAAATTACTTTTTTTAACAGGAAACTTAAATATCCTCTTATTTAAAATTGATCAAGTTATTTCCAAGTTATTGGTGGACAATATTTTCAAAGTGTAAATATATTATAAGATAAAAAAGGGACAGCAAGAGCAATCTATCTCTGTGTCCGAAAGCATAGCAATTTCTGTTATTAAAACATCAGGGGCTTTTGAAATAAGACTACGTCTTATTCATCAGTTTTCTAATGAAATACCTTTTTGTGAGAAAGTAACACATAAACAGAGGTATTTCATTAAGTCTACATTAAAAGCAAAAGAAAACCCCAAATATGTTGTTAATGAATTGAACCAATTAGTGACTGAAATCAGTGAAATTCATTCTATTCAGTAACGAATGAGGGCTCCTAAAGAGCCAAGGCACAAACACTGCCTCTAGCTTCATACTCAGAGCGGGCACAGAAAAAGAGGATTAATTTATGCTTTTCTTAGATGGATTAAAGTCATTTGGCACAAATTGTAAAGTTTCTTTCTTCTCCCTCTTTTTTGAGCATAGTCCTATTTACTATCAAACTCTCAAGCTGGGAAGTAAAGAGGGGAAGTAGCTAGAAGAGGGAATAATTCATACATTATTTCTGTCTTTGGTGTAAATATCCTGTGCACCTGCAGCTCCAAGACAGTTATGGAAATAGAAGTGCTTAGAAATTCAAAGCAAGTTCGCAAAGTGCATGTTTTACCATGCAAATCGTGTATACTTCACACACCTGTATAGAGTTAAGCAAAATCATTTATTTAGGAAAATATCTTAATTTCCCACCTTTGTACATTTTGCCATTGTGAATGAATGACAAAAATCACATTCGGTCAATCTGAAGTGTATTTCAGAATACTGTTCTACTCTGCTTTTTGTGAGCCTTGAATGTTGCAGAATGAATTAAAGGGTAGCAGACACAAAAGAACTGTGCATTAATGAGAATTCACAGAGAGCAGTATTCAGCCATTTGCACTTTGGTTCATGAATAACAAGTGACCATTCATGCTGCTAAGTAAGCAAACTAGCCACAAAGGTGAGAAAAGACTGTGATTTAGTATAAAATGCAGTAAGCAGGGGTTCTCTCTAACCTCAGGGTGCTTTTCATTTGCTTAATGGTTAGTACAGAACCCGACTACACAAGTGTTAGCAAATCAACACCTTTTCTTTACAGTATACCTTAACCACAGGAACTCAGTAGAGTCAGACTTATAAGTTGATAAGCTTTTCAGTACTCAATTGATGAGAGCTTGTTGCTGGAGCCCATCAAGGTTTGCTTCTAGGTCTTCTGGTGTGAATATGAATTTCTATGTAGAACTGTCACAAATGCTTTCAAGAAGCATCCCATATGAAAGGCAATAGACAATAATTTCACTTTATACTTCCCCAGGCTCTTTTATTTTCTGTGATATGTGCCAAGATTTTCATATAAATGATCACAACATGTATTTTTTTTTCAATTTATTCTAACAGTTTTGATTGTGCACATATTTGAGGGCAATTCCCGGGCTAGGATTAAATCTCCCCAGTGGAAATGGTATTTAAATTAAATTAAAGCACCAAAGATTTGACTTAGGGTAAGCTGAAAGTAGAAAAGTAGAGATTAAAAACAAAACAAAACAAAACAAAACAAAAAAGCCATGGAGACAAAACAGAAAAACACAGGATGCATAATAATAATAGAGTAAAGCTTCATCTTCTTCTGTAATACATATTCATGGTATTAAAACCATAAGAAAAGGACTAGAAATGTAAATAAGTTGATGTCTAAAGCTCAGAACCACAGATATTATGTCTTAAATGAAAGCATGAAATGATATAGTGTTAATATGACTGTAAAAGACTGGATACAGCAAAGGGGTATATAGAAAGATGGTGATTTATACTTTTCTCAGGAAATGTAATAAATAGTAGTGATAGTACTTACCAACTTTTAAAAATAAACAAAATAAGCAGTCATCATTATAATGAACAGATTTGCATTTTTTTCCTTTGAGTTTGCTGTCAGTACGAAATCATGTAGTAGTGCCAACAGGTTGGCAAAATTCAACCTTCTACCCATAATTATGAGAACAGAAATTTGGGGACAGATTTATTCCAAGGTAAAAATGATGAAAGAAGAGAATATCAGGACTCAAGTAATTATCTCCAACAGAACAGACTTACATGAGACTTTGTGGAAAAGAAACTGGTTACAGGGAGACAGTAGGCTAAAAGCCCCTACATTGGGCCATGTCTCTTCAGTGAATAAGCATTGTTCCTGTCCTTTTACAGTTAATCCGGATCATGGTTCCCTTCCTGAATAGCTTTAGGTCAACTTGAAACAAGCTAAAGTAATTTGAGAGGAAGATACCTGAATTAAGAAAATGCTTCAAACCCAGAAATGAACCCACACACCTATGGTCACTTGATTTTTGACAAAGGAGCCAAAACCATCCAATGGAAAAAAGATAGCATTTTCAGCAAATGGTGCTGGTTCAACTGGAGGGCAACATGTAGAAGAATGCAGATCGATCCATGCTTATCACCCTGTACAAAGCTTAAGTCCAAGTGGATCAAGGACCTCCACATCAAACCAGACACACTCAAACTAATAGAAGAAAAACTAGGGAAGCATCTGGAACACATGGGCACTGGAAAAAATTTCCTGAACAAAACACCAATGGCTTATGCTCTAAGATCAAGAATCGACAAATGGGATCTCATAAAACTGCAAAGCTTCTGTAAGACAAAGGACACTGTGGTTAGGACAAAACAGCAACCAACAGATTGGGAAAATATCTTTACCAATCCTACAACAGATAGAGGCCTTATATCCAAAATATACAAAGAACTCAAGAAGTTAGACTGCAGGGAAACAAATAACCCTATTAAAAAATGGGGTTCAGAGCTAAACAAAGAATTCACAGCTGAGGAATGCCGAATGGCTGAGAAACACCTAAAGAAATGTTCAACATCTTTAGTCATAAGGGAAATGCAAATCAAAACAACCCTGAAATTTCACCTCACACCAGTGAGAATGGCTAAGATCAAAAACTCAGGTGACAGCAGATGCTGGCGAGGATGTGGAGAAAGAAGAACACTCCTCCATTGTTGGTGGGATTGCAGACTGGTAAAACCATTCTGGAAATCAGTCTGGAGGTTCCTCAGAAAATTGGACATTGAACTGCCTGAGGATCCAGCTATACCTCTCTTGGGCATATACCCAAAAGATGCCTCAACATATAAAAGAGACACGTGCTCCACTATGTTCATCGCAGCCTTATTTATAATAGCCAGAAACTGGAAAGAACCCAGATCCCCTTCAACAGAGGAATGGATACAGAAAATGTGGTACATCTACACAATGGAATAATACTCAGCTATGAAAAACAACAAGTTTATGAAATTCGTAGGCAAATGGTTGGAACTGGAAAATATCATCCTGAGTGAGCTAACCCAATCACAGAAAGACATACATGGTATGCACTCATTGATAAGTGGCTGTTAGCCCAAATGCTTGAATTACCCTAGATCCCTAGAACAAATGAAACTCAAGACGGATGATCAAAATGTGAATGCTTCACTCCTTCTTTAAATGAGGAAAAAGAATACCCTTGGCAGGGAAGGGAGAGGCAAAGATTAAAACAGAGACTGAAGGAACACCCATTCAGAGCCTGCCCCACATGTGGCCCATACATATACAGCCACCCAGTTAGACAAGATGGATGAAGCAAAGAAGTGCAGACCGACAGGAGCAGGATGTAGATCGCTCCTCAGAGACACAGCCAGAATACAGCAAATACAGAGGCGAATGCCAGCAGCAAAGCACTGAACTGAGAATAGGACCCCCGTTGAAGGAATCAGAGAAAGAACTGGAAGAGCTTGAAGGTGCTCGAGACCCCAAAAGTACAACAATGTCAAGCAACCAGAGCTTCCAGGGACTAAGCCACTACCTAAAGACTATACATGGATTGACCCTGGACCTCATAGGTAGCAATGAATAGCCTAGTAAGAGCACCAGTGGAAGGGGAAGCCCTGGGTCCTGCTAAGACTGAACCCCCAGTGAACTAGACTGGTGGGGGGAGGGCGGCAATGGGGGGAGGGTTGGGAGGGGAACACCCATAAGGAAGGGGAGGGGGGAGGGGGATGTTTGTCCGGAAACCGGGAAAGGGAATAACACTTGAAATGTATATAAGAAATACTCAAGTTAATAAAAAAAAAAAAAAAAACGAACAAAAAAAAAAAAGAAAATGCTTCAATAAAACTAGGAGCTATCATAACTTTTTTTTCCCCTTTTATTTGGGAATGAGCATTTGCAGATGGCTGAAATATTATGGAAAACTATACTATTTCTCTAGGTTGTAGCTTAGGTATATTAGGTGAAGGAATCAACTGAGCGTTTTACCTGAGACTTTGGGCTTGAAGGATTCTAAAATGTTTTCTCTTGTCTCTCTATATTCTTCAGTGGTTGAAACTATGTTCCACCTACAAACTGGAACAGGATGCTTTGTGAATATTTTGGTTTAAATTCCAATAGTTTTGTACTCAGTGCTTCATCAAACAATATTGGTAACTATTTTAGTCCATGTAAATTACCTGCATAACCACCATCTGGGTTAATATGGTTTGGCTGACCAGCCTCAGATGTAGGCAGAAGAAAGTATCTTTTAGATCCAGAACAATATAAATCTTCTTTTTCTGTGGCAGAGACAACAAACTTAGGATGATATAAAGGTTCAGTATTATGGGGTAGATGATTTCCAACCTATTTATCAATTTTGTTTAAATCCCGTACTTGTTGGATGTCTTAAGTGTTAGTCTTCAGGAAAAAGAACAATAGAATGCTCTATAATAAGTGGCAGGAACCAAGAATTCCTCCCTCCTTCAGAGGGTTGATACGTTTTATGATCTCTTGCTTTGCCTCACAGCTCATGGAGTACTGTTTGATGCACACCAGTATTGTAGAATTTTATTATAATAGATTGGCTACTTTGCTAATAAGCCTGCTGAGATCCTTTTAATCTAAACTTCAGGGTACCTTGCTCTTAGTTCCTGCACATAGCCTGAGGGTTGTTTTTCCTTTGCTGTCATCTAGTCTTGCTGTTAATGATGCACCTCAGATAGAGGAGAGTTAAGCAGAATATTTGTAGGAGTTTGGCCTAAATCTAGAGCGAAAATAGTCAGATTCCTACAAAGACGGTGACTCTGAGGTTTTGGGTATGGGCACTTTGGCATAAGCAGAAATGAATGAGTCATTTATTTTGTCCTAGGTTAATAATCCAGAACACTGTCCCTGGAAAGTAGGTGTTTGGGCTATTGCTCCTTGGACTGTTATCTTTCTGGTGTCCAAGGGCTTCTCTCAGGACAGAATGAGCTGCTTCAGTGTCCATTAGAAGGTAAATGGATTTCACATTATTCTTCTGTTCCTGTCATCCCGGACTCCCTGGCTGGGGGTGGGTGGTGTAATCATATGGAGCCCTGGCCCCATCAACTTCTAGCTAGTAAGAGGATGGGGTGGTAGTTTTTTTCTTCTGCCAGAATAGTTATTCTCTCACTGGCCCTTCTTACAATAGACACATTGGTCCTTTTTCAGATATCATTTCCTTCCCCTTTATTATTGTCTATTTCCCCTATTTCCTATTTTGTCCATTTCCCTATGGGCAATGAAGACTATACATGAAAGTTTATTTTTTCCTGTCTGTCTTTGGATGCATTTCAGCTATTATAAACTGTCCAAATTTTAGATCTATTCATTCTTTTAAATTGTCTTGTTTTCATTGGTATAAGAATCCAAGCTGGGTTGGATTGAGGACAGGAAAGTTTGCCCTATCTGGGTTTCTATGTTAGCTGCTGCCAGTGTTCTGCTGTCCAGTGTCACAGCCAATTTCTTGTTTCTTGGCAATAAACAAGGTGGCCAGGAGCTCTTGACAATCATCCCAAGTTGGGTGCTGTGTATAAACATCAGTTTTCAACAACTGATAAGGGTCAATTGCTTCACCCAGAAAGGAGAGTTTTGAGTCTCCTAGTTATATTAATTACTAGTGAAGACTGGGGTATATACCATAAATTTGGGAGGGAAACTCAACTCTATCACTCTTCTTCCTCTTTTTTCTAAGGGTTCAAACAAGAGCTTCCTTCAAAGGGAAAATTGGTAATGGTCTCACAGCCTCAGACAAAGCTTGTCTGGCATACATATAGACAGACATACTCTGCAGAAACTGGGGAGTCAAGAGACAAGGTGTAGTAGAGTTTCCCTCCCAGTCTCCCTTCTGGGAAGTAACAGTTCCTCCAGCCTCCTCAAATTTCCTATTGGTCCATTTATAACATAACAACACAGAATGTTTAGACAAAACAGGGATCAGCTTAGACACCTCTGGCTTCATTGAACATTCTAACTAGACGAAGAGGATACTAGATTCCAGGAAAAGAAAACACTTTTTAAGCATGGGGCTAGATGAATGACAAAGGTTAGCTTTTTGTTAGCATAAAGGAACTGATTGGAAACATTAAGAGATATAGTTGCAATGATCTAGACTGTTCTGACTATATGAGAGATCTAAAGATCCTTCAGGAGGCCACACCACTTCTGAAGAGAATTACTTGTATTCACAAAGATTGCAAATTTTTCCTTTGGAGGAAAGAATACCATTATGCCCACCTGAAAAGCCCTTCCTATAATATTTTATTATATACTTCAGAGGGGTCCCTTTGCTTGTCAAATTCCCTTCCATCCTAAGGGCAAGTGACAGAGTGACTTAAAATAGACAGAGACAAAAATGAAGACACACAAACTTTAACAACGACTTGAAAAAATCCTTTGTGACTATCAAATAATCTTTCATCAAACAGAGAACTGACCCCTGATGTTGTCTTACACAGATTCCTGACACAGGATATACAGTCACATCCAATTTCCTCTTGTTTATTCATCAGATGGTGTCATCTACAGACAAAACTTATATCTATAGATCTTCAGTCCAGGTAACTTTTGATTTGATTTGATTTTTGTGGGTGGCTGTATAAGATTTCCATTGGCAGCAATAAAAATGAGTTTTTTTCCCTGGGGGCTTTGGAGCCTCCTTGGGAATCCTCTCCAATTGACACAGCTTCCTACTCTTTGGGGTGCTGAGTCCACTATATGCTAAACTCCAGTTTCTGGGGATCTCAGTGGAAACTCCTTCCAAAATAAAATGGTTAGACCATCAGAGGAGGATTTGTTTTGTTTTGTTTTTTTCCCCCCAAATTATATCATGGCATCTTGGCTTGGCAGCTGCAGGAGATGCTTCACAATCAAGCTGCTTAACAATGCTAAGATAAGCAGTTACTGTATAAATAGAAACTAGTATAAATTAGCTGGGGTATCTTGACCTCAGGATCTAGAATAGAGTTGGATAATTTTCCACAAGGCTTGTCATCAAAGACTCACATTCTTTTTTTTTTTTTAAGATTTAGTTTATTTATACGAGTAGACTGTAGCTGTCTTCAGACACACAGAAGAGGGCATCGGATCCCATTTCAGATGGTTGTGAGTCACCACGTGGTTTCTGGCAATTGATCTCAGGACCTCTGGAAGAGCAGACAGTGCTCTTAACTGCTGAGCCAACTCTCCAGCCCACATTCTTTTTTTTTTAATTATTTTTGCTGGATATATTATGTATTTACATTTCAAATGTTATCCCCCTTTCCTCCTCTCACATACACCTCCTCCTCCCCCTGCTTCTATGAAGATGGTCCCACTCCCACCCACCTACTCCCACCTCAATGCCCTGGCATTCCCCTACATTGGGGAAACAAGCCTTCACAGGACCAAGGGCTTTTACTCCCATTGATGCTGGACAATGTCATTCTCTGCCACATATGTGGGTCTTTCCATGTGGTTGGTGATTTAGTTCCTGAGAGCTCTCGTGGGGTTTGGTTGTTTGATATTGTTTTTCTTCCTATGGTGTCACAAGTACCTTAAGCTCTTTCAGTCTTTTCTCTAACTCCTTCATTGTGGTCCCCTTGTTCAGTCCAATGGTTAAATACAACCATCCTCATCTGTATCAGTAAGGCTCTGGCAGAGAATCTATGGAAACACACATATCTGGCTCCTGTTAACAAGCACTTCTTCGTATCAGCAGTAGTGACTGTGTTTGGTGGCAGTATATGGTGTGAATTCCCAGGTGAAGCAGTGTCTGGATGACCTTTTCTACAGTCCCTGCTCTAGCAGTCTTATTTATAATAGCCAGAACCTGGAAAGAAACCAGATGTCCTTCAACAGAGGAATGGATACAGAAAATGTGGTACATCTACACAGTGGAATACTACTCAGCTATTAAAAACAGTGACTACATGAAATTCTTAGGCAAATGGATAGAACTAGAAAATATCATCTTGAATGAGGTAACCCAGTCACAAAAGAATACAAATGGTATGCACTCACTGATAAGTGGATATTAGCCCAAAAGCTTGGAATACCTAAGAAAAAAATTCAAAGATCATATGAAGCCCAAGAAGAAGACAGACCAAAATATAGATGATTCATTCCCTCTTAGAATGGAGAACAAAATATTCCTTGGAGGAAATACAGGCACCAAAAATGGAGAAAGTTCTCAAATTCTAGTCAAGACTGAAAATGGCCTCACCAAGAATATAAGATAGAGAAATTTCTGTACTATCCTGTTCTGTAACAAACAGTCCATCACTCAAAATTGTATTAAAAATTAGAAGTTAGAAGAATTTTGCTCATGAAATAGTAAATAGGTTACACTATGTTCCACATATACTGATTTCACAAGGTATATGATTAGCAAAGAAACATAAACCATCTACTCCTTTTCTCCGCCCCCCCCCCCCCCCCGCAGCTGGGGACCGAACCTGCTAGGCAAGTGCTCTACCACTGAGCTAAATCCCCAACCCCCAACCATCTACTCATTAAGTTCATAATTGCTAACTTTTATTTTCAGTGACTCTCCACATTTCAGTCACATAAATGACATAGATCTTTAACGCTTTGTTATTGTTTTGTAGTTTGACTAATTTGTGTTGCTTTATATTAAATTAAATGACTCTTAAACATGTTAATTGTATGATTACCATTAATATGTTGATATGGAGAATCTATGGGAAATCCCTTAAAGTGATAGAACTTCAAAACATAAAAATGCAAGCATAACAAAGTATCATTAATAATATCAGGAATTAGTGTTTCCCCGTGGGATGGAATTCAAGTTGGGCTAGTTATTGTTTGGCCATTCTCTGAGACTCTGCTCCTTGCCTCATGCATGCATTTCTTGTAGACAAGATACATTTTGGTAAAATGTTTGTTGGATGAGTCTATTGTTTCCCTGGGGTTCCTGCCTGGCTACAGGAGGTAGCTTCTTCAGGTTCCATATTACCAATGTTGTAAGCCACAGTAAAGGTTCTTCCCATTGATTCTTGGGTGCCTTTCATATCTCAGGTCTCTGACTCATACTAGAGGTACCCCCAAATGCCTCACCCCCTTTCAGTTTCAGATTTCCATTCATTTTCATGGCCACATAGCCATCTCTCCTGTCCTTTCCCACAACTGATCCTAGATACCCCAATTGACTCTTCATCAGGTCTTCGTCCCAGTTCCCTTCCACAGCTCAACCCAAATAACCCAATTAAAAAAAGTGGAGTACAATGCTAAACAGAAAATTCTCAACAGAGGAATCTCAGATGGCTGAAAAGCACTTGAGAAAATGTTCATAGTCCTTATTCACCAAGAAACAGTAAACCAAAACAACTCCGAGTTTCCATTTTACAAGCATTGAAAAAGTTAAGATCAAATCCTCAAGAATAGCAAATGTAAGATAGAATGTGGAGCAAGGAAAACACTTCTTCATTGCTGGTGGGAATGCAAGTTTATACAGCCACTTTGAAAATCAGTTTGGCAGTTTTTTGAGAAAAACTGGGAATAGTCCTACTACAAGAACCAGCTAGCTATACCACTCCTGGGCATAGTCTCAAATGAAGCTCCAAAGTTATACAAGGAGACTTGCTCAATTATGTTCATAGAAGCTTTATTTGTAATAGCCAGAAACAGGAAAAAACCTAGATGTCCCTTAACTGAAGAATGGATGAAAAAAAGTAAGTACATCTACACAATGGATTACCATCCAGACATTAAAATAAGACATCATGAATTTTGACAGAAAATGGATGAAACTTATGAATATCATCCTGAATGAGGTAACTCAGTCTCAAAAGGACATGCATGGTGCACATTCATTAATACGTGGATATTTGCCATGAAATATGAGAACCATGCTATACTCTATAGACCTAAAGAAGCTAATCAAGAAGGAAGTACAAGGGAGCATGACTGAATCTCACTTAAAAAGGGGGAAATAAAATAATAATAATAATAAGATGACAATTTATAGTTTAAGTCAAATCAAGGCAATTATAAAGTGTTATGTTGGGTATATCAGAGACAAGTACAGAAAATTCATGATGTTCTTAACATTTGGATTAGTGGAAGATAGTAGTCTGTTAAGTTAATAGATTTCAATTAGTCAAAAGACGTTATTTCTCACACAGGTGGACTAGGAATTTCTGTTTCAGAGAGTTATAATTATTAGCTCAAGATAATGTGGTTAAATTCTCCACCTGCAACACTCAAATCTCTCTTCAGTACTGGAATTAGAATCAATCAATCTCTGTGATACAGCTCCGTTTCAGAGATTTTTATTTACAACAGAATGAGGTTAATGTATCACAAAGTAAAGAATGTGAGTAAAAACAAAGTAGCTGGAGTAAGAAAATTATAAAGAAAGACTAAAGTTGAGTTCAAAGGTTGAGAAGAAAAGTCCACTCAATAACTCAAAATAAAATGACAGAAAAAGATAAGACAGAAAAAGAACCTGTGAATTTTAAGCTAGTTCTTTTCAATTACCCAATCTGAAAAATAGAATCACTGAATGAAGAAAAATACTTAGCTTGCAACTTTACCATACATATTAGTTTGTACTTAATAGGATCCAGGGAGCAAAGGATGCTGAGAAACAACAGCAGGAATAAAATTAAAGAAAATGTTCTAAAAACCATTTAAACTTTATGCAAAATATTTATCTGCATATTCAGGAAAATATCAATAGTGAATTGAATACATCTTTGTTGAAAAGATGGAATGAAGAAAGAACCTTGAATCAGAAAGAAAAAGAGATTCATGTATACATTATTCTCAAGTAACTAACTTTTCATCAGAACTCCAGCTTCAGACCTAGATGTTTTGGGATAAAATTTATAATCTTAATTTGTGGGAGCTTCAGGCCTGAAATTGTAATTATGGATAGTTGTTAGTCCTGGCATAGGTGTTAGGAATCAAACCTGGGTCCTTTACAAGAAGAGTCAATACTGAGTTTAAATGTAGCATATACTACAGTATAATAACTTGTATCAAAACAAACCAAAACACCAAATTTTACATATCAAGGTACAAAGAGATAAAGGAAATATGCATGATGTGGGAATCTATTTGAGAAAAGAAGATTAGTGAAAACTATCAAACATTTACTCAATTTAAACTAAAGGTAATAAAAAGTAGAATTACTAAATCTTAATAAGTTATTAAGAAATGTTTACAATGTAACAAAACTTTTATTTGAAAAAACACGTCAATTCAAAATAACTATAATGAAAAATCAAACACATATTAGAGACAACATGATAAGAAAAATCACATAATATTACTTCAGAGGTTTTGCTTTTATGAATATCACTTTGAACATCCATGTATTTACAACCAGAGATTGACAAATGTATGTGCTTTAAGGTTTTGTTATATAAAATTTTGTAAAAAAAAAAAAAAGAAAGAAAGAAAAGCACTGTTTTCTCAATTGTAGTCTAGGAAGAAGGCTATTATTTCATTGAAGAAACTTTTTCCTATGATATATATTTAAGTGTTTGAATTAAAAATAAAGAACTTACTAATTTTTCTTTGTAGTGTTTTATTACCTAAAGATTTCAGTAATGTTAACAATTGAAGAATGATTATAACAGAGTTATGTATCCTGTTCTGTTATAATCAATTTTTCATAAGATAATTTAACTGTATATAATCTTATAGAATTTTAAGAGACAGCTTAAAATGTATTCATTATTATTAAGATCCATGCTATCATATTGATGTAGCTTATAAAATGCAAAATTAATAACAATATATGTTGTTTCAATGTAGTCATTTCCTTGAAATTTATAAGTCATTACACACATAGTCATTCCCTTGAAATTTATAAGAAAATTGATACTGTTTAGTGATTAATTTAGAAAGAAATTACTGTTAAGAGGTAATTTATGCCTAATTGATCACATGGTTTTGGGAAAAATATATATGCATACCTGCATGTTTGTGTGTATCTATAATGCAAAGATATGCAAACCATTTGAAGCTCTATACATAGTTTTTGGCTCATTCACCACATCTCCAACATATTGTCTAATTGGCTGCCATTGGTTGGATTCCCACAACTGGCTTAATTACAACACCTTGTCTTACTCTGTATCTGAGAACAACTGTGGACATATATGGGGAAAAACATTCTGGATCTAACAATGGGCTGTAGTTTAGAAACTCTTCTAACACAAGCTCCTTTCTCAGGGGCAATAAAGAAGAATTGTTCTCACATGCTGGCAAGCCTTCTCGATGTAACAGAGATGAAGCAACTCATTAGTTGTGTGCTTCTGCATTTGAATTCCTTGGCCAAAAGTGACTTTTATCTTTGAAAATGTGTTTCAGAAATGTGTTTATAAGAAAAGTCTCTGCATGTTTAAGCTTACAAGTCTATACTTTCACTGAACCTCCTTTTCATATGATTATTTTTTATTGTGCACTGACTAAGATATTTTAAATTCTATTCACATGTATCTCTTTGATGGTTGAATGAAGCATATGTTTATTTGATTCATATAAACACTTAGTTCAAAGTGCAGTTTCAGAGTGCATATGGATAATAGGTTTATTCAATTTGAAGAGATTCTGCATTTTGAAATGGTTCAGTAGTATACCATACAAAGAGTAAATGTTTAAAGAAGAAAGGCTACACCAGCATAATTATTTCTTTTTTAAATGAATGGAGTGTTTTATTCCATTATGAAATATAAATGTCACATAATAAAATATATACAAATATTTCATTTCTTCATATTCATAAATATTTTTATCTGTATAAACAATGGTTGGGCAATTACAAATGTAAATAAAAGAAGATTGTGTTAAAAAGAGAAAGGTATTCCTTTAGAAATTGTGAGTTCTTTGTGTTTCCCTATATGAATTCACTATAATATAAATTTCATTTATAATTATTTCAAAATTATTGTCTCTATGAATCACCATTTTTCTATTTTTTCTTTCTCAAATATTTTTGCATATATTTTACTTACTGTCCCAGAAATCCAGTTGAATTTATTCTACAATTTAAAATATCACATTTATGGACAGGAAACCAGGAAAGTGGATAACATTTGAGATGTAAATAAAAATATCCAATAAAAAAATAAAAATAATAGATCATGATGTATTCTCCTAATACCTTTCAACCCCTTTCATCAGAGCTGTGGATCTTGAACAATACATAGAAGCTTCCCTTACCTCCACCCATGTTCTTTCCTCCCTGAGTCCTCTGGGGTACACCAAGATGCCCAGAGCAACCTGCTATCACATATGGACCTCCATTCATCTACCACCTCTAAAAAAGCCTTTGACAAAATCCAATAACCCTTCACATTAAAAGTTTTAGAGATATCATGGCTACAAGAGATATAACTACACATAATCACAGCCATATACAGCAAGACAAAAGCCAACAACAAATTAATTGGAGAGAAACTAAAAACAACTGCATTAAAATCAGAGATAAGACAAGGCTTCACACTCCTTGACTATGTATTTAATATACTACTTGAAGTTCCAGCAAGAGCAATAAGACAAATAAAGGAGATCAAGGGGATACACATTGGAAAGGAAAAAGTCAAATAATCACTATTTTGGGATGGTATGGTAATATATAAAAGAACTCCCAAAAATCAGAGCAGAGAACAACTACAGCTGATAAACTTCTTTAGCAAAGTGACTGTGTACGAAATCAACTCAACAAAACCAGTAGCCTTCTATTATAAAAATGATAAATGGACTGAGAAAAAATATAAGGAAACACCCTCTTTCACAATAGCCACAAATAATATAAAATGTCCTGTTGTAACTCTAACATGATAAGTGAAATATCAATATGACAAGAACTTCTAGTCATTGAAGAAAGAATTTGAAGAAGATATCAAAAGATGGTAAGACCTCCAAAACTTATCGTTAAGTAGGATTAACATTAAGAATATGGCCATCTTCAAATAACCCTATTAAAAATGGGGTACAGAGCTAAACAAAACATTCTCAGCTAAGGAATATCAAATGGCTGAGAAGCAACTAAAGAAATGTTCAACATCCTTAGTCATCAGAGAAATGCAAATCAAAACAACCCTGAGATTCCATCTCACACCAGTCAGAATGGCTAAGATAAAAATCTCAGGCCAGATACTGGTGAGGATGTGGAGAAAGAGGAACACTCTTCCATTGTTGGTGGGATTACAAACTGGTTCAAACTCTCTGGAAATCAGTCTGGAGGTTTCTCAGAAAATTGGACATTGCACTACCTGAGGACCCAGCTATACCTTTCCTGGGCATATACCCAAGCTATGCTCCAACATACAACAAAGACGCATGCTCCACTATATTCATATCAGCCTTATTTATAATAGCCAGAAGCTGGAAAGTTCCCAGTTGCCCTTCAAAAGAGGAATGAATACAGAAAAAGTGGTATGTCTACACAATGGAGTACTGCTCAGCTACCAAAAACAATGACTTTATGAAATTCACAGGCAGATGGATTGAACTAGAAAATATCATCCTGAATGAGGTAACCCAATCACAGAAAAACACACATGGTATGCACTCATTTATAAGTGGATATTAGCCCAAATGCTAGAATTACCCTAGATGTACAGACTGCATGAAACTCAGGAAGGATGACCAAAATGTGGATGCTTCATTTCTTCTTTAACAGGGGCACAAAAGTATCCATAGGAGTGGATAGGGAGGCAAAGTTTAGAGCAGAGATTGAAGGAATGGCCTTCAGAGCCTGCCCCACATGTGACCCAAACATATACAGCCACCAAAACTAGATAAGATGGATGAAGCAAAGAAGTGCATGTTGTCAGGAACCAGTTTAGATCTCTCCTGAGAGACACAGCTAGAAAATGTAAAATACAGAGGCAAATTACAGCAGCAAACCACTGAAATGAGAACGTGACCCCTGTTGAAGGAATCAGAAAAAGGACTGAAAGAGCTGAAAGGACTTGCAACACCATAAGAACAATAATGCCAACCACAAGAGCTTCCAGTGACTAAACCACTACCAGGGACTATACATGGACTGACCCTGGGCTCCAACTGTATAGGTAGCAGTGAATAGCCTTGTTGGGGCACCAGTGGAAGGGGAAGCCCTTGGTCCTTCCAAGGCTGGACTCCACCAGTGTAGGGGATTCTTGGAAGGGTGGTAATGAGGGGGTGAATGTGGAGGGGAACACCCATAAAAAGGGGGAAGGGGAGGGGCTAGGGAGTTAATGGATAGGAAACCAGGAAAGGGAATAACATTAGAAATGTAAATATGAAATACCCAAATTAATAAAAATAGAAGGAAAAAGAATATGGCCATCTTAACAAAAGAGATCTAGAGATTCAATGCAAATGACATGAAAATAGCAACACATTTTTCATACACCTTGAAGAAGTAACTTCCAACTTCATATGGAAAAACAAACAAGCATTCAAACAAATGAAAACAGGATAGTTAAAACAATCCTCAACGATAAAAGAGCTTCAGGAAGAAACACCATCCCTGACCTCAAGCTGTACTAAAGAGAAAAAGTGATTAAAAACTTCATGGTATGGGTACAGAAATGGACATGTTTTTGATCAATAGAATTGGAAAGAAGACTCAGAAATAATCTGACACATCTATGGTCATTTGACTTTTGACAAGTCAAAACAGTAGAATGGAAAAAGGAAAGCACCTTCAACAAATGGTGCATGTCTAACTAGATGACTACATGTAGAAAAATGCAAATGGAGCCATATTCATCACCATGCACAAAACTCAAGTCCAAGTGGGTCAAGGACCTCAAGATAAAATTATATACACTAAATCTCATAGAAAAGCAAGTGAGAAATAGCCGTCAGAAAATTGGTACAGGAGACAATTTCATGAATTGAATACATATGACTCAGACTTTAAATTCAACAATTGATAAATAGGACCTCACTCATAAAACCAAAGAGCTTCTGTAAGGCAAAGGAAACTGTCAATGGGGCAAAATAGCAGCCTGCCAAATAGGAGTGGATGTTAATCAACCCTACATCTGACTGAGGATTAATCTACAACATTTAAAAAACTAAGAAGTTAGATAACAGTAACCCAAATAACCCAACAAAAATGGGGTATAGTACTGAGATTTCCTATCAAATATCAAATGGACAAGAAGGAATGAAAGAAATGTTCGGTCATTTGTCATCATGGAAATGCAAATCAAAACAACTCTGAAATTCCATCCTACACTGAACAGAATGGATAAAATTAAAAAAAATTTAAGTGATATCATATGCTGGGCTAGGATGGTGATCAAGGAGAACACTCTTCCATTACTAGTGGGAATACAAACTTGTAGAACCACTTTGGGAATCAATTTGGTATTTTCTCAAAAACATGGAATAGTTCTAACTCAAGACCCAGCTATGCAAATATACTCAAAAGATTTTCCACCATCCTACAAAGACACTAACACCACTATGCCCATAGGAACTTTATTCATAAAAGCAATTAACTGGATACAATCTATATTTCATTCAGCTGAAGAATATATAAAGAAAACATGATATATCTACACAACGGAATACTATTCAGTTATTAAAAACAAAGAGACCATAAGTTTTGTGGGTAAATGAATGGACCTGGAGAATATGATCCCAGTAAGGAAACCCAGTCCTGCCAAGACACATATGATATGAGTTAACTTATAATGGATACTAGCCATAAAATAGTGGATACCCATGCTAAACTCCACAGACCCAAAGAGAGTAAACAAGAAGGAAGACACAAACGAGAATGCTTAAAATTCATTTGAAATGGAATAAAATACAAACAGCAGATGGAGGGAGGGAAATGAGACGGATGGGGTATGAGGAGGGAAACGCGTGGGTCAGGATCAGGTGTGGGGATTGACAAGAGAGATGACCAGGTATCCAAGAGGTGAATGGAAATATACAACAGATGGGAGTGAGGACACCCTGGACTATCACCAGTATTTGACAGAGACTGGGATAGGAGAGGGCCCTAGGAATCAAAGCGGGTGAGCTTAGCTGTGACTTACAGAATTGTGGATATGGAACCTGAAGAGGATACTTTCTGTAGCCAGTCAGGAATCCTAGTGGAGTAATATGGACACCAACTGGACCACAAAAATTTAAACCCAAAGTTTATTTTCTCTATAAGAAATGCAGGAACAGGGAATGGAGCTGAGACTGAGGGAATGGCTGAATATTACTTGAGATCCATCCCTTGGGCAAGCACTAATCTTTTTATTAATAATGATACTCTGCTATGCTTGTAGACAGCAGTCTAGCATGACTGTCCTCTGAGAGGGTCTACTGTGCAGCTGGCTGAAAAGGATGCAGACAACTAGAGCCAAACAGTGGATCTAACTTGGGGATTCTTATGACACAATAAGGGGAAGGACTGAGGGCACAAAATAGAATAGAAACTCCATATTAAAACCAACAGAACCAACTTACCTGGTCTTTGTGGGCTCTCAGAATCTGAGTCACCTGGCTGGACCTATGCCTCCCCTCTCCTAAGTAGGAGATATGGTTCTTGGTCTTCATGTACATTAACAACTGGAGTTGCGGGGTGGGGGTGGTCAGAGCTATCACAAAAGCTATTGCCTGTATGTGGTATATGTTCTTATAGCTAAGCTGCCTTGTCTGGCTTCAGTGGGAGAAAATGTGCTTAGCCCTGCAGAGACTTGCTGCAACAGGGTGGGGGAATACCTAGGGGGTCCTTCACCTTCTCAGAGGAGAAGGGGATACAGCTTTGGGGAGTAAGGAATGTAGGAGGGAGTGACTTGCATGTTGGTAGTAAGCAAGATGTAACTTGAATAAACAAAAATAAAACTAAACTTAAAAAAACATAACTTTTAAAAAAAGGATGATATAATTACCTCAAACATGAGGGTAGAGAAAGGCTGAAATTACAGTAAATTTTACTTTTGGGGTGATAAAAATAATTCTAAACTAGATTATAATATCTATAGCCTTTAGGCCTTGGGGTTCATGTTCCTCCTTCATGACAACAATCACCTCATCTCCTTTGTGATATTTCTAATAGTTCACACATCACATAAAGCAGCTCTGATTGTAAAAAAAATATTATTAGAGTTTGAAATAATTTCAGGATATAGTTGTGAATAATAGGAAAACTCATTACTTTGAATGCAACAAAACTCTGAAGTTACGTTGGATTAGAATTGTCAACTTCAGTTTGTAATAGCTTTGAATATTTGATATTTATTCCTGACAGCTTAAGTATACCCAGAGACTTATGGATTACATGATAACACCTAATTCCACACTTAGGTTTCAAACTGAGCAGATATGATGTAAAAGGTTTTTAATCAAACTTTTTCTTCTTTTTTTATTGGATATTTTCTTTATTTATATTTCAAATGTACTCCCCTTTACCGGTTTACCCTCTGTTTCTCCCCTTTACCCATCGCCCCTCCCCCTGCTTCTATGAGGGTGCTCCCTCACCCACCCACCCACACCCTCCTGCCTCCCCTACACTGGGGTATCAGGCCTCTCCTCCCACTGATGTCTCACAAGGCTATCCTCTACTACCTATCCACTTTTGTTTGAAGTGCAACCTTGTATAATTACCTTCAATAGAGTGGTTCAGCAGATAGTTGGAAATTTATCTACCTGAAGATTCAGTATATCATTCTTGGGCAAATAGCCAATGTACACTTCATCCTACCACAAGTACATTTTCCATTTTCTTTTTTCTTTTTCTTTTTTTTAACTTGAGTATTTCTTATTTACATTTCGAGTGTTATTCCCTTTCCCGGTTTACGGGCCAACATCCCCCAACCCCTCCTCTTCTTTATGGGTGTTCCCCTCCCCATCCTCCCCCCATTGCCGCCCTCCCCCCAACAATCACGTTCACTGGGGGTTCAGTCTTAGCAGGACCCAGGGCTTCCCCTTTCACTGGTGATCTTACTAGGATATTCAGTGCTACCTATAAGGTCAGAGTCCACGGTCAGTCTATGTATAGTCTTTAGGTAATGGCTTAGTCTCTGCAAGCTCTGATTGCTTGGCATTGTTGTACATATGGGGTCTCGAGCCCCTTCAAGCTTTCCAGTTCCTTCTCTGATTCCTTCAACGGAGGTCCTGTTCTCAGTTTGGTTTGCTGCTGGCATTCGCCTCTGTATTTGCTGTATTCTGGCTGTGTCTCTCAGGAGCGATCTACATCCAGCTCCTGACTGCCTGCACTTCTTTGCTTCATACATCTTGTCTAATTGGGTGGCTGTATATGTATGGGCCACATGTGGGGCAGGCTCTGAATGGGTGTTCCTTCTGTCTCTGTTTTAATCTTTGCCTCTCTCTTCCCTGCCAAGGGTATTCTTGTTCCCCTTTTAAAGAAGGAGTGAAGCATTCACATTTTGATCATCCGTCTTGAGTTTCATGTGTTCTAGGCATCTAGGATAATTCAAGCATTTGAGCTAATAGCCACTTATCAATGAGTGCATACCATGTGTGTTTTTCTGTGATTGGGTTACCTCACTCAGGATGATATTTTCCAGTTCCAACCATTTGCCTACGAATTTCATAAAGGCATTGTTTTTGATAGCTGAGTAATATTCCATTGTGTAGATGTACCACATTTTCTGTATCCATTCCTCTGTTGAAGGGCATCTGGGTTCTTTCCATTTTCTGGCTATTATAAATAAGGCTGCGATGAACATAGTGGAGCACGTGTCTCTTTTATATGTTGGGGCATCTTTTGGGTATATGCCCAAGAGAGGTATAGCTGGATCCTCAGGCAGTTCAATGTCCAATTTTCTGAAGAACCTCCAGACTGATTTTCAGAATGGTTGTACCAGTCTGCAATCCCACCAACAATGGAGGAATGTTCCTCTTTCTCCACATCCTCGCCAGCATTTGTTATCACCTGAGTTTTTGAACTTAGCCATTCTCACTGGTGTGAGGCGAAATCTCAGGGTTGTTTTGATTTGCATTTCCCTTATAACTAAAGATGTTGAACATTTCTTTAGGTGTTTCTCCGCCATTCGGAATTCCTCAGCTGTGAATTCTTTGTTTAGCTCTGAACCCCATTTTTAATAGGGTTATTTGTCTCCCTGCGGTCTAACTTCTTGAGTTCTTTGTATATTTTGGACATAAAGCCTCTATCTGTTGTAGGATTGATAAAAATCTTTTCCCACTCTGTTGGTTGCCGTTTTGTCCTAACCACAGTAACAAGGACATTTTCTTAATCATGTTCTTTGTGCCTTTATTCATAATGGCCAGAAACTGAAAACAATCTTGAAATCTTTCAATCCAAGAATGGGTAAAGAAAATATGGTACATTTACATAGTGGATAATTACTCTACTGCTAAAAAGTGAGTTCACTAACTTTTCTGGAAAATGGATGGAACTAGAAAAACTCATCCGAATTAAGGTAACCCATACTCATACCTATTCACTTATATGTGGATATTGGCCATTAAGTAAATGATAACCCAGGTCCTGTAGTATAACCATAGATGCAGAAAGGTTATAATGAAGAGGGTGTGTCTAAGAAGTACAAGTGGATCTATCTGCAAAGGAAAAATAGAACGAATTTTATGGTTGGACTGAGGGCAGGTGGTTGTGGTATGAAGAAGATCAGATCATGGAGAGATGAGTAAGACAGTTTGGAAAAACTAATTTGGAGGCCTTTGTGGGTGGTTTTAAACCCTTGTAGTGGCAATTTTATGGGGTGTATAAAGTTAATTCTAATGAAGACCCAAGCAATGGGAAATGCACTCTCAACTGGCCGTCTCATTTTTCCAGGTGAAGCTTCCAATGACCGAACTGGCTTGCATTCATTTTAATTTTCAGTCAAGTTGAGTCTAGGGAGTCCTTTGAGAATCTCCAAATAATCCAGGTTGTTGATAAGACAGTGAATTACTCTATTCAAACTGAAACTTTGTTCTCATTATGAGAACAACATCCACATAACTACTCACTGAACATAGAGAAGTTGAGCCGGTGTCTACGTGGAGCCTTTAGTCCTATGATCCAATCATTAGTGCAGAAATGTATTCTACAGATTAGTGAAAACTAAGTGAAGACACAAACACATGGAGAAAACACTCTGATCATCCTGACAAATACTCTAGAGCAATGGTGGCACAAAACGTATGTGAGCAGCTAACCAATGCCGGATTTGGCTTAAGGCCAACTCCATGACAAAGAAACCATTCCTAACAGTGTATGGGTAAGCAAGAACCAGAGTCTATATAGACCAGAGATCTTTAGCAAAGCAAAACATTGTTGTTCTAATGGAAAGTAGCAGTAAAATGACTTCTAGAAATCTGTTATATTCATAATCCAGTCCCTTATATGGTCTATAATAAGTATATATCATTTCTGACAAGTATGAATGCAATATGTTTTATCATATTTCATAAAATATTATTTTATCATATCATAATATATGAACTTATATAAATGTAATAGGTTCAAATATAATATTTGAAAAATTATCATCATTAAAATTCCCTGCTTGCTGAGTCCTCTGGGACACATCAAACTGCCCTAAGCAACCTGCTTTACCATCTGGATCACTATTCTCCCAAGACCTCTCAGCCAACCTTCATTAGACCTGCAGATCCTGAACTATACAGGTAAACATCTGTTCTCTTACCTGTGAACCCTGTTATCTGAGCCCACCCAGCACCCTAAGCTACTCTGACCAATCTACTCTTTCAGCTTGTCCTCCAAGTGTGGAGTTTGGACCTTACAGTTTAGCATCCCTTTCCCCCTGCTTTCTCCCCTTTCCCTGCTCACCAAATCCTTTGGGCCATGCCAAGCTGCCCCAAGTAGCTTGCTATCCCTTTCTAGACCTCTTTTTCACCCCTAAACTTCTCCACCAATCTTCATCAGACCTGCACAACCTGAAAGATACAGGTAAGCATTGCATTCTCCACCTATCTTCCCTGCTCGCTGAGTACTCTTGGGCACCCCGCGCTCCCATGAGCAGCCTCCTATTGCCATTGGATCTTGATTGTACCCCTACCTTTCTGCCTGCCTTCGTTAGACCTGTGCATCCTGAAATACACATGTTAGCCCCCCATTATTTCACCCATCTCCCCTGTTTGCCGAGTATTCTGGGGCACCTAAAGTTGCCCTGAGGAGTCTGCTATACCAGGCAGACCTCCAGTCTTCTTCCACCTCTCTCCCCACCTTCATCACACCCACAGATCCTGAACCATACAGACCTACCCACCAGAAATATACAGCTCAAAGATACACATCAGAGGCCTGCCACACTAGGACCATCGACATTAACCCCCTTCACAAAAACTATTAGGATAGAACCTCCAGGGACAAAGAACACCAAGATGACTAAAGGCCCTCAAAAGAACACAGTCATGAAATCCAGGGCAATATGACACCTTCAGAGCACAGTTACCCACTTTCAACAAGCACTGGGCATCTTAGCACAACTGAAGCTCAAGAAAACGAGCTTAAATCCAATATTATATAGTTGATAGAGGCCTTCAGAGAAGAAATAAGTAATCCCTTAAAGAGATACAGGAAAATACAATCAAACAGTAGAAGACTAAGGAGGAAACAAATAAACCCATTAAAAATATATAGGAAATACAATTAAAAAGATGATAAAAATAAATATATCTGTGCAAGATCTGAATGTGAAAATGGAAGCAATATAGAAAACACAAAATGAAGGAATCCTAGAGATGGAAAACCAAAGTAAGAGAACAGCAACAATAGATGAAAGCATCAACAACAGAATAGAGGAGATGGAAGAGAGAATCCTAGGCATAGAAAATACAATAGAATACATTGATATATCAGTCAAATAAAATGTTAAATCTAAAAAGTTCCTGACACAAAACATCCAGGAAATTTGGGATACCATGAAAAGACCTAACCTAACAAAGATAGGAGTAGAAGAACATGAAGGGTGCCAGCTCCAAGGCCCAGAAAATATTCTCAAAAAATCATAGAAAAAAACTCTCCTAATAGAATGTAAGAGATGCCTATAAACAAGCAAGAAACTTACCGAATACCAATTAGAAAGGACCTGAGAAGAATATCCTCCCACCACATTATGATCAAAACACAAAATCTACAGTATAAAAAAGAATATTAATACCTTCAAGGGAAAGGGCCAGGTAACATAAAAAGGCAGAACTCTCAGAGTTACACCCGACTTCCTTACTTCTCAACAGAGACTGTCAAAACTGAAGAGCCTGGATAGTTATCTTGTATCATCATCATCATCAAAAAAAAATGTTAACCTAAACTATGATATTCAGCAAAATCTCAATCACCATAAATGTCAAAAACAAGTTATTTCAAGACAAATACAAACAATACCTATCCACAAATCCAGCTCTGCAGAAAATACTAGAAGAAAAACTCTAACTCAAGGAGGATAACTGCATCTAAGCAAACACAGGAAATAAGTAATCCTATATCATCAAAAACATGATCCGTCATTGTGCTGCATACAGAAAACATACCTTAGCATAAAGGATAGATCTTACCTCAGAGAAAAGATCTAAAAAAGTTTTCCAAGGTAGTGGACCTAAGAATCAAGCTAGAGTAGCCATTCTAATACATAATAAAATAGACTTTCAATTGAATTTATTCAAAACAGATAGTGAAGGATATTTTATATTCATTAGAGGAAAAATCTACCAAGATACTATCTCAATTCTGAACAGCTATGACTCAAGAACAAAGGCAACTACATTTGTAAAGGGCATATTGCTAAAGCTTAAATTGAATATTAAACCTCATACATTAGTGGGAGACTTCAACATCCCACTCTCACCAATAGACAGGACATTTAGACAAAAACTAAGTAAAGAAATAATGAAATTAATAGACATTGTGAATCAAATAGATCTAGTATACATGTATAGACTATTACATCCAAACTGAAAGAATATATCTCAGTACCACATGGATCCTTCTCTAATACTGACCATATATTAGATCACTAAGCAAGTCTCAATGAATACAAGAAAATTGCAATAATGCCTTGTATCTTATCAGATCAGTGTGTATTAATGCTGGAACTCAACAACAACACAAACAGGAGAATGCCTACATACTTATGGACATAAAGGGACTCTCCACTCAATGATCTTTGGGTAGGGGAAGAAGTAAAGTTAGAAATTGAAAGCTTTCTAGATTTCAATAAAAATTAATGTAGACCATACCTAAATTTATGCAATACAATAAAAGCTGTGTAAGAAAGTCATACCATTAAAGGCCTCTATAAAGATATTACAACTTTCTCAAACCAGTAATTAAAAAGTGCACTTGAAAGCTCTAGGAAAAAAGCAGAAAATAATCAAAATTATGGCTAAAATAATCAATTAGAAACAAAGAAAACAATATAGAGGATCAACAAACCAATATCCGTTTCTTTGTTAAAATCAAAAACATAGACCAACCCCTAGCCAAAATATCCAAAAGAGTGAGGGAAAGTATATAAATAAACAAAATCAGAATGAAAAAGGAGACATAACAACAGATAAACAGAGGAAATTCAAAAAATCATTAAGTCTTAGTTAAAAAATGTGTAGTTGACAAGATCTACCAAAAATCTTAACAAAATGGATGATTTTCTAAGACAGATAACACTTACCTATTAGAAGAAAACTAATAGAGGCTAAAGGCTAGCAGATGACTTTCCTGAAAAGTACCCCAAAGTTTTTAATAGTCTGTAATGGTTGAGTTGGACGGAAAGGCACATTCCTTTTGCAAATGATACACCTTTTTATGTCATAATTAAGTAAATATAATAACCCCTGGGCTTATGAATTTCATGAAGTCTTTGTTTATGATAGCTGAGTAATACTCCATTGTGTAGGTGTACCATATTTTCTGTATCCATTTCACTGTTCAAGAGCATCTGGGTTCTTTCCAGTTTCAGGCCATTATAAATAAGGCTGCTATGAAAATAGAAGAGCATGTGTCTTCGTTGTACGTTGGAGCATAGTTTGGGTATATGTCCAGGAGAGGTATAGCTGGGTCCTCAGGTACTGCAATGTCCAATTTTCAGAGGAACCACCAGACTGATTTCCAGAGAGTTTGAACCAGTTTCCAATCTCACCAACAATGGAGGAGTGTTCCTCTTTCTCCACATCCTCACCAGCATCTGTTGTCACCTGATTTTTTGATCTTAGCCATTCTGACTGGTGTGAGGTAGAATCTCAGGGTAGTTTTGATTTGCATTCCCCTGATGACTAAGGACGTTGAACATTTCTTTAGGTATTTCTCAGCCATTTGATATTCCTAAGCTGTGAGTTATTTATTTACCTTTTAATCCCATTTTTAATAGGGTTATTTGGCTGTCTGGAGACTAACTGCTTGAATTCTTTGTATATTTTAGATATTAGCTCTATATTGAATGTAGGAGTTTTTTTTCACAATATGTTGGTTACTGTTTTGGTTGGTGTCCTTTGTCTTACAGAAGGTTTGCAGGTTTATGAGGTCTCAATTGTCTATTCTTGATCTTAGAGCATAAACCATTGTTGTTTTGTTGATGAAATATTCCCCAGTGCCCATGTATTCAAGACTGTTCCTCACTTTTTTTTTTCTATTAGTCTGAGTTTATCTGGTTTGATGTGGAGGTCCTTGATCAACTTGTACTTAATCTTTGTACCAGGTGATAAGAATTGATCAATTTACAATCTTATACATGCTGACCTCCAGTTGAACCAGCAGTGTGTGTTGAAAATGATATCTTTCCTCCATTGTATGGTTTTAGATGCTTTGTCAAAGATCAAGTGACCATAAGTATGTGGGTTCATTTCTGGGTCTTCAATTCTGTTCCACTGATCTATCTGCCTGCCTGTGTACACATATCACACATTTTTTATAACTATTGCTCAGTAATACTGCTTGAAATCAGGGACGGTGATTTCCCCAGAAGTTCTTTTACTGTTGAGTGTAGTTTTCACCATCCTGGGTTTTTTTTGTTATTCCAAATGAATTTGCAAATTGCTCTTTCTATCTCTATGAAGAATTGAGTTGCAATTTTGATGGGCATTGCATTGCATCTGTGAATTTCTTTTGGCAAAATGGCCATTTTTAACTATATTTATCCTACCAATCATGAATATTGGAGATCTTTCCATCTTCAGAGACGTTCTTCAATTTCTTTCTTCACAGACTTGAAGTTCTTGTCATACATACCTTTCACTTGCTTTGTTAGAGTCACACCGAGGTATTTTATATGCTTTGGGGCTATTGTGACTGGTGCCATTTCCATAATTTCTTTCTCTGCCTGTTTATCCTTTGAGTACAGGTAGGCTACTGATTTGTTTGAGTTAATTTTATACCTAGGCACTTTTTTTTTTATTAACTTGAGTATTTCTTTTTTTTTGAGATGCTATAATTTTTTATTTATTATGACTTCATGCTGTTGAATTTATATTTTTTAAATACCAAATATTTATTTTAAATATTATTTTAAATTACTGTAAAACAATATTTAAGACCATGGATTAACATGGATGGAACAACAATCCTTGGCTCACATGAAGTACAAACTCCAATGTATTTTTAAATCACAAAATTCTATCAATATACCTTCTTTTTTTTGCATATAAACCTTTCCTGGAACACACACACACACACACACACACACACACACACATATATATATATGTTTAAATATAACAAAAACATATATCACACATATTACATTTATGCTTCTATCTACAATTCTTCCTATAACAAAAAACATTTGTTCAGAAAAGACAAAATTTCAGAGTGATTATCCTATATTTCATGAATTTTTAAGTGGAGTGCCATCACATTTTTTTTAACCTGGCACCATTTTTTTTTTTAAATTAGCTTCTCAATCATCATCTGGAAAGAAAACATTCTGAGCAACATCATTAAAAACAGCTCTGATAAAGCACGGTCACTACTACGTATCATAAAGCAGGTACAAGCTATTTTACATCCACAGAGGTATGATACAGTACTGACCTACATCTATAATACTAGAGGATACAATTTAAAAGGCATTATTTGAGACTTGATTCTACTTTTCCAGCAGAGGGCCCAAAGGGATGGTGTGACACAGCTTTGTAAAGAAACATAATCTAGACAGGATTTCCTTTCACTAGTGGCACAGTTCTAAGGATTAATTCTCTCCATGAATGTCAGCTAAAACCGTTACTAAAAAAATGAAATATCCCTAGAACAAAACCGTATAACCACCGGATTCACATGAAGATGACCTAGTGGAGACAAGCTGGACCTCACCTTACCAACAAGCTATCAAATCTGTTATGTTTAAACAGTGAGACCTCCAAGGAAGGAGATGCCAAGTAGTGCTTCAAAGCTTCGGACCACAATCAAACACAGCATCCTTTTCAACAGAAGCAGAAGCTCATCTGAATATGCTCATGGATGCTGACATCAACATTTAATCATCTCCTCACTCATCCAGGAAGAAGGGGAGATCAGTTACTACTGTACTTTATTGTGTTCAACCAAATCACCATGTTATAAAAATAGCAAGCTGCCATAATAAAAAACAAGGCTCCTCTATCCAGCACCAGATAGCATCATTTCACTTTCAAGCCTAGAAATTGCACACTTGTATATAAACCAACTGAAGATGAGGATTGAGAGTTCATCCTGGTGGATTTTTCCTTTGATGAATATGAAGTGTCCTTCCTTATCTTTTTGGATGACTTTTAATTGAAAATTGATTTTATTTGATATTAGAATGGCTACTCCAGCTCGCTTCTTCTGACCATTTGCTTGGAAAGTTGTTTTCCAGCCTTTCACTCTGAGGTAGTGTCTGTCTTTGTCTCTGAGGTGTGTTTCCTGTAGGCAGCAGAATGCAGGGTCCTAATTGCGTATCCAGTTTGTAATCTATGTCTTTTTATTGGGGAGTTGAGGCCATTGATGTTGAGGGATATTAAGGAATAGTGATTATTGCTTCCTGTTATATTCATATTTGGATGTGAGGTTATGTTTGTGTGCTTTTCTTCTCTTTGTTTTGTTGCCAAGATGATTAGTTTCTTGCTTCTTCTAGGGTATAGCTTGCCTCCTTATGTTGGGCTTTACCCTTTATTATCCTTTGTAGTGCTGGAGTTGTAGAAAGATATTGTGTAAATTTGGTTTTGTCATGGAATATCTTGGTTTCTCCATCTATGTTAATTCTCTTAGGGTCTGTATGACATCTGTCCAGGATCTTCTGGCCTTCATAGTTTCTGGCGAAAAGTCTGGTGTGATTCTGATAGGTCTGCCTTTATATGTTACTTGACATTTTCCCTTACTGCTTTTAATATTCTTTCTTTATTTTGTGCGTTTGGTGTTTTGACAATTATGTGACAGGAGGTGTTTCCTTTCTGGTCCAATCTATTTGGAGTTCTGTAGGCTTCTTGTATGCCTATGGGTATCTCTTTTTTTAGGTTAGGGAAGTTTTCTTCTATGATTTTGTTGAAGATATTTACTGGTCCTTTGAGCTGGGAGTCTTCACTCTCTTCTATACCTATTATCCTTAGGTTTGATCTTCTCATTGAGTCCTGGATTTCCTGTATGTTTTGGACCAGTAGCTTTTTCTGCTTTACATTATCTTTGACAGTTGAGTCAATGATTTCTATGGAATCTTCTGCTCCTGAGATTCTCTCTTTCATCTCTTGTATTCTGTTGGTGAAGCTTGTATCTACAGCTCCTTGTCTTTTCTTTTGATTTTCTATGTCCAGGGTTGTTTCCATGTGTTCTTTCTTAATTGCTTCTATTTCCATTTTTAATTCCTTCAACTGTTTGATTGTGTTTTCCTGGAATTCTTTCAGGGATTTTTGCGATTCCACTCTGAAGGCTTCTACTTGTTCTCTAAGGGAGTTCTTTATGTCTTTCTTGAAGTCCTCCAGCATCATGACCAAATATGATTTTGAAACTAGATCTTGCTTTTCTGGTGTGTTTGGATATTCCGTGTTTGCTTTGGTGGGAGAATTGGGCTCCGATGATGCCATGTAGTCTTGGTTTCTGTTGCTTCGGTTCCTGCGCTTGCCTCTCGCCATCAGATTATCTCTAGTGTTACTTTGTTCTGCAATTTCTGACCGTGTCTAGACTGTCCTATAAGCCTGTGTGTCAGGAGTGCTGTAGACCTGTTTTCCTGTTTTCTTTCAGCCAGTTGTGGGGACAGAGTGTTCTGCTTTCGGGTGTGTAGTTGTTCCTCCCTACAGGTCTTCAGCTGTTCCTGTGGGCCTGTGTCTTGAGTTCACCAGGCAGGTTTCTTGCAGGGGAAAAGTTGGTCCTACCTGTGGTTCCAAGGCTCAAGTTTGCTCGTGGGGTACTGCCTAAGTCCTCTCCGTGGCGGCAGCAACCGGGAAGATCTGTGCCGCTCTTTCTGGGAGCCTCCGTGCACCAGGGTTCCAGATGGCGCTTGGTGTTTTCCTCTGGCGTCAGGATGTGCACAGAGTGCAGTCTCCTCTGGTTTCCCAGGCGTGTCCGCCTCTCCGAAGGCTTAGCTCTCCCTCCCATGGGATTTGGGTGCAGAGAACTGTTTATCCGGTCTGTTTCCTTCAGGTTCCGGCGGTGTCTCAGGCGCAGGGGTCCTGCCGCTCCTGGGCCCTCCCCTACGGGAACCCAGAGGCCTTATACAGTTGCCTCTTGGGCCAGGGATGTGGGCAGGGGTGGGCAGTGTTGGTGGTCTCCTTTGCTCTGCAGCCTCAGGAGTGCCCACCTGATCAGGCGATGAGGTCTCTCTCCCATGGGGTTTGGGAGCAGAGAGCTGCTGTGGGCCGGGATCCGAGGGTGTGGGACTTCCGGTCTTGAGTATTTCTTATATACATTTCGAGTGTTATTCCCTTTCCCGGTATCTGGGCAAACATCCCCCTCCCCCCTCCCCTTCCTTATGGGTGTTCCCCTCCCAACCCTCCCCCCATTGCCGCCCTCCCCCCACCAGTCTAGTTCACTGGGGGTTCAGTCTTAGCAGGACCCACGGCTTCCTAGGCACTTTGCTGAAGTTGTTTATCAGGCTTAGTAGTTCTTTGGTGGAACTTTTGGGGTTACTTAACTATGTTATCATACCATCTGCAAATAGTGTTATTTTTGCTTCTTCCTTTTCAATTTGCATCCCTTTGACCTCCTTTCATTGTCTGATTGCTCTGACTAGGAATTCAATTACTATATTGAATAAGTATGGTGACTATGGGCAGCCTTTTCTAGTCCCTGATTTTACTGGGATTGTTTCAAGTTTGTCTCCAATTAGTTTAATGTTAGTTACTGGTTTGCTGTATATTGCTTTTATTACATTTAGGTTTCTGCCTTGAATTCCTCATCTTTCTAGGACTTTTATCATGAAGGGGTGTTGAATTTTGTCAAATGCTTTCTCTGCATCTAATGAAATGATCATGTGTTTTTTCTTTGACTTTGTTTATACAGTGGATTACATTAATTGATTTCCATATATTGAGCTATCCCTGCATCCCTTGGATGTAACCTGCTTGATTATGATGGATGATCATTTCGATGTGTTCTTGGATTCATTTTGTGAGAATTTTATTAAGTGTTTTTGCGTCAATATTCATGAAATTCAAATAGATTCAACTAGAATATATCATCCTACGTGAGGTAACCCAATCACAGTAAAACAAACATGGTATGTACTCTTTGAAAAGTGGATATTAGCCGAAAAGCTCAGATTACCCAAGATCCAATCCACAGATCACATGAAACTCAAGAAGAAAACTGACCAAAGTGCAGATGCTTCATTCCTTCTTAAAAGGTAGAACAAATGTATTTATAGAAGGGGATATGAAGGCAAAGTTTGGAGCAGAGACTGAACGAACTGCCATTCAGAGCCTGCCCCACATGTGGCTCATACATACATACATACACACACACACACACACACACACACACACATATATGTGTGTGCATGTATATGTATATATGTATATATGTATATATGTATATCTCCACCAAAACTAGATAAGATTGATAAAGATAAGAAAGTGCATGCTGACAGAAGCCAGATATAGAGGTCTCCTGAGACACACAGCCATAGCATGTCAAATACAGAGGCGAATGCTAGCAGCAAACCATTGAACTGACCAAGGGACTCCCATGGGAGGAATTATAGAAAGGATTGAAAGAGCTGAATGGGCTTGCAACCCCAGAAGAACAACAATGCCAACCGACCAGGGCTCTTAGGGACTAAACTACTACCAAAAGACTATACATGGACTGACCCATGGCTCCAGTTGCATGTGTAGCAGAGGATGGCCTTATTGGGCACTAAAGAATGAGAAGCATTTGGTCCTGCCAAGGTTATATCCCCAATGTAGGGAAATGTGGGAAGGAGGGGAGGTGGATGTGAAGGGGAAAAACCTTATAGAAGAACAGGAGGGGAATGTGATTGGGGGCTTATATCCAGTAAACAAGAAAAGGGAATAACATTTGAAATGTAAATTAAAAATGTACAATAAAAGAAAAAATAACCCCTGGGCATTATTCCACCCTATTGATGAGAATTCATGCAGAGAATCATAAAGATAAACTTTCATGAGTTAATGCTGCTTACATGAAATAATGATTGCATAAAATTCTTGAGTTGATTCATATAATTTTAGCAAGAATGTTTTATGAGATGCTTTTAGTTTCTTTGTCAAAAAGATGTAATAAATTGAGAAACAGGAATAGACTGTGAACACTCTTCACATAGTAAATAAAGCCTGCATATTAAGAAGTACAATGAGTTTACATAATTCCACTAAATGGAAAAATATATGTGGCCCTAATTTATCTTCTAGAAAACACAATTAGGTATGAGAATAAACACATATGTGTGCACTATGATAAGGTAAGGCCATGTGAAAACTTATAATGAGTAGTTAGAATGAAATACTGCTTTGAACTTAATATCACAATCCCAATCCTTTTGTTATTCCAATTTTATATAAAATTTTATCTCCGAGTTAATTTTCTAAAGAACTCTTTTATCTGAGAAGCTATAAAACGACCAGAGAAAAGAAATAAAGTTGTTGGTTTGCTTGGCTTTGGGGGCTCTGTCTTATTCATCCATCCATCCATCCATCCATCCATCCATCCATCCATCCATCCATCCATCTATTAATCCATGTAGGTCTATTTGTCTGTATGTACTTGTGTAGGTATATGTGTGTATGTAAGCCTGCATGAATACTTGCAGATTGTATGAGACAAATTGTCAGGCCCAACAATAATTTGAATGTATTAATATGTAAATGTGAATGTGAATGAAAATATAATTGTTTATATGAATGTATATGTTTCTATGCATATTTGTCTATGTAAAAGATTTTATTTCTTTTTTCCTCTTCCTCTCTGATTAGTAAAGTGTTAACCAGCCATGTCAGTAAGAGGATCCTGGCTATCTGGCCAGGTAAGGGACTACTAGCAATAAATACCTTATCCAATCCCCAAGCTGTTAGCAACAAGTTCTCCATCAACACTTTTCCTCCCCTGTAACCTTCAAGAGAAAACCAGAATTCTCTAGCTGACCTCTAGCAATAATCAAAGTTAAATCAATATTAGGTAAATTATTTAAACAACTCTATAACCCGTAAAGAAATAGAAACAATCATCAAAAGTCTCTCAACCAATGAAAAATATTCCCCCATTCAGATGGTTTTAATGGAGGATTCTACCAGACTTTTAAAAAAGAGGTAATACCAATACTCCTCTAACTATTTCATAAAATAGAAACAGAAGGATCACTGCCAAACTCATCCTATAAAACCATAGTCACCCAGATACCTAAACCACACAAAGACTCAACAAGGAAAGAGAACCTCAGACCCATTTCTTTTATGAACAAATACTTAAAAAAATACTAGCAAACAGAATCTAGGAATACAGTAAAACCATCACCCATTATGAGCTAGTAGGTTTCATCAGAAGGGTGCAGGTATGGTTCAATATGCAGAAAACTATGAACCTAATCCAACATATAAACAAACAGAAAGAAAAAATCACCTTAACATCTTGTTAGATGTTGAAAAAGCCTTTGACAAAAATCCAAGAACCCTTAGTGTCCAATATCTTAGAGAGATCAGGAATACATGGCATATACTTAAACATAATCAAGACAATATGCAACAAGACAATAACCAACATCAGCCTAAATGGAGAGAAACTTAAAGCAATTCCACTAAAATCAAGGAAAAGACAAGGCTGCCCAGGTTCTCCCTATCTATCCGATATAGTACTTTACGTTCTAGCCTGAGCAATAAGATAACTGATGGAGATCCAGTAAAAGATCTGAGTGACAATAACTTCAAAATACCGAAGAATGAAATTAAAAAAGGTATTTCTGATATCTTGGAAAGGCCTCCAATGCTCATGGATAGATAAGATTAACACAGTGAAAATGGCCATCTTACCAAAAACAATTGACAGATTCAATTCAATTTCTATCACAATTACAACTCAACCTTTCATAGACCTTGAAAGAGTAATTTTCAACTTTATATTGAAAATAAAAATGAAAATAAGCATGCAAAAACCAGGATAGGCAAAACAATCCTGAATACCAGAAGAATTTGGGATAGAATCACCATCCCTGATATCAAGCTGTACTACAGAGCACATGTGATAAAAACTGCATGATATTGGTACAGAAACTGACAAGTTGTTGATCAATGGAATTGAATTGAAGATCTAGAAATAAACCCAAACAACTATGGATACTTGATTTTTGAGAAAGAAGCAAAAATCTTACAATGGTAACAGAAAGCATCTTCAGCAAATGGTGCTGGTCTAACTGGCTGTTTACATGTAGAAGAATTGAAATAGACCCATATTCATAACCATGGAGAAAACTCAAGTCCAAGTGGGTCAAGGATCTCACCATAAAAATTTATTATACACTAAATCTCATAGAAAAGAATATGTGAAATAGCCTCAAACACATTGGTACAGGAGACAATTTCTTTTTTTTTTTTTTTTTTTAACTTGAGTATTTCTTATATACATTTCAAGTGTTATTCCCTTTCCCGGTTTCCGGGCAAAATCCCCCTCCCCCCTCCCCTTCCTTATGGGTGTTCCCCTCCCAACCCTCCCCCCATTGCCGCCCTCCCCCCATAGTCTAGTTCACTGGGGGTTCAGTCTTAGCAGGACCCAGGATCTCCTTCCACTGGTGCTCTTACTAGGATATTCATTGCTACCTATGGGGTCAGAGTCCAGGGTCAGTCCATATATAGTCTTTAGGTAGTGGCTTAGTCCCTGGAAGCTCTGGTTGCTTGACATTGTTGTACTTTTGGGGTCTCGAGCCCCTTCAAGCTCTTCCAGTTCTTTCTCTGATTCCTTCAACGGGGGACCTATTCTCAGCTCAGTGGTTTGCTGCTGGCATTCGCCTCTGTATTTGCTGTATTCTGGCTGTGTCTCTCAGGAGCGATCTACATCCGGCTCCTGTCGGTCTGCACTTCTTTGCTTCATCCATCTTGTCCAATTGGGTGGCTGTATATGTATGGGCCACCTGTGGGGCAGGCTCTGAATGGGTGTTCCTTCAGTCTCTGTTTTAATCTTTGCCTCTCCCTTCCCAGCCAAGGGTATTCTTTTTCCTCATTTAAAGAAGGAGTGAAGCATTCACATTTTGATCATCCGTCTTGAGTTTCGTTTGTTCTAGGGATCTAGGGTAATTCAAGCATTTGGGCTAATAGCCACTTATCAATGAGTGCATACCATGTATGTCTTTCTGTGATTGGGTTAGCTCACTCAGGATGATATTTTCCAGTTCCAACCATTTGCCTACGAATTTCATAGACTCGTTGTTTTTGATAGCTGAGTAATATTCCATTGTGTAGATGTACCACATTTTCTGTATCCATTCCTCTGTTGAAGGGCATCTGGGTTCTTTCCATTTTCTGGCTATTATAAATAAGGCTGCGATGAACATAGTGGAGCACGTGTCTCTTTTATATGTTGAGGCATCTTTTGGGTATATGCCCAAGAGAGGTATAGCTGGATCCTCAGGCAGTTCAATGTCCAATTTTCTGAGGAACCTCCAGACTGATTTCCAGAATGGTTTTACCAGTCTGCAATCCCACCAACAATGGAGGAGTGTTCCTCTTTCTCCACATCCTCGCCAGCATCTGCTGTCACCTGAGTTTTTGATCTTAGCCATTCTCACTGGTGTGAGGTGAAATCTCAGGGTTGTTTTGATTTGCATTTCCCTTATGACTAAAGATGTTGAACATTTCTTTAGGTGTTTCTCAGCCATTCGGCATTCCTCAGCTGTGAATTCTTTGTTTAGCTCTGAACCCCATTTTTTAATAGGGTTATTTGTTTCCCTGCGGTCTAACTTCTTGAGTTCTTTGTATAATTTGGATATAAGGCCTCTATCTGTTGTAGGATTGGTAAAGATCTTTTCCCAATCTGTTGGTTGCCGTTTTGTCCTAACCACCGTGTCCTTTGCCTTACAGAAGCTTTGCAGTTTTATGAGATCCCATTTGTCGATTCTTGATCTTAGAGCATAAGCCATTGGTGTTTTGTTCAGGAAATTTTTTCCAGTGCCCATGTGTTCCAGATGCTTCCCTAGTTTTTCTTCTATTAGTTTGAGTGTGTCTGGTTTGATGTGGAGGTCCTTGATCCACTTGGACTTAAGCTTTGTACAGGGTGATAAGCATGGATCGATCTGCATTCTTCTACATGTTGCCCTCCAGTTGAACCAGCACCATTTGCTGAAAATGCTATCTTTTTTCCATTGGATGGTTTTGGCTCCTTTGTCAAAAATCAAGTGACCATAGGTGTGTGGGTTCATTTCTGGGTCCTCAATTCTATTCCATTGGTCTATCGGTCTGTCTCTGTACCAATACCATGCAGTTTTTATCACTATTGCTCTGTAATACTGCTTGAGTTCAGGGATAGTGATTCCCCCTGAAGTCCTTTTATTGTTGAGGATAGCTTTAGCTATCCTGGGTTTTTTGTTATTCCAGATGAATTTGCAAATTGTTCTGTCTGACTCTTTGAAGAATTGGATTGGTATTTTGATGGGGATTGCATTGAATCTGTAGATTGCTTTTGGTAAAATGGCCATTTTTACTATATTAATCCTGCCAATCCATGAGCATGGGAGATCTTTCCATCTTCTGAGGTCTTCTTCAATTTCTTTCCTCAGTGTCTTGAAGTTCTTATTGTACAGATCTTTTACTTGCTTGGTTAAAGTCACACCGAGGTACTTTATATTATTTGGGTCTATTATGAAGGGTGTCGTTTCCCTAATTTCTTTCTCGGCTTGTTTCTCTTTTGTATAGAGGAAGGCAACTGATTTATTTGAGTTAATTTTATACCTAGCCACTTTGCTGAAGTTGTTTATCAGCTTTAGTAGTTCTCTGGTGGAACTTTTGGGATCACTTAAATATACTATCATGTCATCTGCAAATAGTGATATTTTGACTTCTTCTTTTCCGATCTGTATCCCCTTGATCTCCTTTTGTTGTCTGATTGCTCTGGCTAGAACTTCAAGAACTATATTGAATAAGTAGGGAGAGAGTGGGCAGCCTTGTCTAGTCCCTGATTTTAGTGGGATTGCTTCGAGTTTCTCTCCATTTAGTTTAATGTTAGCAACTGGTTTGCTGTATATGGCTTTTACTATGTTTAGGTATGGGCCTTGAATTCCTATTCTTTCCAGGACTTTTATCACGAAGGGGTGTTGAATTTTGTCAAATGCTTTCTCAGCATCTAATGAAATGATCATGTGGTTTTGTTCTTTCAGTTTGTTTATATGATGGATCACGTTGATGGTTTTCCGTATATTAAACCATCCCTGCATGCCTGGGATGAAGCCTACTTGATCATGGTGGATGATTGTTTTGATGTGCTCTTGAGTTCGGTTTGCCAGAATTTTATTGAGTATTTTTGCGTCGATATTCATAAGGGAAATTGGTCTGAAGTTCTCTTTCTTTGTTGTGTCTTTGTGTGGTTTAGGTATAAGAGTAATTGTGGCTTCGTAGAAGGAATTCGGTAGTGCTCCATCTGTTTCAATTTTGTGGAATAGTTTGGATAATATTGGTATGAGGTCTTCTATGAAGGTTTGATAGAATTCTGCACTAAACCCGTCTGGACCTGGGCTCTTTTTGGTTGGAAGACCTTTAATGACTGCTTCTATTTCCTTAGGAATTATGGGGTTGTTTAACTGGTTTATCTGTTCCTGATTTAACTTCGATACCTGGTATCTGTCTAGGAAATTGTCCATTTCCTGAAGATTTTCAAATTTTGTTGAATATAGGTTTTTATAGTAAGATCTGATGATTTTTTGAATTTCCTCTGAATCTGTAGTTATGTCTCCCTTTTCATTTCTAATTTTGTTAATTTGGACGCACTCTCTGTGTCCTCTCGTTAGTCTGGCTAAGGGTTTATCTATCTTGTTGATTTTCTCAAAGAACCAACTTTTGGTTCTGTTGATTCTTTCTATGGTCCTTTTTGTTTCTACTTGGTTGATTTCAGCTCTGAGTTTGATTATTTCCTGCCTTCTACTCCTCCTGGGTGTATTTGCTTCTTTTTGTTCTAGAGCTTTTAGGTGTGCTGTCAAGCTGCTGACATATGCTCTTTCCTGTTTCTTTCTGCAGGCACTCAGCGCTATGAGTTTTCCTCTTAGCACAGCTTTCATTGTGTCCCATAAGTTTGGGTATGTTGTATCTTCATTTTCATTAAATTCTAAAAAGTTTTTAATTTCTTTCTTTATTTCTTCCTTGACCAGGTTATCATTGAGTAGAGCATTGTTCAATTTCCACGTATATGTGGGCATTCTTCCCTTATTGTTATTGAAGACCAGTTTTAGGCCGTGGTGGTCCGATAGCATGCATGGGATTATCTCTATCTTTCTGTACCTGTTGAGGCCCGTTTTTTGACGAATTATATGGTCAATTTTGGAGAAAGTACCATGAGGAGCTGAGAAGAAGGTATATCCTTTTGCTTTAGGATAGAATGTTCTATAAATATCCGTTAAGTCCATTTGGCTCATGACTTCTCTTAGTCTGTCGACATCACTGTTTAATTTCTGTTTCCATGATCTGTCCATTGATGAGAGTGGGGTGTTGAAGTCTCCCACTATTATTGTGTGAGGTGCAATGTGTGTTTTGAGTTTAGTAAGGTTTCTTTTACGTATGTAGGTGCCCTTGTATTTGGGGCATAGATATTTAGGATTGAGAGTTCATCTTGGTGGATTTTTCCTTTGATGAATATGAAGTGTCCTTCCTTATCTTTTTTGATGACTTTTAGTTGGAAATTGATTTTATTTGATATTAGAATGCCTACTCCAGCTTGCTTCTTCTGACCATTTGCTTGGAAAGTTGTTTTCCAGCCTTTCACTCTGAGGTAGTGTCTGTCTTTGTCTCTGAGGTGTGTTTCCTGTAGGCAGCAGAATGCAGGGTCCTCATTGCGTATCCAGTTTGTTAATCTATGTCTTTTTATTGGGGAGTTGAGGCCATTGATATTGAGAGATATTAAGGAATAGTGATTATTGCTTCCCTTTATATTCATATTTGGATGTGAGGTTATGTTTGTGTGCTTTCATTCTCTTTGTTTTGTTGCCAAGACGATTAGTTTCTTGCTTCTTCTAGGGTATAGCTTGCCTCCTTATGTTGGGCTTTACCATTTATTATCCTTTGTAGTGCTGGATTTGTAGAAAGATATTGTGTAAATTTGGTTTTGTCATGGAATATCTTGGTTTCTCCATCAATGTTAATTGAGAGTTTTGCTGGATACAGTAACCTGGGCTGGCATTTGTGTTCTCTTAGGGTCTGTATGACATCAGTCCAGGATATTCTGGCCTTCATAGTTTCTGGCGAGAAGTCTGGTGTGATTCTGATAGGTCTCCCTTTATATGTTACTTGACCTTTTTCCCTTACTGCTTTTAATATTCTTTCTTTATTTTGTGCGTTTGGTGTTTTGACAATTATGTGACGGGAGGTGTTTCTTTTCTGGTCCAATCTATTTGGAGTTCTGTAGGCTTCTTGTATGTCTATGGGTATCTCTTTTTTTAGGTTAGGGAAGTTTTCTTCTATGATTTTGTTGAAGATATTTACTGGTCCTTTGAGCTGGGAGTCTTCACTCTCTTCTATACCTATTATCCTTAGGTTTGATCTTCTCATTGAGTCCTGGATTTCCTGTATGTTTTGGACCAGTAGCTTTTTCCGCTTTACATTATCTTTGACAGTTGAGTCAATGATTTCTATGGAATCTTCTGCTCCTGAGATTCTCTCTTCCATCTCTTGAATTCTGTTGGTGAGGCTTGTATCTACAGCTCCTTGTCTCTTCTTTTGGTTTTCTATATCCAGGGTTGTTTCCATGTGTTCTTTCTTGATTGCTTCTATTTCCATTTTTAATTCCTTCAACTGTTTGATTGTGTTTTCCTGGAATTCTTTCAGGGATTTTTGTGATTCCTCTCTGTAGGCTTTTACTTGTTTATTAATGTTTTCCTGTGCTTCCCTAAGTGTGTTCATGTCTTTCTTGAAGTCCTCCAGCATCATGATCAAATATGATTTTGTATCTAGATCTTGCTTTTCTGGTGTGTTTGGATATTCCATGTTTGTTTTGGTGGGAGAATTGGGCTCCGATGATGGCATGTAGTCTTGGTTTCTGTTGCTTGGGTTCCTGCGCTTTCCTCTCGCCATCAGATTATCTCTAGTGTTACTTTGTTCTGCTATTTCTGACAGTGGCTAGACTGTCCTATAAGCCTGTGTGACAGGAGTGCTGTAGACCTGTTTTCCTCTCTTTCAGTCAGTTATGGGGACAGAGTGTTCTGCTTTCTGGCGTGTAGTTTTTCCTCTCTACAGGTCTTCAGCTGTTCCTGTGGGCCTGTGTCTTGAGTTCACCAGGCAGCTTACTTGCAGCAGAAAATTTGGTCTTACCTGTGGTCCCGAGGCTCAGGTTCGCTCGTGGGGTGCTGCCCACGGGCTCTCTGCAGCGGCAGCAACCAGGAAGACCTGTGCCGCCCCTTCCGGGAACTTCAGTGCACCAGGGTTCCAGATGGTCTTTGGCTTTTTCCTCTGGCGTCCGAGATGTGTGTGCAGGGAGCAGTCACTTCTGGTTTCCCAGGCTTGTCTGCCTCTCTGAAGGTTTAGCTCTCCCTCCCACGGGATTTGGGTGCAGAGAACTCAGGAGACAATTTCTTGAACAGAAAACCAATGGCTCAAGCTCTAAGATCACCAACTGTTAAATGGGACCTCATGAAAACTGTAATGTTTCTGTAAGGCAAAGGACACTTTCAATAAGACAAATGGCTGCCTACAGAATGGGAAAGAATATTCATCAACCTTACATCCAACAGAAGGCTAATATCCAAAATTTATAAAGAAATAAAAAAGTTAGATACAAACAACCCGAAAAGCACAATTAAAAAAACAGGGTACAGAGCTAAACAAAGAATTCTCTACAGAGGAATCTCCAATGACCAAAAATCACTCAAGGTTCAAGGTGCTTAGTCATCAGGGAACGTAAATCAAAACCCTGAAATTACATGTTATACCAGTCAAAAGGGCTAATATTAAAAACATAAATTCAAGGAATAGTACATGCTGGCAAAGATGTGGAGCAAGGTGAACATACCTCCATTGCTGGTGAGATTGCAAACTTTTACAACTTGGTGTTTCTCAGAAAACTAGAAATAGTTCTACCTCTAGACCAAGTTCCTGGACATATACCCAAACAATATTCCACCATTCCACAAAGACACTTGCTTAACTATGTTCATAGCAGTTTTGTTCATAATTACCAGAAACTGGAAATAACCTAGATGTCCCTCAACTAAAAATGGATAAAGAAACCATGGTATATCTACACAATGGAATATTATTCAGCTAACAAGAATGAGGAAAATTTGAATTTTGTAAGAAAATTGACTTAGCTTAAGAATATCATCCTGAGTAAATTAACCCAGTCACAAAAGGACATGCATTGTATGTAGTTATATATGGGTATTAGCCATAAAATACACTATACCCATGCTACCTACAGATGCATATAACTACATTGAAACCGTTGATGAAGCTTAGGGATTTCTGTGGAAGAATATGGGGAAGGGTTATGGACAGAAGGAGATAGGAACTCCATAGGAAGACTCACAGAGTCAATTAACCTGTACCCTTTGGCCTCACAGAGATTGAACCAACAACCAAATTGCATACTGAGGCTGAACCTAGGCCTCTTTGCACATAATGTAGAAGATGTGAAGCTTGGCCTACATGAGGCTCCAAACAGCTAGGGCAGACACCATCCTCAAAGCTGTTATCTATCTGTGGGATATGTTTTTCCATCTGGGATACCTTGTCTTGAGTCAGTGGCAGGGCATCTACTTGATGTGTCTGGGTTGAGAAATACCTAGGGATGCCCCCAGCTACTTAGAGGAGAAGAGGAATGGAAGATGGGGGGAATGATTATAGGAGGGGATGACCAGGTGGTGGGCATTGGATTGGATATAAAGTAAATGAATAAAAATAAATAGAAATAAAAAGAATAAAAGATAGAAAAAATTTCATCATCAGAGATGCTTTCTTCAGCAGCAGGCAGAAACACACCTAGAGACTCACACCCAGACATAAAACATTGTGTGCAGAAAGAGTCTAACTGGCATTTTCCCTTCAAATCCTACCTGTCAGAGTTCAGGACATCCTGCAGAAAAGAAGGTAATAAATTGTAAAAGAAGACAGAAGGCATGGAGGGCTGTAGTAAATGAAAAGGCACTTGAATCAATTAAACAAAGCACATATGAGATCACAAAGACTGACACTGCAAGGATACTGCTTACATAGGTCTGCACCTGGTCCTCTGCACATCATTAGAGCTATATGCACCTACTACTTTTATGGGACTTTTAAGTATGAGAACAAGTATGTCTCTGACTATTTTTCCTCCTATTGAGATCCATTTCCTCCTATTGGGTTGCATGTCCAACTTTGATTAATTTTTCCTTTATCTTATTTTAGTTTAGTTTATAATGTTTGCTTGTTGTCTCTTAGAGCCCTGTTTTTTTTATAGAGATAAAAATTGAGTGCATCCATAGGGAAGTGGAAGTGGAAAGGAACTGGAACAGAGTAGAGGAAAGATTATCTACACTTAAAATGTTGTATCAGAACAGTATTTTCAATAAAAGGGAAAATGAAAATAAATGCAGCAGAGCATTTTAACAACATAATGAATGTTGTAGAAAAACAGGGCTTAAAAACCAATGATCCTCACTTTGAAATTAGCTAAAAAGAATAAAAATAAGAAACAAAAGTAAAGACATGCTAATTGACTCCTCTACTATAATGAAGTGAGTCAGTGTATGCATTTTGTGAGACCCACCTTAAAATAAAAAAATAAAAAAGAAACGTTTATTTAAAAAGAGAAAAGTTAACAACCAGGTTTGAAAGTATATGCCAGTAATCCTGGGACACAAGAGAGTACTCATTAGGATTGAGTGTCTATGCCCAGCCCAGAATACATGGTGAGTTCCAAGATAGCCTTGACTACATATGAATTTATATCAAAACAAAAGAAACAATACCAGAAACAGTAAAATGAATAAATTACATAAATATTCTCAATTTTTTGTAAGAGAATCAATTGTTTTTTCTATTTTTCAAGTGGATCATAAAACTATAAAAAGACATATGTAAACATATAATAAAACTGTTAAAAACATTAAGACATAGAGAAGATATTGACAAAACAAAAGAAAATTCACTAATCACATAAAATGAACACTATTCATATATCAGATTTATCAGTAGAAACTACACTGTCCAATAGAATGGAAATGCTTCAAATTAAAACAGAAGCGTGCTAAACAGCAGCATGAGAAATAAAAGTTCAAATGTTACTAGTAATACAAAGTTCAGAATATAGTAGTTCCAGATCTTTAAAAATAATTATATGTCCTTTGCCTGTACTTAGCTCTGACCTGTAGTTGAAATTGGGAGACATAATTACGACAAAGTTCCACCATTGGGAATGATCTCAAGAAATTTTGTGATCATGTACAATGATGGCTTTTTGTCATAATCCTTATGACTTTCTTTTACTTTGTTTGCTTTTATACTTTGGTAGTATTTTAATTTTATTACATATATTATATAATTATATTTATTATGTATAATTTCTTTTATTTTGTTATACTGTAATTACAGCATTACTCTCTTCCATTTTTCTCTAGACCATCATACATATTTATCCTTTCTCCACTTCAAACATGTCTTTTCATTAATTGTTTTATATTTAATTATATGTACATAATATAAATATATATATATATACATATATATGTACACACATGTATATTTCTTTATTGGCTAATGTCTTATAAACTTCAGTATCTGTGTTGGAATGTTTACCTATGTGGTCAAAATACAGACATATTTTAGGCAAATATTCTCTTGCTAGTCTTGGTTATAAAATCCTTATCATGTCTAGATAATTGTCTTACAAGCAGTAATCCTGGGACTTGGACTGTTACTATTTCACCTTGCTTTCTTCTCTGATATTTTCTTAAGTATCGATGTGTTCGCTGTATTTTAGGTATATCAACTAGGGTTGGGCATGCTTCAGTTTCTAATTCCCTGTAATTTTTTCAGTTGTAGATTTGTGCAATAAAAGTCTCTGTCTGATGCAAAGAGTACCTTCTTTGATGAGGGTTGATAGCTACAAGTACATCTAAGTATAATGATTGGTGTTTACAATATAGCTGTAAACTATACTATATTGATTTAGAAAAATGGCAGTTATGGGTTCTTGTCTAGGATCTATGGCATTTCTAGCTATAGAGAATAGAATACTTGTACCTCAGTAAGCATGAATTCCTTCCTTTTGAGAGGGCCTTAAGTCCCTTTAAAAGCTGTTGTTAACTGTGCAATATAGCACTACTAGTGTACTTTAGGCTGTCTTTATTGGCATGTTTAACAATCTTTCCACTCCCTCTTTTGTAAGATTCCCCTGGGGACTTGGTGTGCAAAGGAAAAATAAAAGATAAAGAGAAGATCCTTTGCAGGGGTGGGTTTATCCTTTTGTTTTTTGTTTTATTTCCCCCAGTAAACACTTGAATTTGCTTCTTTATCAGAGAAGAGAGATAAAGCTTCTCTCACAGGTTAAGGTGTTTCTTAGCCTTAGGGTCCTACTTTTTCTGAAAATGTTAATGGTATTAATCATGATGACTTTGGGAAACTGAAAGTGTTATCTACAGAAAAGAAGCATTATTTAGGCTGCAAAAGTAGAAATTATGGCAGATCAGAATGTAGTTTAAAGGAGGGGAGGAGGTTGAAATAGATTTACCTCTGAGTCTTGCTGTTGTACGCTCCCTTGGAGAGACTATTACAGATGTTCTCTTTCGGACAGAGGCCTATATTTAATTAATAGTAGTATTTTGACCATTTCTGTCTTCCTGAATTAACTATTGCCCTACTGACCTCTGAAAATTCAGCTTCTCTGGCCAAACCTAAGACAGAACAAGAGTCCTTGAGCACCAAGACTCAAAATTAAAAGACAGTTTTTACTCTATCTGCTACAAAATATATTTGTAAGCATCTGCAATACATCAATAAATAAGAAAACCCAGACTATAATTAACTATGTTAATTAAAATTGAATATATTTAAAGTTATCTTTTCTCTTGGAAGTATTTGTTCCTTTTCTCAATCCTTGTTCGATGTGCACTGTTAAACATACTATTTTAATATAGAAGGTACTTAATGTAGATAAAAATCCACAAGTGCTCATTTTGCTAATTTTAGCTATGCTCATTATCTTACATAAAAAAATCTTCAGTGCTCTGCTCCCAGACCCGGTGAGAGAGAGACCCAACCACCTGGTCAGGTGGGCACTCCTGAGGCTGCAGAGCGGAAGAGACCACCAACTCTGCTCACCCCTGCCCACATCCCTGGCCCAAGAGGAAACTGTATAAGGCCTCTGGGCTCCCGTGGGGGAGGGCCCAGGAGCGGCAGGACCCCTGCCTGAGACACCGCTGGAACCTGAAAGAAACAGACCGGATAAACAGTTCTCTGCACCCAAATCCCATGGGAGGGAGAGCTAAACCTTCAGAGAGGCAGACAAGCCTGGGAAACCAGAAGAGACTGCTCCCTGCACACACATCTCGGACGCCAGAGGAAAAAGCCAAAGACCATCTGGAACCCTGGTGCACTGAAGCTCCCGGAAGGGGCGGCACAGGTCTTCCTGGTTGCTGCCGCTGCAGAGAGCCCGTGGGCAGCACCCCATGAGCGAACCTGAGCCTCGGGACCACAGGTAAGACCAATTTTTCTGCTGCAAGAAAGCTGCCTGGTGAGCTTGGGACACACGGAAGCAGAATTTCTCTAGGACCTGGCACGTTCTGTGTTTACCGGAAGTCCCACACCCGCGGATCCCGGCCCGCAGCAGCTCTCTGCTCCCAGACCCGGTGAGAGAGAGACCCAACCGCCTGGTCAGGTGGGCACTCCTGAGGCTGCAGAGCGGAAGACACCACCAACTCTGCTCACCCCTGCCCACATCCGTGGCCCAAGAAGAAACTGTATAAGGCCTCTGGGCTCCCGTGGGGGAGGGCCCAGGAGCGGCAGGACCCCTGCCTGAGACACCGCTGGAACCTGAAAGAAACAGACCGGATAAACAGTTCTCTGCACCCAAATCCCGTGGGATGGAGAGCTAAACCTTCAGAGAGGCAGACAAGCCTGGGAAACCAGAAGAGACTGCTCCCTGCACACACATCTCGGACGCCAGAGAAAAAAGCCAAAGACCATCTGGAACCCTGGTGCACTGAAGCTCCCGGAAGGGGCGGCACAAGTCTTCCTGGTTGCTGCCGCTGCACAGAGCCCGTGGGCAGCACCCCACGAGCGAACTTGAGCCTCAGGACCACAGGTAAGACCAACTTTTCTGCTGCAAGAAAGCTGAATGGTGAACTCAAGACACAGGCCCACAGGAACAGCTGAAGACCTGTAGAGAGGAAAAACTACACGTCCGAAAGCAGAACACTCTGTCCCCATAACTGACTGAAAGAGAGGAAAACAGGTCTACAGCACTCCTGACACACAGGCTTATAGGACAGTCTAGCCACTGTCAGAAATAGCAGAACAAAGTAACACTAGAGATAATCTGATGGCGAGAGGCAAGCGCAGGAACCCAAGCAACAGAAACCAAGTCTACATGGCATCATCGGAGCCCAATTCTCCCACCAAAACAAACATGGAATATCCAAACACACCAGAAAAGCAAGATCTATTTTCAAAATCATATTTGATCATGATGCTGGAGGACTTCAAGAAAGACATGAAGAACTCCCCTAGAGAACAAGTAGAAGCCTACAGAGAGGAATCGCAAAAATGCCTGAAAGAATCGCAAAAATGCCTGAAAGAATTCCAGGAAAACATAAATAAAAAAGTAGAAGCCCATAGAGAGGAGACACAAAAATCCCTGAAAGAATTCCAGGAAAACATAAATAAACAAGTAGAAGCCCATAGAGAGGAGACACAAAAATCCCTGAAAGAATTCCAGGAAAACACAATCAAACAGTTGAAGGAATTAAAAATGGAAATAGAAGCAATTAAGAAAGAACACATGGAAACAACCCTGGATATAGAAATCCAAAAGAAGAGACAAGGAGCTGTAGATACAAGCTTCACCAACAGAATACAAGAGATGGAAGAGAGAATCTCAGGAGCAGAAGATTCCATAGAAATCATTGACTCAACTGTCAAAGATAATGTAAAGTGGAAAAAGCTACTGGTCCAAAACATACAGGAAATCCAGGACTCAATGAGAAGATCAAACCTAAGGATAATAGGTATAGAAGAGAGTGAAGACTCCCAGCTCAAAGGACCAGTAAATATCTTCAACAAAATCATAGAAGAAAACTTCCCTAACCTAAAAAAAAAAGATACCTATAGGCATACAAGAAGCCTACAGAACTCCAAATAGATTGGACCAGAAAGGAAACACCTCCTGTCACATAATTGTCAAAACACCAAACGCACAAAATAAAGAAAGAATATTAAAAGCAGTAAGGGAAAAAGGTCAAGTAACAGATAAAGGGAGACCTATCAGAATCACACCAGACTTCTCGCCAGAAACTATGAAGGCCAGAATCCTGGACTGAAATCATACAGACCCAAAGAGAACACAAATGCCAGCCCAGGTTACTGTATCCAGCAAAACTCTCAATTAACATAGATGGAGAAACCAAGATATTCCATGACAAAACCAAATTTACACAATATCTTTCTACAAATCCAGCACTACAAAGGATAATAAATGGTAAAGCCCAACATAAGGAGGCAAGCTATACCCTAGAAGAAGCAAGAAACTAATCGTCTTGGCAACAAAACAAAGAGAATGAAAGCACACAAACATAACCTCACATCCAAATATGAATATAACGGGAAGCAATAATCACTATTCCTTAATATCTCTCAATATCAATGGCCTCAACTCCCCAATAAAAAGACATAGATTAACAAACTGGATACGCAACGAGGACCCTGCATTATGCTGCCTACAGGAAACACACCTCAGAGACAAAGACAGACACTACCTCAGAGTGAAAGGCTGGAAAACAAATTTCCAAGCAAATGGTCAGAAGAAGCAAGCTGGAGTAGCCATTCTAATATCAAATAAAATCAATTTTCAACTAAAAGTCATCAAAAAAGATAAGGAAGGACACTTCATATTCCTCAAAGGAAAAATCCACCAAGATGAACTCTCAATCCTAAATATCTATGCCCCAAATACAAGGGCACCTACATACGTAAAAGAAACCTTACTAAAGCTCAAAACACACATTGCACCTCACACAATAATAGTGGGAGACTTCAACACCCCACTCTCATCAATGGACAGATCATGGAAACAGAAATTAAACAGTGATGTCGACAGACTAAGAGAAGTCATGAGCCAAATGGACTTAACGGATATTTATAGAACATTCTATCCTAAAGCAAAAGGATATACCTTCTTCTCAGCTCCTCATGGTACTTTCTCCAAAATTGACCATATAATTGGTCAAAAAACGGGCCTCAACAGGTACAGAAAGATAGAAATAATCCCATGCGTGCTATCGGACCACCACGGCCTAAAACTGGTCTTCAATAACAATAAGGGAAGAATGCCCACATATACGTGGAAATTGAACAATGCTCTACTCAATGATAACCTGGTCAAGGAAGAAATAAAGAAAGAAATTAAAAACTTTTTAGAATTTAATGAAAATGAAGATACAACATACCCAAACTTATGGGACACAATGAAAGCTGTGCTAAGAGGAAAACACAGAGCACTGAGTGCCTGCAGAAAGAAACAGGAAAGAGCATATGTCAGCAGCTTGACAGCACACCTAAAAGCTCTAAAACAAAAAGAAGCAAATAAACCCAGGAGGAGTAGAAGGCAGGAAATAATCAAACTCAGAGCTGAAATCAACCAAGTAGAAACAAAAAGGACCATAGAAAGAATCAACAGAACCAAAAGTTGGTTCTTTGAGAAAATCAACAAGATAGATAAACCCTTAGCCAGACTAACGAGAGGACACAGAGAGTGCGTCCAAATTAACAAAATCAGAAATGAAAAGGGAGACATAACTACAGATTCAGAGGAAATTCAAAAAATCATCAGATCTTACTATAAAAACCTATATTCAACAAAATTTGAAAATCTTCAGGAAATGGACAATTTCCTAGACAGATACCAGATATCGAAGTTAAATCAGGAACAGATAAACCAGTTAAACAACCCCATAACTCCTAAGGAAATAGAAGCAGTCATTAAAGGTCTCCCAACCAAAAAGAGCCCAGGTCCAGACGGGTTTAGTGCAGAATTCTATCAAACCTTCATAGAAGACCTCATACCAATATTATTCAAACTATTCCACAAAATTGAAACAGATGGAGCACTACCGAATTCCTTCTACGAAGCCACAATTACTCTTATACCTAAACCACACAAAGACACAACAAAGAAAGAGAACTTCAGACCAATTTCCCTTATGAATATCGACGCAAAAATACTCAATAAAATTCTGGCAAACCGAATACAAGAGCACATCAAAACAATCATCCACCATGATCAAGTAGGCTTCATCCCCGGCATGCAGGGATGGTTTAATATAAGGAAAACCATCAACGTGATCCATTATATAAACAAACTGAAAGAACAAAACCACATGATCATTTCATTAGATGCTGAGAAAGCATTTGACAAAATTCAACACCCCTTCATGATAAAAGTCCTGGAAAGAATAGGAATTCAAGGCCCATACCTAAACATAGTAAAAGCCATATACAGCAAACCAGTTGCTAACATTAAACTAAATGGAGAGAAACTTGAAGCAATCCCACTAAAATCAGGGACTAGACAAGGCTGCCCACTCTCTCCCTACTTATTCAATATAGTTCTTGAAGTTCTAGCCAGAGCAATCAGACAACAAAAGGAGATCAAGGGGATACAGATCGGAAAAGAAGAGGTCAAAATATCACTATTTGCAGATGACATGATAGTATATTTAAGTGATCCCAAAAATTCCACCAGAGAACTACTAAAGCTGATAAACAACTTCAGCAAAGTGGCTGGGTATAAAATTAACTCAAATAAATCAGTTGCCTTCCTCTATACAAAAGAGAAACAAGCCGAGAAAGAAATTAGGGAAACGACACCCTTCATAATAGACCCAAATAATATAAAGTACCTCGGTGTGACTTTAACCAAGCAAGTAAAAGATCTGCACAATAAGAACTTCAAGACACTGAGGAAAGAAATTGAAGAAGACCTCAGAAGATGGAAAGATCTCCCATGCTCATGGATTGGCAGGATTAATATAGTAAAAATGGCCATTTTACCAAAAGCCATCTACAGATTCAATGCAATCCCCATCAAAATACCAATCCTATTCTTCAAAGAGTTAGACAGAACAATTTGCAAATTCATCTGGAATAACAAAAAACCCAGGATAGCTAAAGCTATCCTCAACAATAAAAGGACTTCAGGGGGAATCACTATCCCTGAACTCAAGCAGTATTACAGAGCAATAGTGATAAAAACTGCATGGTATTGGTACAGAGACAGACAGATAGACCAATGGAATAGAATTGAAGACCCAGAAATGAACCCACACACCTATGGTCACTTGATTTTTGACAAAGGAGCCAAAACCATCCAATGGAAAAAAGATAGCATTTTCAGCAAATGGTGCTGGTTCAACTGGAGGGCAACATGTAGAAGAATGCAGATCGATCCATGCTTATCACCCTGTACAAAGCTTAAGTCCAAGTGGATCAAGGACCTCCACATCAAACCAGACACACTCAAACTAATAGAAGAAAAACTAGGGAAGCATCTGGAACACATAGGCACTGGAAAAAATTTCCTGAACAAAACAACAATGGCTTATGCTCTAAGATCAAGAATCAACAAATGGGATCTCATAAAACTGCAAAGCTTCTGTAAGGCAAAGGACACTGTGGTTAGGACAAAACGGCAACCAACAGATTGGGAAAAGATCTTTACCAATCCTACAACAGATAGAGGCCTTATATCCAAAATATACAAAGAACTCAAGAAGTTAGACCGCAGGGAAACAAATAACCCTATTAAAAATGGGGTTCAGAGCTAAACAAAGAATTCACAGCTGAGGAATGCCGAATGGCTGAGAAACACCTAAAGAAATGTTCAACATCTTTAGTCATAAGGGAAATGCAAATCAAAACAACCCTGAGATTTCACCTCACACCAGTGAGAATGGCTAAGATCAAAAACTCAGGTGACAGCAGATGCTGGCGAGGATGTGGAGAAAGAGGAACACTCCTCCATTGTTGGTGGGATTGCAGACTGGTAAAACCATTCTGGAAATCAGTCTGGAGGTTCCTCAGAAAATTGGACATTGAACTGCCTGAGGATCCAGCTATACCTCTCTTGGGCATATACCCAAAAGATGCCTCAACATATAAAAGAGACACGTGCTCCACTATGTTCATCGCAGCCTTATTTATAAGAGCCAGAAAATGGAAAGAACCCAGATGCCCTTCAACAGAGGAATGGATACAGAAAATGTGGTACATCTACACAATGGAATATTACTCAGCTATCAAAAACAACGAGTTTATGAAATTCGTAGGCAAATGGTTGGAACTGGAAAATATCATCCTGAGTGAGCTAACCCAATCACAGAAAGACATACATGGTATGCACTCATTGATAAGTGGCTATTAGCCCAAATGCTTGAATTACCCTAGATCCCTAGAACAAATGAAACTCAAGACGGATGATCAAAATGTGAATGCTTCACTCCTTCTTTAAATGAGGAAAAAGAATACCCTTGGCAGGGAATGGAGAGGCAAAGATTAAAACAGAGACTGAAGGAACACCCATTCAGAGCCTGCCCCACAGGTGGCCCATACATATACAGCCACCCAATTAGACAAGATGGATGAAGCAAAGAAGTGCAGACCGACAGGAGCCGGATGTAGATCGCTCCTGAGAGACACAGCCAGAATACAGCAAATACAGAGGCGAATGCCAGCAGCAAACCACTGAACTGAGAATAGGTCCCCTGTTGAAGGAATCAGAGAAAGAACTGGAAGAGCTTGAAGGGGCTCGAGACCCCAAAAGTACAACAATGCCAAGCAACCAGAGCTTCCAGGGACTAAGCCACTACCTAAAGACTATACATGGACTGACCCTGGACTCTGACCCCATAGGTAGCAATGAATATCCTAGTAAGAGCACCAGTGAAAGGGGAAGCCCTGGGTCCTGCTAAGACTGAACCCCCAGTGAACTAGTCTATGGGGGGAGGGCGGCAATGGGGGGAGGGTTGGGAGGGGAACACCCATAAGGAAGGGGAGGGGGGAGGGGGATGTTTGCCCGGAAACCGGGAAAGGGAATAACACTGGAAATGTATATAAGAAATACTCAAGTTGCCTGCCCCACATTTGGCCCATACATATACAGCCACCCAATTAGACAAGATGGATGAAGCAAAGAAGTGCAGACCGACAGGAGCCGGATGTAGATTGCTCCTGAGAGACACAGCCAGAATACAGCAAATACAGAGGCGAATGCCAGCAGCAAACCACTGAACTGAGAATAGGTCCCCTGTTGAAGGAATCAGAGAAAGAACTGGAAGAGCTTGAAGGGGCTCGAGACCCCAAAAGTACAACAATGCCAAGCAACCAGAGCTTCCAGGGACTAAGCCACTACCTAAAGACTATACATGGACTGACCCTGGACTCTGACCCCATAGGTAGCAATGAATATCCTAGTAAGAGCACCAGTGAAAGGGGAAGCCCTGGGTCCTGCTAAGACTGAACCCCCAGTGAACTAGTCTATGGGGGGAGGGCGGCAATGGGGGGAGGGTTGGGAGGGGAACACCCATAAGGAAGGGGAGGGGGGAGGGGGATGTTTGCCCGGAAACCGGGAAAGGGAATAACACTGGAAATGTATATAAGAAATACTCAAGTTGCCTGCCCCACATTTGGCCCATACATATACAGCCACCCAATTAGACAAGATGGATGAAGCAAAGAAGTGCAGACCGACAGGAGCCGGATGTAGATCGCTCCTGAGAGACACAGCCAGAATACAGCAAATACAGAGGCGAATGCCAGCAGCAAACCACTGAACTGAGAATAGGTCCCCTGTTGAAGGAATCAGAGAAAGAACTGGAAGAGCTTGAAGGGGCTCGAGACCCCAAAAGTACAACAATGCCAAGCAACCAGAGCTTCCAGGGACTAAGCCACTACCTAAAGACTATACATGGACTGACCCTGGACTCTGACCCCATAGGTAGCAATGAATATCCTAGTAAGAGCACCAGTGAAAGGGGAAGCCCTGGGTCCTGCTAAGACTGAACCCCCAGTGAACTAGTCTATGGGGGGAGGGCGGCAATGGGGGGAGGGTTGGGAGGGGAACACCCATAAGGAAGGGGAGGGGGGAGGGGGATTTTTGCCCGGAAACCGGGAAAGGGAATAACACTGGAAATGTATATAAGAAATACTCAAGTTAATAAAAAAAAAATAAAAAAATAAAAAAAATACTCAAGTTAATAAAAAAAAAGAAAATAAAAAAAAATCTTCAGTGAGTACTAAAAATCATAAATTAATGCAACCCTTTATGACATCACTTCAATATGATCAAAACTATATAAAGGAAGAAAATTTTACTGAGGCCTGATTTGTAAGTTAAAAAAATGAAATAATGGCAAGTAACTTCATGTAGGAAATAGATTTTGAAAATTAAAAGAAAACACAAAGATTATTTGCTTTAACTATTTGCCAATTGTTGTTCCTCACAACTCAGATTCCTATGTTTAAAAAAAATCAAAATGATCTGTTCGTTTTTTATATTTCTTTATTTATATTTCAAATGTTATCTCTTTTCCAGTTTAACCCTCTGGAAACACACTATCACATTCCCCCCTTCCCCAGCTTCTGTGATGGTGCTCCCCCGCCCATCAACTCCCTCCCTCCTCTCTGCCCTGGCATTCCCCTATGTCAAGCATTCAAGGACCAAGGGCCACTCCTCTCATTGAACACAGACAAGGCCAACCTCTGCAATATATGCAGCTGGAGCCATGGGTCCCTTCATGTGTACTCTGTGGTGGGTGTTTTATCCCCTCTGAACTAGTGTCTGGGTTTGATGACTGCATATGGGATGGATCCCAGGTAAGGGAGTTTCTGGATGGTCTTACCTTCAGTCTATAAGCCACACATTGTCTCCATATTTTTTCCTATGAGTATTTTGTTTCCCCTTCTAAACCAGAATGAAGCATCCACACTTTGTTCTTCCTTCTTCTTGAGCATCAGTTGGTCTGTAAGTTGTATCTTGGCTTTGATCTATTATGAAATTATCACAGAGTGCATATCATGTGTGTACTTTTGTGATTGGCTACCTGCCTCAGGATGATATTTTCTAGTTCCATCCAATGGCCTAAGAATTCCATGAAGTCATTGTTTTTAATAGCTGATTAGTACTCCACTGTGTAAATATACCATATTTTCTGTACCCATTCCTCTGCTTAAGTACGTCTAGTTTCTTTACAGCTTCTGGCTATCATAAATAAGACTATGGTGAACATAAGAGAGCATGTATCCTTGTTAAATTTTGAAGCATTTTTTGTGTATAAGCCTAGAAATGGTATAGCTGGTTCCTCAGGAAGTACTATGTAGAATTTTTTTAAGGAATCACCAGACTGGTTTCTAGAGTGTTTGTTTCAGCTTGCAATCCCACTACCAATGGAGGAGTGTTCCTCTTTCTCCACATTCTCACCAGCATCTGCTTTCACCTGAGGTTTTAATCTTAGCCATTCTGAATGGTATAAGGTAGAATCTCAGGAATATTTTGATTTGGATTTCCCAGATGACTAAGGAAGTTGCACCTTTTTTAGGTGCTTCTCAGTCATTAGATATTCCACTTTCTTTTGCTCTGCACCCCATTTTAAGGTGGTTATCTGATTCTCTGGAGTCTATCTTCTTGAATTTTTTTTGTATATACTCGATATTGGCCCTCTATAAGATGTAGGATTGGTAAACATCCTTTCTCAATTTCTTGGTTGCTGTCTTGTCTTACTGACAGGGTCCTTTGACTTATAGAAGTGTTGCAATTTTATCAGGTCCCATTTGTCAATTCTTGATCTTAGAGCATAAGCCACTCGTATTCTGTTCAAGAAAATTTTCCCTGTGCCTATGTGTTCAGGTTTTGCCCCACATTTTCTTGTATTAGTTTCAGCATATCTGGTTTTATGTGGAGGTCCTTGATCAACTTGGACTTGAGCTTTGTACAAGGAGATAAGAATGGATCTATTCTTCTACATGTTGATCGACACTTGAAATAGCATTATCTGTTGAAAATGCTGTGTATTTTCTACTGGATGGTTTTAGCTCATTGTCAAAGAGCAAGTGACCATAGGTATGTGGGTTGATTTTTGGGTCTTCAATTCTATTCCACTGATCTACCTGCCTGTCTCTGTACCAATACCATACAGTTTTTTATCACTATTATTCTGTAATACAGCTTGGGGTCAGGGATGGTGACTCCCAAGAGGTTATTTTTTCTTGAGGATAGTTTTTGCTATCCTGGGTTTTTGTTATTCCAAATGAGTTTACAAATTGCTATTTCTAACTCTTTGAAGAATTGATTTGGATCTATGATGGTATTGCATTAAATCTGTAGATTGCTTTTGGCAAGATGGCCATTTTTACTATATTAATCCTGTCAATCCATGAGCATGGGATATCTTTCCATCTTCTGAGATCTTAGATTTCATTCTTCAAAACATGAAGTTCTTGCCATATAGACCTGTTACTTGCTTGTGTAGAGTCACACAATATATTTTATATTATTTGTGACTATTGTGAAGGGTGTTGTTTCCCTAATTTCTTTCTTAGTCTGTTTACCCTTTGAGTGGATAAAGGCTACTGAATTTTTTGAATTAATTTTATGTACAGCCACTTTGGTGAAGTTGTTTTTCAGGGTTAGGAGTTCTCTGATAGAATATTTGTGGTCATTTAAGTATACTATCCTATCATCTGCAGGTATGATATTTTGAATTCTTCATTTCCAATTTGTATCCTGTTTACCTCTGTTTGTTGTCTAATATCTCTGGCTATGATTTTGAGTCCTATGTTGAATAGGTAGGCAGAAAGTGTCTAGTCCCTGATTTTAATGGGATGGCTTCAAGTTTCTCTTCATTTTGTTTGATGTTGGCTTCTGATTTTCTGTATATTTCTTTTACTATGTTTATGCTTTTCCTTTGAGTTTGTTTATATAGTGGATTACTTTGGTAGATTTCCATACATTGAATCATCCATGCATCCCTAAGACAAAGCATCCTTTGTCATGATGGATGATCGCTTTGATGTGTTCTTGGATTCAGTTTGCAACAATTTTATTGAGTATTTTTGCATTGATTTTCATAAGATAAATTGGTCTGAAGTTCTTTTTTTTTTTTTTTGTAGAGTTCCTTCCTTTTGTGTTCTGTGGAATAGTTTGAAGAGTATTGATATTAGATCTTCTTTGAAGGTCTCTTAGAATTCTGCACTAAACCCATTTGACATAGGACTTTTACTGGTTGAGAGACTTTTAATGAATACTTCTATTTTATTACAGGTTATGTTACTGTTTAATCGTTTTATCTGATCCAGATATAACTTTGGTTCCTGGTAGCTTTCTAGAAATTTATCCATTTCCTCCAGATTTTTCAGTCGTGTTGAGTAAAGGCTTTTGTAGTAGATTCTGACAATTTTTTTTTAATTTCCCCAGATTGTGTCATTATGTCTCCCTTTGCATTTATTTTGTTAATTGGGATATTTTCTTGGTGCCCTCTGGTTAATGTAGCTAAGGGTTTATCTATCTTGGTGATTTTTTCAATGATCCAGCTCCTGGTTTTGTTGATTCTTAGTATATTTCTTTATATTATTCTACTTCGTTGATTTCAGACCTGAGTTTGATTATTTTCTGTCATCTATTCCTCTTTGATGTATTTGATTCCTTTTGTTCTAGAGTTTTTACATGTGCTGTTAAACTGCTTGTGTATGCTCTCACCAGTTTTCTTTCATAGGCACTCATAGTTATGAGTTTTCCTCTTAGCACTGCCTTCATTGTGTCCCATATGTTTTGGTATAGTATGCCTTAATTTTCATTAAATTCTAAAAGATCTTTAATTCTTCTATTTGTTCCTTAACCAAGTTATCATTATGTAGAGCATTGTTCAGCTTCCATGTGTATGTGGCCTTTTTATTCTTTTTGTTTTTATTAAGAGCCTGCCTTAATCAATGGTGATCTGAGGCGATGTATGGGATTATTTCAATCTTCTTGTATCTGTTGAGTTGTCTTTTGTGACTGATTATATGGTCAAGTTTGGAGAAGGTACCATGTGGTGCTGAGAAAAAGTTATATTCTTTTGTTTTAGGTGAAATGTTCTATTGATATCTGTTAAACCATTTTGTTTATAACTTTTGTTAGTTTCTGTGTCTCTGTTTAGCTTCTGTTTCCATGATCTGTCCATTGTTGAGAGTGGGGTGTTGAAATCTCCTACTATTATTGTGTGAGGTACAATGTATGCTTTAAACTTTAGCAAATCTTCTTTTATGAATGTGGGTGCCTTACATTTGGAGCAAAGACATTCAGAATTGAGAATTCACCTTGGTATATTTTTCCTTTGAAATATATGAAGTGAAGTGTCCTTCCTTATCTTTTTTGATAACTTTTAGTTGAAAGGCATTTTCATTCAAGAATTTGAATGACTGCTCAGAAAATTTTTTTCCAGCCTTTCATTGTGAGGCAGTGTCTCTCGTTGTCACTCAGGTGTGTTTCCTATACGCAGCATAATATTGGGTCCTCTTTATATATCCAGTCTGTTAGTCTATGTTTTTTTTTTTTTTTAAATTGGGGAATCGAGTCCATTGATGTTAAGAGATATTAAGGAAAAGTGATTGTTGTGTCTTTCTATATTTTTTTTTTAGAGGTAGAGTTATGTTTGTGTGACTATTTTCTTTTGCATTTATTGAAAGGAGAATGCTTTCTTGCTTTTGCTAGGGTGTGGTTTCCCTCCTTGTTTTCCAGTTTTCCATCTATTATCCTTTGTAGGGCTTGGATTTCCATACATATATTGTGTAAATTTGTTTCTTTTATGTAATATCTTGGTGTCTCCATGTATGTTAATTGAGTGTTTTGCTGGGTATAGCAGCCTAGGCTGGCCTTTGTGTTCTCTTAGGGTCTGTAGGACATCTGCCCAGGAACTTCTTGCTTTCATAATCTGTGGTGATAAATCAGGTGTAATTCTGATAGGTCTACTTTTATATGTTACTTGACCATTTTACCTTACTGTTTTTAATATTCTTTCTTTGTTTTCTTCATTTGGTGTTTTGAATATTATTTGACAGGAGGAATTTCTTTTCTTGTCCAGTTTATTTGGAGTTCTGTAGGCTTCTTATATATTCATGGGCATCTCCTCTTGAGGTTAAGGAATTATTCTTCTATACTTTTGTTGAAGATATTTACTGTCCCTTTAAGTTGGGAATCTTCCCTCTTTTCTAGTTCTATATTTTCCCCCTGTTTGGTCTTCTCATTGTGTCCTGGATTTCCTAGATGTTTTGAGTTAGGACTTTTTTGCTTTTTGAATTTACTTTGATGGTTACATCAATGTTTTGTATGGTATATTCTGCCCCTGAGATTCTCTCTTCTATCTTTTGAATTCTGTTGGTGATGCTTGCATCTATGGCTCATGATCTCTTTCCTAGGCTCTCTATCTCCAGGATTGGCTCACTTAGGGATTTTTTTTATTGTTTCTATTTCAATTTTTATATTTTCTTTTTTTCCAATTCCTTCAGCTGTTTGTATTTTCCTGTCATTCTTTAAGGGATTCTTGTGTTTTCTCTTAAAAGGCTTCTACCTGTTAACCTGTGTTCTCCCGTACTTCTTTAATGGAGTTATTTATGAGGTGTCTAAAGTCCTCTATCATGATTATGAGATGTAATTTTAAATCCAAATGTTCCTTTTTTGGTGTGATGGGGTATCCAGGACTTCCTGAAATGGGAGAACTGGGTTCTGATGATGGCAAGTAGCCTTGGTTTCTGTTGCTTATGTTCTTTTGCTCCCCTCTCTCCATCTGGTTATCTCTAGTTTTACCTGTCCTTGTAGTCTCTGACTGGAACCTTTCCCTCCTGTAATACTGGTTGTGTCACAACTCCTCAGAGTCCAGCTATCTCTGTATTCCTGTGATTCTGGGTTACTCTGATCCTGAGATCCTGGGCATGTCAGAGCTCTTGGGAGTCAAGCTGCTTCTGGTATCCTGAAATCCTGGTGTGACCAGTCTCCTGAGATCCTGTTGTGTCAGAGCTCCTGCATGTCAGGTTTTCTCAGGTTGTTGCAGGAATTGGTGGGGAGCTGGATCCCTGGGTTTGGTGTGGGCACAGGTGCAAGTTGGCAAGAATCTGTGCTTCTGGTTGGGCAGGGTTTGGGTTTCCCTGGTTTCTGTGGAGGTCTCAGTTATGTTTGGCATTGGGAAAGTTGTTGTGGCCTCGACTGTGATCTTGAGTGTGTCAGAGTTTCGGTATTCCTGGTTGTGTCTGATCTTGTTAGTTGATCTTCCTTTATGATCTTCTGATCTTGTTATCTTGGGCATTTCAGAACACCTGGGAGTTGGTCTCCCTCTGTGTATTGTAGGCATTAGGATAGAGCCAGCACCGCAGGACTGCTCCAGGTATAGTTTCAAACTGTGATCCTGGGCATGATAGAGCAACTGGGAGTTGGTCTTCCTCTTCGTGTTGTGGCATGAGGTGTAGAGCAAGCTAGCACCTAAGGTCGGCTCAGGATACTGGTTCAGACAGGAAGGAACCTGTGCCTCTGGCAGGGCAGATTCCTGAGTCGCTGGGTTCCGGGGCTTCCATTTACTCTGGGTGTTGGGACAGTTGTTGCACCCTCCTCACCTGTGTTTCTGGTTGTGTTAGAGCACTTGGAATTCAAGCTTCCTCTGAATGTTGTGGGACTGTGTGCATATTCAGAACCTAAAGTCTGCTCAGGACACTGGTTCAGACTGGAAGGGAACCAAGCTCCTGGCTGGGTAGGGGTTCATGTGTCCCTGGATCCTGGGGTACCCAGTTAATCCAGGTGTTGGGGCAGTTGTTGTGGGCTCCTCACCTCTGATTGTGGTTGAGTTAGAACACCAGGGAGTTGAGATTTCTCTGGGTGTTGTGGGACTGGATGCAGAGCCAACACCCAAGGTCTGCTCAAGGCATTGGTTCAGACTGGAGGGGACCATGCCCCTGATGGAGCATGGGTTCCTGAGTCCCTGGATTCTGAGGGACCAAGTTACTCTGGGTTTGGGAGCAGATGTTGTGTACTTTCTTGTGATCCTGGGTGTTTCAGAGGAACTGGAAGTTGGGCTCCTTTGGGTGTTTTAAGAGTGGACTCATCTGTTAGTTCTTAAGTTTGAATATTGAAAACACAAATTTTCAAAAGCATAATATGATATGAATAGATAAATTGTGTAGAGCCAGATATAAAGAACTATATTTGTAGACAATGTATATATTACATTATGTATATATATGTATGTATATACATATATATGTGTATATGTGCACATATTTAAATATATACACGTTAGTTCAGTATAGGTTTAGTACAAGTAATACCCAAGTCCAACATATTTTTTCTCCTATTACTTCTATTAAATATGTAACAAATGCATTATTGATTTGTTAGTGAAGTATAGTGAAATCTTGAGCTCCAAAATCTTACTGTATTTTCTTTTCTCATGTTGAAAAAAAAAAAAGACAGACTTTTATAGCATCAAGAGCAACAGTATAAAACCCTGTGATTTGCACATTTTGACAATTACAAGTTTATAGTGAAGGGAATTTATCAATGCTAGCTGTAAAGATTTACTTGAAGTTTATTAGCTTGAGAGATATTTCTTTTCTTCTATTCATTTTTTTTGTTCTTTCTTTTTTTAATAAAATTGTTTTGTATATTTCCATTTCAGTGATAACATGAGATTTTTACTCTGAGGAAATGTATTTTATTTAGTGAAGAAGTGTTTTTGTAGACAAAATTAACTATGCTGAAATTTCTTTTCTGTGAATTTGAAGATTTTTTAAATCTGCTGTTATTGATCAGAAGAGATAATGTCTTTATGGTTCAGAATATAGGTACTGTTGTTTGGAATAAACAATGTTGTTTCCCTCTCTTCCTCTCTCTCTCTCTCTCTCTCTCTCTCTCCCTCCCCATGTATATTTCAACCCTTTAATTCATTTTTAGTTGGTTTCTATTTTTAAGATTTATCTTCATTTTGGTTTTATTACAATGTGTGGGTCTATTGATACCTTGCTATGTGTGTTATATATGTAAGCCATTCAAATGGCATTGAAAGTTTTCTCTGCCATGGTCCCCCTTTGTAAACTTTGTATACTTTGCAAACTTTGTATATTTCATAAACTTCGGAAGTGCTCAGGGGAAGAAAGTGTCCAGGCCCCAGTCTGGGGAAGTCCAGCAGCCAGGTCTCTCCCTCAAACTCCTGTCATAACAGTGTTTCCAGCCTCTGTAAACGTCAGAGACTTTATCTCCAGCTCCTTAATAGGGCCCTGTCCAGATTATACTAATTTTAGGTGAAAAGTCTGAAGAAAAGCCACAATTCTCTGAACTTCTCACAGAAACCCAACAATCAGTAAACAGGAATATTCAACAATTTCCCAGCCATAACCCACTCCCAAGCTCAGGACTTGAAATCCCACCAGTCCTCACCCTGGAAATCTCCACTTTAGAAAGCTACATTCCCCTAGTCCCAGGAAACCCCACTGCTCTTTGTCCAAGTGCTGACTGATCCCAGAAGCAGAGGCCAACCATTCCTGGATTCATCTTTTCTCTCTCTGTACCTTCCAGTAAATTTTTTTCATGGGTTTTGCTTCCTGGTGTAACTCACAAGAAGATAAGAAGCAAAGAAGCAAAGAAGAGAAGGAAAGAACTAACAGGGCTGAAGCTACTGAGCTCCTCAGCTCAGCTGGTAATATTCTTCTCTGTAAGCTACAATGCCTCTGATGAAGAGGCAGAGATGAGTGGTTCCTGAGTTCTTGTGTTTCAGTGTGCCCTCCCATGGGGACACTGTCCAATCTCAGAACTTTTTGGTTCCTGGGCTCTCATGTATTAGTCTGCTTTTAGCTTGGTACACTTTCCCAACTCAGAGTTATGTTTTCTGTGCTCAAGTGTCTCAGCCTGCTTTTTTATTGGGATATTTTCATCCCTCAGAGTTGTGTAGTTCCTGGGCTTTTAAGTCCCAGGACAGCTTCTCATTGGAGCAGGAAGTGCATCAAATTTTCTGTCATAGCTCAGATAGGCTTTCCTGGTGTTTGTGTTGTTCCTCCTAGTCTGAGCTACATTAGGACACTAAACCCTATCCCATGTGGGCCTGTAGCTGACTCATCTCCCTGCTTGCTTACTGAACAATATACATTCCATCCACCAATAACAATAGGCAAGGTTTTTTTGTTGGTGTAAGAACTTCTCTGATTTGAAGGAAGTGGCTTTGAGCATGCATCCCTCTGGTACTCTTGAAGTAAAGCTACCCCAGCCACAGTTAAGGCTATGGCTGGTCCTCTTCACCTGATCCCGTTCTATCTCTCCACTGGCACTGCACTCTTGTGGTTTCTGAGGCCCTATGGGGCCATTTTATTCCTTCTTGCCCTCTTCACTGGTCCTTATTCCACCCTGCTCACCTGCAACTTTGCAGTTTCTTTAGGCTTTACTGGTCCATTTCAACACTTCATGTGACCTCCTTACCTGACCTTGCCCTTCCAGACTCAGAGCAGCAACCTTGTGGTTCCTTAGGCCAAAATTGACCATTGTGTCCTATCTTCCTTCCTTCCACCTTTCCTTTATAGCTGCCTCTAATCCCACTGCTCCTCTCAGCTCTTCTGTCTTCTGTGACACATTTCTCTCACACTTTCATGTAGATGAGATCCCATTTTAGAGACTTAATTTGTCTTCAGGCTTCTGTTTCTCTGGACTTACCCAGGCTTAGCTCTGACCCCTGTTGATTACATGACCTTCTTCTTCTCTCAGAATTCTCTGATATTAGGGCCTAACATAAACATCTAGAATAAGGATTCTGACTCCACAGGCAGAGGTCTTAACTGTGGCCTTTCAGGTATACCATGAGGGAGATGAAAAAGCCTGAAAACAAAAATGTCAGATGCTATCTAATGTCCTTTGGCTGGCTTCATTAACTGCACAGGCTCTGGAGTCTCTAAAAGCCTGAGAACCTGAGGTCTTTCTTTTAATTGTGGTCAGAAAGGAAACTTGACTGGATCCTTTCCTAGACCTTATAATTCATTTGAATTATGTCCAACGTGCCATCAGTGGGGACATTGGGCTACTGACTGTTCTCATGTCCCTCAAGGTATGAGGGCATCAGACCCAGAAGGCCCTCCCTCCTATCTCCTATGTCTGGCCTAGAACAACTGAAGGGTCCTCGGCTTTCTTGAGCTGACCTCCACTATCTCAGGCATGAAGCTTTGGGTAGTCATCAGGTATCAGTGTGTCAATCTCATTCCTTTTGAATGTTGGGGCCACCTTTTCAATTCTTGGGACCAACCTCTCCTCGTTTCCCTATTGACAGCCTTTGCAGAATCACCAAACCCATCATTTAGTTGTATGTTTACAAATATAGCCTTTATACATTCTTTCCTAGTGGTATCAACGTGTCCCATCCCCCTGCTTGGAAGGATCCTCCTGGCACAAATATCCATTTTTACCTTTTGTTCTCTACATCTGCTGGATGCTAGCCTTGCCAACCATTTCTCTCGTCCTTTCTCTCCAAACTACAAAATCTGACACACATTTCCCCTTACTAGCTTTCCAGGTTAATCATCAGGCATGGGGCACCCAAAACTCTTATAGAGCTAAACATCCTCCTCTCATTCAATTACAAAGCCTCAGGGAATATGTAACTCAATCTCAATACACACTCTCTCTCCAAAGCCTCAGGGAACTTAAGCCTCTTATTCTAACCATTAAAGAAATCTATACTCCACATCTTTCTCCTTTAACACCCCAATACTTGCAGTTAAATATTCCAATGGAACCAGTTGTTTGGTTCTGGATCTAAAACTTATTAGCTTGACAGTGTTTACCATGTGTTATACCAAGGCATACTTGTTCTACAACCCACCTTCCCATTGCCATCTCAAGACACTCAAAAAATACTATCCTATCTGCACCAAATCTTTCACCCTAATAGCCAGGCACTATCTCACTTTCTCAAAGCCCATTTTACAACCTACCCCTAAGGATCTACCCTTTTCTAAAGTATATCACTCATGCTGTTTCACATACTCCTTTAGAAATACACCCAGTACTACTCGCCTTAGTCTCACTTTGATCCCCTTTCCTCCTCAACCAAGCCCTTATGCCCGAAGTCTTCACAATGCCTCCATTTCCTTGTGGTACTCAAGTATAACTTTGTCTACATGTTGAGTTGTCTGAGACTTGTGCTCTGATGTTCCTTTTTCCAAAGCTAGAGGTGGTACTTATTGAAGAACCTTTGCCAATTCCCATCATAGGGTGTATAGCAACAAGGCATAACAAGGAAGCAGTTCAGAGCCTACCTTTCCTTGAAATACTGGATGTAGCTATTGGTATTGACACTGGAATGGCAGGACTACTTCTCTAGCTATTTACTACAGGTTTTCTTTTTAGTTACTTCATGAACTTCAATGAGTGGCACAGACTATTATTATTCTCCAGGGCCAAATAGAGACACTGGCCATTCCAGTGTTACAAAATTGATGAAGATTAGATTTTCTGACAGCAGGCACAGTAAAATATAAGATCCTACAGCTCCTGATAAATCTCTGAAAAATGGAGAAAACAGTTTATCCCTAAAAGGCTTGATCTCTCTGGCCAGTGGATTATTAACAGTCCAATATGGAATTGGATTCTATCCTTCTGGCCCAACCCCTTCTAATCCTACTAATCATATCCTGTCTCACAAACCTCTTGTATATATTTCATCAACAACATATTCAAAAGATTTTTAACTAGACTTTTAAACAGTTGTTCTTACAGGATTAATGTCCCTTATCTCAAAAGTCAGAGACCTGCAACTGTGGGTTATACCCTAACAGTGAAGATAGAACATAAACCACAAAACTCAAACCCACACTGCAACAGGAGAGAAGAACAGTGAGGCTAGGAACTCTAAGCCCACATTCCACAGGAAGTAGTCTAGTGATAAAGTCTTCCCCCTTTCCCAGCCCAGGTTATTCATCAATACTAAAAGGAAAGGGCAATGTCAGCTATTCACTCCCTTTGTAAACTTTGTGCACTTTGTAAGTTTTATATAGTTCATAAACTTTGTAAACACTCAAGGAAGGAAAGTAGTCAGGTCCACTTTAGGGGAGCCCCAGAAATGAAGCCACTCCCCCAGACCTCCTTCACTGTCATAATAACTTATCCATTCTCTGTCAAAAAGATTATCTCTGGCCACTCAATAGGGCCCTCCACACATTATGCTAAATTTAGGTGAAATGTATAAACAGAATCCACCAATCCCTGAATAGATATACCCACCAATCCCTGAACTTCCCTTAGAAACCCATTAATCATTGAACAGGAAAATTAACCAATAGCAAATCTCAGGAATTGAAATCCTACCAATCCTCACCCTGGAAACCTCCAACTTAGAAAGTTCCATCTCCAGGAAACCATATATAAGCACTGCTCTATGTCCAATTTCTTGCTGTCTGATTCTGGAAGCAGCCATCCCTTGATTCATCCCTCCTTTCCCTGCAACTTCCGCAAATCTCTTACATGAAGTTTGCTGTCTGGTGTGCCTCATCAGAAGAAGACAAGAAACAAAGCAAAGAAGAGAGAAAGGGAGGAACGAGCAGGTCAGAGGTTCCTGAGCGCCTCATCTTAGCTTTGATTATCCTCCCCTAGAAGCTGCAATGACTCTGATGAAGGAGTCAAGAAAAAAAATGGATCCTGGGCCTTCCTGTCTCAGGACGTCCTTCACTGGGATACTGTCCTTCCTTAGAACTCTGTGTTTCCTGTGTGTCAATGTCTCACAATACCCTTCCATTGGGATACCTTCTCCCCTTAAAGCTGTGTAATTCCTGGGAATTTGAGTCCCTTACTTTCCCATCTGAACAGGAAACCCAACAATATGCATGAGTGGCATTGCCCAAGGAGGTCAAAACAGGGTATCAATTTGTCTTGTAAAGTTGACTTAAAAATGTTTGAGCACTGCATTGTATGTGGGCTGAGAAGTCAACTTGGGTCTTCTGAAAGAGAACTATATTCTTACCTGCTATGCCATCTCTCTTTTTTTTTTTTTTTTACATTTTATTTTTTTTTATTAACTTGAATATTTCTTATATACATTTCGAGTGTTATTCCCTTTCCCGGTATCCGGGCAAACATCCCCCTCCCCCCTCCCCTTCCTTATGGGCGTTCCCCTCCCAACCCTCCCCCCATTGCCGCCCTCCCCCCCCCCCAGTCTAGTTCACTGGGGGTTCAGTCTTAGCAGGACCCAGGGCTTCCCCTTCCACTGGTGCTCTTACTAGGATATTCATTGCTACCTATGAGGTCAGAGTCCAGGGTCAGTCCATGTATAGTCTTTAGGTAGTTTTTTTTTTTTTTGGTTCTTTTTTTGGGAGCTGGGGACCGAACCCAGGGCCTTGCGCTTCCTAGGTAAGCGCTCTACCACTGAGCTAAATCCCCAGCCCCTTATGCCATCTCTTAAGACCTAAATTTGTACTTTTTTTTAAATGGGGTTGCCATGTGTAGCCCTAGCTGATTTGATATTTTAAAATGAAATTCAATTCATAAATTCTATAGCAAAGACCTTTATCCCTTTTATACATTTCTCTAGATGCTCGTTGCTTCTTCTCTCAAATGTTTTATGAATATGAACGTTCACGAAAGAGTAACATTATCAGCACAAAAGAACTGAAAAAAGTAAGTAACCCAATGTAAAGCTTTCACAAATAGTTGGAAATTTATAAAATATTTACCACCATTAGACTTTTGACAACCTTAGGTTTTGATTTTTGATCTCTGTATTATGCCTAGGGTTTATTAAAGTTGTAAAGTGCTTGGCTATCATATGCAAAACCCTGAGTTTAATCATCTTCACTTGAAAAAAATAAACAAATACAAAATATAGAATCTTATTACTGAAATCTTGTATTTTGAAGAAAGTTTATAACTATTATGATGAATTGTTAGACTTAAAAAAACAAAAATTTTTCAAAATTTATTTTCTAAAATAATATAGTCTGAAAGAATTCACTAAAATGTTATAGAATAAGTTTTATAAGCTCTACAAAAAACGCTTTGAGTTCTCTTGAATACAAAGAATACTTGTATGTCTTTTACTGAGTATATAATACAATAATAAATGGAGATAAGCCTGGGTTACTGACTGAATTATAATATAACCTTGGCTACAATATGGCACTTTCTCAAAATTACATAAAGAATGAAAGAAAGATGACTGAGTAGGGAAAACATCACTTTTCTGAATCACCCCACAATATGGAAAATATGTGAAATGAGATTTCAAAAGGTGAAAAAAAGAAAGGACATAATTTGTGTAAAAGACTGGCAACATCTGTGTAAGAGACTTGATAAAACATATAAACATATAAACAATAAAACCAATTTTTAACAAGTTATATAAAGCAATGGATGGCCATATTACATCACTATTTTCAAGGTGTAATAAAGGAACACATCTCAAGAGGAGTTGTGAAAGTAACATGCTATCCTAGAAGCTTACATAACTTGGTATACTCACTAAACTCATACTTCCTGAAGTATCACAGAAACATGTATATTAGTCATTTTCTCCACTGCTATGACAAATTACCTGGCAAAAGCAGAATTGAGAAACAAGTGCTTATCTTTTACTTTAAGGACCTAGTCCATCCTAATGGAAAAAGTATGGTGCCAGTTGTGGTAGCAATAGCATGAGGCACCTGCCAATATTATATGAAGTCATACGGCACAGAGATAAAGGCTATTTGGGAAATGAACATTCATTTCTTCCTCTTAGCTATGGATGGTATTAATTGCAGACCAAAACTCAAACACAAATGGAAACAAAAACAAAAACAAAACGCTTCTATGTAAGTCTAACTTGGTGAACTAATGAGTTTCAATGGAGTTACTTAATGGACAGTAGACAATTTGAATGATTCTATAGCACTGAAGAAACTGCCTCCCTTTCCCAGAAACGATTAGCCAGTTATATCAATGGGGAGAGTTGAGGCTTTATGTGCTCTTCCCTTAAGCAACCACTAATATTTTCTTTATAAACTTTGGGAGGTAATGGACCTTATGAACCTCTCTCTGCCCCAAAGACAAGAAGGCTAATGTGATTTATCTTGTGCTAGTTTTCTTGTAATATTCATTGCTATATTTAAAATTGAACCTAGTGAAACTGGATCTTTGTGCATTCTGGATGAGAATTCTGTCATTGACCTATATTCTGAGTCCTTGCCCAGGTAATCACAACTACCAAGATATAATGGTAATGTCACAATCAGAAGAGGATGTCCATGGATTTTTTTTCCTTTGTATTCAACTTAAGATCTCTGCCCATGGAATAATGATGCTCTGACTTCCTTTGATGATGGGCTGTAAGTTGCAGTGTAAACCAAATAACTGGTATCCTCCCCAAATTGCAGTTAGTCATTGTGTTTTATTAGAGCAATAGAAACCCCAAACATGACAGGACTTTAATTAAAATTCTACTACCTCAATTTTCAAATGTGCAAAATATTTAAACACACATTGTCTCAAAGAAAATATGAAAACAGCCAATAAACTCAAGAGGCTCAACATCATTGGTCATTAGCAAAATGCAAATCAAAACTATTACGAGGTATAATAGCAGCCATGATGAAAGCCCTAAACTGGCTATAGTAATGATGATGATAATAAACTAGATAATAACATTTGCCAACAAAATGAGCAGAAATAAAATTTCTCACACCATTTTAGATTTAAAATAAAATGGCCTAGCCAGCCAAAGGGAAAAAAAAAACTCAATCTCGCTTGGATGTAGAGCAATGAATATTAAAACAACCATGCCGTATCATTTCAACTCTCTTAAAAAGAGAATGATCCAAAACATGAACACACTGAAAACTGACAGTTGACAGAAAAATTGAAAAATTGACTGGAGGAACTCTGTATTTCTTTTTGTTGGGAATAAGTAAAAACAATAGAGTTACTTTTCTGCATTTTTAAATTTCTCCTGATAGAAAGACCAGCAACAACATCCCCAAAAGTTTATGAAAATTACAATGAGAATTTTTGTGATTACTATTGATTTTTCTCTTCCATGTAATTAGGAGATTACTGTCCCCAAATAAATGATCTCACTTAAAGGATCCTTTGCAAAAACTGAAGGAAGTGCATGTAACAGCAGGGAGAACCAAAACTCAAATCAAACATTCAGAAAACAAAGGAATAAAGTTTTAAAATGTTTTTCAAAGTCTAGAGATATATACAGACTTCCAACTCTAGGAGGAACTTAAAACACCAACTAGACATGAACAGCCTAGAACTTCTGCACATTGTAATACACTTGTAATAAAAAGCCTAAGTAAACTAGAATAAAAACCTGAAAAGGTAGAAAATTATAAAATGTCAAAATTTATAAATTCTTTAAGGGCATTATTTAAGCCTCTCAGCAGAAATCTAAAAGCCCTGAAAACATGGAATGATACATTCCAAGCACTGAGAATACACAAGAACAAACCAGTAATACTATAGGGAAGAAAGCTATCCTTTAAAAGAACTAACATCTTCTAAAAGAAGCAAAAAATGACAGCAATTCATGGCCAGTAAAACTCAGTATTGCCAAAATTATTCATAGGACTTATATAAAAACACAAAAAAGACTGTTAGAATCATGAGATCTCAGGAATGAATACATTTTATGAAAGGAAAAATGGGGAAATGTGTGGGGAAGTGTACAGTACCAGGAAACCTGGTAAGATTGAGCAGGTTGGAAATCCCAGAACCCAGATAGTGATGGTAGGAGCTTTGTCTGCTTCTGACAAGGACCCTGTCTTATGACCATGGCATATCATGGAGAAGATTGTGACCATCAATAATGAAGGTGCAACACCCCCAAACCTCTCCACATATAGATGACACATTTCTAAGATTTCAGACCAACCCAACTGTAACAGTTCCTGGGGTACAGTACTCTCCTGAAGTTTTTTGCCCCCAATAGTCAATTGCTTTCTGCCTGGCCCTGGTTTCTGGCTGCTGTACCATACTTGTTAGCAGAGCACCACACCCGCATTCCTCAACCATCTCAGCACAGCACAGCATCTTCCCACCAACTTCAGAACAGAGGCTGTAGTGGTACAGTGGTGGCAGTTGCACTTACCACTCCCTCGCACCACTGTGCTGTAGCAAGAGCCTCTAAAGACAGCCCCAATCTGGACTCTCCTCTCCACACTGATTGAGCACTCCCACTGGGCCTCCCACAGATCCCTGCAGACAGAGTCTGGTACACAGACCAATAGAAATTTTAAGGGCAAAATAAATCAAACATGTTTAAAACAATAAAATCATCAGAATCAACTAAATTAAAATATAAAACCAAAATAATAAATAATTTCTAATTAGAAACATGAAAATGGCAAAAATGAAGACCTCCTGAGTAATACCTCCAAAGTAGTCTTAATATTTGTAATTAAAATACTCAGAAGACTATATTATTGAATTACTAAAAATACATACATTTCTTGTCTGTAAAACAGCTATCATAGGCAGAAAAACACACAGTGATTGAAGGAGAAATGTTGAAAAGTAATATACAAAGAATATAGAACCGAATAGAAAGAAGGCATAACTCTTTATAAATTTGGCATTAGATTTGAAGTCATATGAATATATATAAAAATACAGCATGAGACATGACTGGGAAGCCAGAAGAGACTACACTCTGCCCACATTTCTGACTCTAGAGGAAAACACCTAAGGCCATCTTGGACCCTGGTGCATGGGGCCTCAGGAAAAGGCAGCTCAGGCCCTCTGGGTTGCCGCCCTCACCGAGAGCTCAGAAGCAGCCCCCCAGGAGCAACTTTAGCTTTGGGACCACAGGTAAGACTGAAAGAATAAAGATTTTAAACTATTCCCCACTGATCCTGCTGTGAGGACAAGTGCACCTCACAGCAAAGAATAACATAACATGTTTTGGGGATGTAGCCTGGCTGTAGCCACCACAAACCATCTGGCCTAAATAAGGCCTGACTCAACAGTCCTGAGAAAAACGAGAATTAGGGTTATCAGAGTGGCCTAAGAATGAACTGAGCCCATTACAAACCAATGAAATTGCTTTGTGTAACTGTTGCCAACTACCTATATAATTTTCCCTATAAATACCTTCCCCTAATTGGGCTTGGGGTCGACTCCTCTGTCTCCTGTGTGAGATACGTGTTGTCCCCAGAGCTCTGGTTTCTCAAATACACCTCTTGTTCATTACATCAAGACCAGTTTCTCATGATTTCTTGGGAGTTGGTTCATCTAGAGATTTGAGTGGGGGTCTTCCGCACCCCAGTGGTCTTTCAAGACCAACTTTTCTGTTCCAAAGACCTGCCTGGTGAACTCAGAACACACAGAGGCAAAATTCCTCTGAGACAGGACTCTTCCGGTTTTGAGCTGGAGCCCCAACCTCGCTGATCCTGACCCACAACAGCCTGCTCCCAAACCCATTGGCAGAGAGAGCTCATCGCCAGGACAGGTGGACACTCCTGAGATTATAAAGCAGGAGAGACCACCAATACTCCCCACCCCTGCCCACATCCCTGAACCAAGAGGAAACTGTATAGGGCCTCTGGGAAATGAGAGATAGGGGCACTCAAGTGGCAGGTCCCCTGTGGTCCAGACACCTCCAGGACCTGAAGGGACCTGGTCCAAAGCTCCCTGCATCCAAATCTGTTGGAGGGAGAGCTAAACCTTCAGATGGGCAGACACGCCTGGGAAGCAAGAAGAGACTACACTCTGCCCACATTTCTGAATCCAGAGGAAATTCTGCCTGGTGAACTCAGGACACATGCCCATAGGAACAGCTGAATAACAGTAGACAGGAAAAACTACATGCCTGAAAGCAGAACACTTTGTTCCCATAACTAGATGAAAGAAAACAGGAAAACAGGTCTACAGCACTCCTGACATACAGGCCTATAGGACAGGCTAGCCACTGTCAGAAATAGCAGAACAAGGTAAAACTAAAGACAACCTGGTGGCGAGAGGCAAGAACAGGAACACAAGCAACAGAAACCAAGACTACATGGCATCATCAGAGCCCAATTCTTCCACCAAAACAAACACTGAATGTCCAAACACACCAGAAAAGCAAGATCTAGATTTAAAATCACATTTGATCATGATGATGGAGGATTTCAAGAACGACATAAAGAACTCCCTTAGAGAAACACCGGAAAACTTAAATAAACACGTAGAAGCCTATAGAGAGGTATCACAAAAATCCCTGAAAGAATTCCAGGAAAACACAATCAAACAGGTGAAGGAATTAAAAATGGAAATAGAAGCAATAAAGAAAGCAAAAAGGGAGACAACCCTGGATATAGAAAACCAAAGTAAGAGACAAGGAGCCATAGATACAAGCATCACCAACAGAATACAAGAGATAGAAGAGAGAATCTCAGGAACAGAAGATTCCATAGAAGTCATCGACACAACTGTCAAAGATAATGTAAAACAGAAAGAGCTACTGGTCCAAAATATACAGAAATTCCAGGACTCAATGAGAAGATCAAACCTAAGGATAATAGGTATAGAAGAGAGTGAAGACTCCCAGCTCAAAGGGCCAGTAAATATCTTCAACAAAATGATAGAAGAAAACTTCCCTAACCTAAAGAAAGAGATGCCCATAAACATACAAAAAGCCTACAGAACTCCAAATAGATTAGACCAGAAAAGAAACTCCTCCTGTCACATAATAGTCAAAACACCAAACGCACAAAATAAAGAAAGAATATTAAAAGCAGTAAGGGAAAAAGGTCAAGTAACATATAAAGGCAGACCTATCAGAATTACACCAGATTTATCACCAGAGTCTATGTAAACCAGAAGATCCTGGATAGATGTCATACAGACCCTAAGAGAACACAAATGCCAGCCCAGGTTACTGTATCCAGCAAAACTCTCAATTAAGATAGATGGAGAAACCAAGATATTCCATGAAAAAGCCGAATTTACACAATGTCTTTCTACAAATCCAGCCCTACAAAGGATAATAAATGGTAAAGCCCAACATAAGTAGGCAAGCTACACATTAGAAAAGGCAAGAAACTAATCATCTTGGCAACAAAACAAAGAGAAGAAAAGCACACAAATATAACCTCACATCCAAATATGAATATAAAGGAAGCAACACTCACTTTTCCTTAATATCTCTCATCATCAATGGACTCAACTCCCCAATAAAAAGACATAGATTGGGCTGGAGAGATGGCTCAGTGGTTAAGAGTACTGATTTCTCTTCCAGAGGTTCTGAGTTCAAATCCCAGCAACCACATGGTGGCTGACAACCATCTGTAATATACATTAGATAAATAAAAATTTAAAAAAAAGACATAGATTAACAAACTGGATATGCAATGAGGAGTCTGCATTCTGCTGCCTACAGGAAACATACCACAGAGACAAAGACAGACACTACCTCAGAGTGAAAGGCTGGAAAACAACTTTCCAAGCAAATGGTCTAAAGAAACAAGCTGGAGTAGCCATTCTAATATCGAATAAAATCGACTTTCAAATAAAAGTCATCAAAAACATAAGGAAGGACACTTCATATTCAAAAAATGAAAACTGGGGTTGGGGATTTAGCTCAGTGGTAGAGAGCTTGCCTAGGAAGCGCAAGGCCCTGGGTTCGGTCCCCAGCTCCGAAAAAAGAACCAAAAAAAAAAAAAATGTAAACTTCCACCAAGATTATCTCTCAATCCTCAATATCTGTGTTCCAAATACAAGGGCACCTACATACATAAAAGAAACCTTACTAAAGCTCAAAGCACACATTGCACCTCACACAATAATAGTAGGGGATTTCAACACCCCACTCTCATCAATGGACAGATCATGGAAACAGAAAGTAAACAGAGACATAAACAGACTAAGAGAAGTCATGAACCAAATGGACTTAACAGATATTTATAGAACATTCTATCCTAAAACAAAAGGATATACCTTCTTCTCACCACCTCCCTCATGGTACTTTCTCCAAAATTGACCATATAATTGTAGAAGCTCGATCTCCTCTGTCCAAGAAATGGAAGATTTAATATATGAGATAGCTAAATTTCCAAGAGTAATTTTCTCATTTTTTCATTGGATTTTTTAAAATTTACATTTCAAATGCTATTCGGTTTCCCATCCATAGGCCCCCATCCCTTCATCCCACTCTACTTCTCCCCTTTTTCTATAATGGTATTCCCCCTGCCCAACCACCCCCACTTCCTGACTCCCCACCCTGAAATTCCCCTACCAGAGGGAATCTATTAGTTCAGGATAATATACTGTATTTTAGTGATTTTCTAATCTAATGTCAATGGCAATCTAACATTCTAATGAAAATGCAAAGAATTGCAAATAAGAATAATGCTACGCAAAAAGAGAAATGTTAGAAGTATCACAATATCTGAATTCAAACTGTACTGCAGAGTACTAGGAAAGAAATAGAACAATATTGTCACAAAACAATCATTACAAAGGAATCAGACATTTAAAAATGGGCCTTCGAATCTGTGACAAATCGCTAAACATGAATTGATATAAAATGTTTCTTTAGCAAATGATGCTGGTGAAATTGAACATTAATATATGGAATACTTTAATTAGATTTCTGCCACTGATAATGTACAAAATAAAGTAAAACAAAGGCATTTGATATTTTAAATTGAATGTTGAAGTCATGCTACAACTTGCTCTAAGTTACTCCACATTGTGTAAAAGAATTTTTCTTTTTCCTTTTCTTTTCCCTTTTCTTTATTTTTTGAAGACTAAGCATTGATTAAGGTACTTCCTTCTACAAACAGCTTTTGAATTCATTTTCTGGAGGAGGGATGATGTGTATGTATGTAAGCATGTAAAGAACACCATCTTTTGAGAACTGTTCATGCAGCATAGACTGATAAATGACATATTCTGGAGCATACTATAAATTGAGTGAGGTAAATTGAGACTGTAGCCAAAAATATTTTTTAAACATCATATTAAGGTCTAAGAACTCATCAGATACATCAGCAAAAAAATTAATTCTCTCATCTGGAACCCACAAAGACATTTTCACCTACTGTTACACTGATAATGTTACACACTGACCTGTCTTTTGACTTGGTATAAACATCAAGGATTTACAGAGAACTCTTGGTTGGCTTCTGAACTAAACTTACTCTATTTCTTTCTGATTATCATCTGTGTACTTCATAACCTACTCATCTGTCTGCACATTCTGACTTATAAGCTGGATTTACATTTCACTCCAACCTTCAGTTCAACTGTACTTCTTTGTTCTCAACTCAGACTCCACAAGTGTCTGACAGTACAGAAGTAGCCTCTTTCCTTTAGTTTCTGAAATAAATTATGATATTGTGAAAATATGCTATTTGTTCAAAATGTGTTTGAGTACGGCAGGGTCAGAACAGTTGAGGAAAAGATCTTAATTCAAGATATCAAACTGGTTTTGTGTGGAGGTCCTTGATCCACTTGGATTTGAGCTTTGTACAGGGCAATGAGAATGGCTCGATTTGCATTCTTCTACATGCTGACCTCCAGTTTAACCAGCAATATATGTTGAAAACCTTTTTCCACTGAATGGTTTTAGCTCCTTTGTCAAAGATCAAGTGACCATATGTTTGTGGGTTCATTTCTGGGTCTTCAATTCTCTACCATTGTTCTATCTGCCTGTCTCTGTAAACATAACATACAGTTTTTATCACTAGGGCTCTGCAATACAGCTTGAGGGCAGGGATGGTGATTCCCCCAAAAGTTCTTCTATTTTTAAGGATAATTTTCACTCTCTTGAGTTTTTTGTTATTCCTAATGAATATGCAAATTGCTCATTCTAACTTTATGAAAAATTGAGTTGGAATTTTGATGTGAATTGCATTGAATCTGTAGATTGACTTTTGACAAGATGGCCATTTTTACAATATTAATCCTGCCAATCCATGAGTATGGAAGACCTTTCCATCTTCTGAGATCTCCTTCAATTTCTTTCTTTGGAGACTTCAAGTTCTTGGCATACAGACCTTTCACTTGCTTGGTTAGAATCACACCGAGGTATTTTTTGCTATGTGTAACTATTGTGAAGGGTGTCCTTTCCCTAATTTCTTTCTCAGCCTGTTCATCATTTGAGTAGAAGAAGGCTAATGTTTTGTTTGAGTTATCCAGCCACATTGCTGAAGTTGTTCATCAAGCTTAGGCGTACTCTGGTGGAACTTTTGGGGTCATTTAAGTGTACTGTCAATCATCTGCAAATAGTGATATTTTAACTTCTTCCTTTCCTATTTGTATCCTGTTGACTTCCTTTCATTGTCTAATTGTTCTGACTAGGACCGAGAAGAGTGGGCAGCCTTGTCTAGTCCCTGATTTCAGTGGAATTGCTTCAAGCTTCTCTCCATTTAGTTTGATGTTAGCTACTGATTTGTTGTATGTTGCTTTTGCTCTATTTAGATATAACCTTTGAATTCTGGATCTTACCAAGAATCTAATCATTAAGGGTTGTTGAATACTGTCAAATGCTTTCTTAGCATCTAATGAAATGAGCATGTGTTTTTTTTTTCATTGAGTTTTTTATATAATGGATTAAGTTGGTGGATTTTCATATATTGAACCATCCCTGCATCTGTAGGATGAAGCCTACTTGATCATGATGGATGATTGTTTTGATGTGTTCTTGGATTCGGTTTGCAACAATTTTATTGAGTATTGTTGTATCTATATTCATGAAGGAAATTGGTCTGAAGTTCTCTTTGTTGGGTGTTTGTGTGATTTAGGTGTAAGCATAATTGTGGCTTCATAGAAGGAATTGGATAGTGTTCCTTCTGTTTCTATTTTGTGGAATAGTTTGGACAGTATTGGTATTAGGTCATCTATGAAGGTCAGATAGAATTATACACTAAACCCCATCTGGTTCTGGGCCTTTTCTTTTTCTTTTTTTTCTTAGTTTGGAGCCTTTTAATGACTACTTTTGTTTTGTTAGGAGTTATAAGACGGTTTAGATGGTTTATCTGATCCTGATTTAACTTTGGTACATGGTATCAGTCTAGAACACTGTTCATTTCCTTCAGATTTTTCAGTTTTGTTTTCCTGGAATTCTTTCAGGGATTTTTGTGACTCCTCTCTATGGGCTTCTACTTCTTTATTTATGTTTTCCTGAAATTCTTTCAGGGATTTTTGCGATTCCCCTCTGTAGGCTTCTGCTTGTTTATTAATGTTTTCCTGTGTTTCCCTAAGGGAGTTCTTCACATCTTTTTTGAAGTCCTCTAGCATCATGATCAAATATGATTTTGAAACTAGATCTTGCTTTTCTGGTGTGTTTGGATATTCCGTGTTTGTTTGGTGGGAGAATTGGGCTCCGATGATGCCATGTAGTCTTGGTTTCTTTGCTTGGTTTCCTGTGTTTGCCTCCCCATCAGATTATCTCTAGTGTTACTTTGTTCTGCTATTTCTGACAGTGGCTAGACTGTCCTATAAGCCTGTGTGTCAGGAGTGCTGTAGACCTGTTTTCCTGTTTTCTTTCAGCCAGTTATAGGGACAGAGTGTTCTGCTTTTGGGCCTGTAGTTTTTCCTATCTACAGTTCTTCAGCTGTTCCTGTGGGCCTGTGTCTTGAGTTCACCAGGCAGGTAGCTTGGAGCTGGAAGGTTTGTCTTACCTGTGGTCCCAAGGCTCAAGTTTGCTTGTGGGGTGTTGCTTATGAGCTCTCCGCGGCGGCAGCAACCAGGAAGATCTGCGCAGCCCTTTCTGGGAGTTTCCATGCACCAGGGTTCTAGATGGTGTTTGGTGTTTTCCTCTAGAGTCAGAGATGTGGGCCCAGTGTAGACTCTTCTGGTTTCCCAGGCGTGTCTGTCTCTCTGAAGGTTTAGCTCTCCCTCCCACAGGTTTGGGTGCAGAGAACTGTTTATCTGGTCGGTCCCTTCAGGTTCTGGCGGTGTCTCAGAAGCAGCGGATTTCCTGCTCCTGTGCCCTTACCCAAGGGAACCCAGAGGCCGTATACAGTTTCCTCTTGGGCCATCTGTCTTGGCGGTTTGGGAGTAGAGAGTTGCTGCGGGCAGGGATCCGTAGGCTTTTATAGTGGGATCTGATAATTTTTTTTTATTTCCTCAGTTTCTGTTGTTCTCTCTCCCTTTTCATTTCTGATTTTGTTAATTTGGATACTCTCTTTGTGCCCCGTGGTTAGTCTGTCTAAGGGTTTATCTATATTATTGATTTTCTCAAAGAACCAGCTCCTGGCTTTCTTGTATCATTGTATAATTCTTTTTGTTTCTATTTGGTTGATTTCAGCTCTGAATTTGATGATTTTCTGCATTCTACTCCTCTTCAGTGAATTTTCTACTTTTTGTGCCAGAGCCTTTCAAATGTGCCATTAACCTGTTAATGTATGCCCTCTCCAGTTTCCTTTTGGAGACACTCAGAGCTCTGTGCTTTCCTCTTAGCACTGCTTTCCTAGTTTCTCATAAGTTTGGGTATATCGTACCTTCATTTTCATTAAATTCTAAACAAGTGTTTATTTTCTTTCTTTATTTCTTCCTTGACTACGCTGTCATTGAGTTGAGCATTGTTCAGCTTCCATGTATTTGTGGGCTTTCTGTTGTTTTGGTTGTTATTGAAGACCAGCCTTAGTCCATGGTGATCTTATAGGACACAGAATAATGTTAGTCATCTTCATGATTACTACTGCTTTTTTGTTTTTGTTTTAATAGATTTATTTTCATGTTTTCATGAGTGGGTTTATGATGATTTTTCTTAATTTTTTGATTATCTTATTTATTTAAATTTCAAATGTTTTCTGCCTTACTATTTAAACAACATATCACTGCCCTGTCCCTTCTGCTTTTATGAGGGTGATATATCATAGCATTCCCCAACACTGGATCATCAAGCTTCTTTTTTTTTTAAAAGATTTATTTATTTATTATATATAAGTACACTGTAGCTGTCTTCAGATACACCAGAAGAGGGCATTGGATCTCTTTACAGATGGTTGTGAGCCACCATGTGGTTGCTGGGAATTGAACTCATGACCTCTGAAAGAGCAGTCGGGTGCTCTTAACCGCTGAGCCATCTCTCCAGCCCTCAAACGGCTCCTCCAGCTTCCCCATACCTGAGGTCTTTTTTTTTTTTTGGTTCTTTTTTTCGGAGCTGGGGACCGAACCCAGGGCCTTGCGCTTCCTAGGCAAGCGCTCTACCACTGAGCTAAATCCCCAACCCCTGATCATCAAGCTTCTATAGGACCAAGGGCATCCCCTCCCATTGATGCTAGATGAGTAATCCTCTGCTACATATGCAGCTGGAGCCAAGAGTCTTTCCATGTATACTTTTTGGTTGGTGGTTTACTCCCTGGGAGTATTGGTGGTCGGGTTGGATGACATTGTTCTTCATGTGGGGTTGCTTACCCCTTCAGCTCTTTCAGTTCTTCCAGTTACTCATTTATTATGGTCCCTGTACATAGTCTGATGGTTGGCTACATGCATCCACATCTGTATTGTTCATGGTCTGTCACAGCCGCTCAGAGGACAGCTATATCAGAGTCCTGTCAGCAAGAGCTTCTTGGCCTCAGAAATAACATCTGGGTTTAGTGTCTGCAGATGGGATGGAACCCTAGGTGGAACAGACTCTGGGTAGACTTTTCTTCAGTCTCTCCTCCACTCTTTGTCTCTTCAGATTCTTTTGAGAGGAGCAAATCTGGATTAATAATTTTGAGAAGGCCCCATCTCTCAACTGGGGTCTTTGTCTAACTTTTAGATATGGTCAGTGAAGGTTCTCTTTTGATTTTTGAAGAGTGTTTTGGCAATATCATTCCTGTTGGGTCCTTAAAAACTATAGGGTGTCTGGCATCTGGAAGGTTCTAGTAACTAACCCCAGTTCCCCATTCCCCACTGCTACATACCTCCATACAATTTTCTGACCCTCTGTACTTCTCCTCTGCCTCCTCTCACACCCGATCCTGCCATCCCTTTTCCCTTCTCTTCCTCTCTCTTGTCAAATCCCTCCAACCTCCCTCCCTCTACTTCCAATGATTATTTTATCCTTCCTTCGGTGTTGAGTATGATTGAAGCATCCACTCACTGGTCTTCCTTATTCTTGGGTTTCATATGATCTGTGAATTGCATCTTGGCTATTCTGTTCTTTTTTATTTTTATTTTTGCTGTTATCAATATATCAATGAGTTCATACAATGGGTATTCCTTTGTGATTGGGTTCCCCCACCCAGGATGATATTTTCTAGTTCCATGCATTTGTCTAAGAATTTTATGAAGTCATTGTTTTTAATAGCTGAGTAGTACTAATTGTGTAAATGTACTACATTTTTTGTGTCCATTCCTCTGTTGAGGGACATCTGTGTACTTTCCAGTTTCTGGCTGTTATAAATAAGGTTGTTATGAACATAGTGGAGCATGTGTCCTTGTTATGTTTTGGGGCATTTTTTGAGTATATGGGCAGGAGTAAAAAATATCACTTGGTCCTAGGGTAGAACTATTTTCAATTTTCTCAGAAACCACCATATTGATGTACAGAGTGATTATACCAGCTTTCAATCCCAGCAGCAGAGGCAGGTTGTTTGATTTTTGCCATATCCATCCATTATCAGCTGTCACCGGAGTTTTTAATCCTAGCCATTTTGACTGGTGTAATGTGGAATTATTTGACATCCATTTCCCTGATGAAAAAGGATGGTGAATAATTCTTTAGGTGCTTCACAGCCATTTGTGATTCCTCAGTTGAGAATTCTTTGTTTAGCTCTATACCCCATGTTTTAATAATGTTATTTGTTTCTCTGGAGTCTAACTTCTTGAATTTTGAATATTTTCACCTCTATCAGATGGAGGGTTTTTAATGATATTTTCCCAATCTATGTGGTGCCATTTTATCCTATTGACAGTGTTCTTTTCCTTACAGAAGCTTTGCAATTTAATGAGGTCCCATTTGCCAACTGTGGAATTTAGACCATGAGCCATTGGTGTTCTGTTCAGGAAATTTCCCCCGTCCCAATGTGTTCAAGTTTCTTTCCCACTTTCTACTCTTTATGTGGATGCCCTATCCACTTGGACTTCAGCTTCTTTCAGCGAAGTAAAAAGTGGTTCAGTTTGCATTCTTCTACACCCTGACTGCCAGTTTAACCAGTATCATTTGTTGAAAATGATGTCTTTTTTACATTGAACGGTTTTGACCATTTTGTCAAAGATCAAGTGTCTATAGGTATGTGGGTTCATTTCTGGGTCTTCAATTCTGTTCCATTGATCTAAATGCTTGTTGTTCTACCAATACCATTTGGTTTTTACCACTATTGCTCTGCAATACAGCTTTAGATCAGGGATGATGATTCCCCCAGAAGCTCTTATTGTTGAGAATACTTTTCACTATCCTGGGTTTTGTTATTCCAGATGAATTTGAGAGTTGTACTTTATATCTCTGTGAAGAATTGAGTTGGTGTTTTCATAGGTATTGTATTGAACTAGTAGATTGCTTTTGGTAAGATGGCCTTTTTTTACTATGTCAATCCTGCTTATACATGAGCATGGGAGGTCTTTGTATCTTCTGAGGTACTCTTCAATTTCTTTCTTCAGATATTTGAATTTCCTTTCATACTGATCTTTCATTTACTTGGTTAGTATCACACCAAGACAATTTATATTATTTGTGACTATTGTGAAGGGTGTCATGTCTCTAATTTCATTCTGAGCCCAATTAACCTATGAGTAGAGGAAGGCTACTGATTTGTTTGAGTTAATTTTATTTCTAGCCATTTTGCTGAAGTTGTTTATCGGCTGTAAGATTGCTTTGTTGGATTTTTTGGGGTCACATTTATATGCTATAATATCTTCCACAAATAGTGATATCTTGACTTCCTCCATTACAATTTGTATCCATTTTACCTTTATTTTGTTTCCTAATTTTCTGGCTAGCACATTGAGTCCTATAGTGAATAGATAGGATGAGTGTGGACAGTATTGCCTTGTCCTTTATTTCAGTGGGATTGCTTCAAGTTTCTCTCCATTATTTTGATGTTGGCTATTGTTTGGCTGTATATTGCTTTTATTCTATTTAGATATGGACCTTGAGTTATAGATCTCTTCAATATTTTAACAAGAAAGGGTGTTGTATTTTGTCAGAGACTTTTTCAGCATAAAATAGGATGGTCATGTGGTTCTTTTCTTTGAGTTTGTTTATATAGTGGAATATGTTGATGGATTTCTATATATTAAACCATCCCTGCATCCCTGAGATGAAGCCTACTTGACCATGGTGAATGATTATTTTGATGTGTTCTTGGATTTAGTTTGTGAGAATTTTATTGAATATTTTCTACATCAGTTTCATGAGGAAAATTGGTCTGAAGTTCTCTTTCTTTTTTTTCTTTGTTTTTTCCCATTTTTATTAACTTGGGTATTTCTTATTTACATTTCGATTATTATTCCCTTTCCCAGTTTCCAGGCCAACATCCCCCTAACTCCTCCTACTCCCCTTCTATATAGGTGTTCCACTCCCCATCCTCCCCCCATTACCACCCTCCTCCCAACAATCACGTTCACTGGGGGTTCAGTCTTGGCAGGACCAAGGGCTTCCACTTCCACTGGTGCTCTTACTAGGCTATTCATTGCTACCTATACAGTTGGAGCCAAGTGTCAGTCCATATATAGTCTCTGGGTAGTGACTTATTCCCTGGAAACTCTGGTTGGTTGGCATTGTTGTTCATATGGGGTCTCAAGCCCCTTCAAGCTCTTTCAGTCCTTTCTCTGATTCCTTCAACGGGGGTCCCATTCTCAGTTCAGTTGTTCGCTGATGGCATTTGCATATGTATTTGCTATATTCTGGCTGTGTCTCTCAGAAGAGATCTACATCTGGTTCCTTTCAGCCTGCACTTCAACAGAGGAATGGATACAGAAAATGTACATCTACAGAATGGAATACTAATCAGCTATCAAAAATAACTACTTTATGAAATTCATAGGCAAACTGATGGAACTGGAAAATATCATCCTGAGTGAGGTAACCCAATCACAGAGAAACACATATGGTATGCACTCATTGATAAGCGGATATTAGCCCAAAAGCTCGAATTAACCTAGATGCACAGAACACATGAAACTCAAGGATAACCAAAATGTGAATGCTTCACTCCCTCTTTAAAAGAGGAACAAGAAAATCCTTGGTAGGGAATAGGGAGGCAAAGTTTAGAACAGAGGCAGAAGGAACACCCATTCAGAGCCTGTCCCACATGTGTCCCGTACATTTACAGCCACCAAACTAGGTAAGATGGATCAAGCAATGAAGTTCTCTTTCTTTTTGTGTCTTTGTGTGATTTAGGTTATCAGTTTAAATGTGACTTTGTAGAACATATGGATTTCCACAGTGATTGTATAAGTTTGCACTCCCATCAGCAATGTAGCTATACCAATTGTTCCACATCCTCTGTAGCATGTGCCACCTCGTGAGTTTTTGATCATAGCAATTGTAATTGATGTATCATGGAATCTCAGATTTGTTTTGATTTGCTATTCCCTGATTACTAAAGATGTTGAACATTTCTTTTTTTTAATAGTTTATAATTTTTATTCTAGTCTATAATAAGAAAACAAACCCAAAAACAACCAAACCAAAATCCCATGAAGACTGGTATTACAGCATATTAACAAAAAACATGTTTTAATTAATATGCAACTATCTAATAAACTTACTCTTTAACACAGTGTATTTATTCTCTAGTGTAGAATGTTATACATTTCTTTAAGTGCTTTTTATCCATTCAACAATTATAAACAGTGTTTTATGTTGTTATGGAAGAAATGGAAATTATCATTATAGGATGAAAATATTTAACTTTCAAGGCTAAAAAGTACATCTCATTTTTCAAAATACCCTTTAGTCAGAGTAAGTTCCCTTTCCAAGCTTCTTAGAATGTAAAACATATAGATTACAAGCTATATTGCACAAGAAACAGCACTTCTAGTAACTGCCACACAATTTTAAGGCCTTTTCTAATTTGGATCTTCAGCAAAAGTGTTAAATATTATTTCAAATTATGATTACTTTCTGTATTGATCCAGCATAGTACACACATATCTGTTTGCTTACAAAATCCAGTTTTTTCAATGATACAATTATTTATTTTACTTGTATGAGTGCTTTGTCTGCATAAAGTATGTATACCACTTTTGTGTATTTCTGTCTATATAAGCCAGAAGAGAGCACTGAGTACCCTGGATCTAAAGTTACTAATATTTGTGGGTCACAATGTGAGAAAAAAATCTGGGTTGTCTGCAGTAACAACACTCTTAATTGGTGAAAAATCTCTACAGGCTCTCCTGAAGATTGTTGGGATAAAAACACCAGGATATATAATCATGTACCTCTAAGAATCCTAATCTGTGACAATATAATATAAGAGTTCCATATTATTGAAACAAAATGATCTCAATCCATACTTTATCTTGTATCCATGCTGTTACTTTATATAAAATAATTGGCCCACTTTTTATTACATATCTTGAATTCATTTGAATATGCAAGATAGTTCCAGTGTTCCTTTGAGACCCTCTTTACTACAAAATTAGTGGTCAGCAAAATATGAGGAAGTTACAATCATTATTCATTTCCTCTTTTATTATAAGCTTAGTACTTATTAAGCTGTCAGTATTACATTAATTAGAATTTAGTAACACTAATTCATTTCTAATTTATCATATTTTTCCATTAAAGTCAATTTGCTGAAAGATATTTTTTGGCTTCAATAAACACGGTGAGTTAATATTAAATGATTTTCTTATTTCAGGAAATTAGTCTAAGAGTGTGACTATTTCATGGTATGGCAAAGGTGCATAAAAATATGCCAAAGGTACAAGTCAATGTTATTCTTAATAATTTACTTTCCTGTCTGTGTGTTATGAATTATATTTCCCTTTGAACTCTTGCTGTAGCTTTCCCTTAATTTTGCTTTTATGTTTAATTGATAGGATTTGATTTGACCATTCCTGCACTTCTCACAGATACAGTCTTCATCTAAGAGTTTGTTCCTTACTCAAATAAGCTTCAATGCCAAATGCTATTCTGCTATATTTATTTTAATTAGTTTAGTCTACCAGCATTATCTTCTTATTCTTTCTATTGACAGTTTCCTCTGGCTTTGAACTCTGTCCATTTATGTTGGAAGAAGTCTATTTTATTACATTTACTTGTTTCCTTTAATTTGCAAATGAATTAACATAGAAACTTCCAATTTTCTTTCTAATAAAGCAAAAACACCACATAAATTATTATTATATTGGATTTTTAAAAAATTTACATTTCAGATGTTATCGCCTTTCCACATTTCCTGTCCATAAACTCCCTATCCCATTCCTCCTTCCCCTTCGTTTATGAGGGTGTTCCTGCACCCAACCACTCACCAATTCCCACCTTCTGCTCTGACATTCCCATACACTGGGGGGTCAAGCTTTTTCAGGAACCAAGGCTTCGCACCCTTTGGTGCTCAACAAGGCCATCCTTTGCTACATATGCATCTGGAGACATGGGCCAATCCATGTGTACTCTTTGGATGGCAGTTTAAACCCTGGAAGGTCTGGTTGGTTGATATTGTTGTTCTCATGGGGTTGCAACCTCCTTCAGCTCCTTCAGTTCTTTGTCTAACTCCTCCAATGGGGACACCATTCTCAGTTCAATCTTTGGCTGTGAGCATTGGCCTCTATATTTGTTACGGTCTGGCAGAGCTGCTTAGGAGACAGCCAATCTGATTTGTTTGAGTTAATTTTATATCCAGCCAGATTGCTGAAGGTGTTTATCAGGCTTAGTAGTTCTATGGTGGAACTTTTGTCATCACTTAATTATAGTATCATATCATCTGCAAATAGTGATATTTTGACTTCCTCCTTCTCAATTTGTATCGCTTGGACCTGTTTTTGTTGTCTGATTGTCCTGGCTAAGACATTGAGTATTATATCAAGTAAGTAGGGAGAGAGTAAGCAGCCTTGTCTAGTCCCTGATTTTAGTGGGATTGCTTCAAGTTTCACACAATTTAGTTTGACTTTGGCTACTGGTTTGCTGTATATTGCTTTTACTCTGTTTAGGTTTGGGTCTTGAATTCCTGATCTTTCCAAGGAAGAGGTGTTGAATTTTGTTAAATGTTTTCTCAGGATCTTATGTGTATTTTTAATTGAGTTTGTTTATATAGTGCTTTACATTGATGGATTTTCATACATTGAACCACACCTATATCCCTTGTATGAAGCCTACTTGATCATGATGGAGGATCATTTCCATGTATTCTTGGATTTGGTTTGAGAAAATTTTATTGAATATATTTGTGTGTCTATTCATAAAGGGAAATTGGTCTGAATTTCTCTTCTTTTGTTGGGTCTTTCTGTGGTTTAGATTTAAGTGTAATTGTGGCTTCATAGAAGTCATTGAGTAGTGTTCCTTCTGTTTCTATTTTTGTGGAATAGTTTGAACAGTATTGGTATGTGTCCTATGAAGGTCTGGTAGAATTCTGCACTAAACCCATCTGGTCCTGGACTTTTGTTTTTGTTTTTTTTTTTTTTTTGTTTTGGGGGGGGGGTTGGGAGACTTTTAATGACTGTTTCTATTACATTAGGAGCAATGGGACTGTTTATATGGTTTATCTGATCTTGATTCACTTTGGTACCTGGTATCAGTATATAAAATTATGCATTTCATCCAGATTTTCCAGTTTTGGTGAATATGGGCTTTTTTCATAAGATCTAATGATGTTTTGAATTTCCTCATATTCTATTGTTATGTCTCCTTTTTCATTTTCTGATTTTGTTAATGTGGATAATTTCTATGTTATTTAGTCTAGCTAAGGTTTTATCTATCTTGTTGATTTTTTCAAAGAAAAAGCTCCTAGTTTTGTTGATTCTTTGTATAGTTCTTTTTGCTTCTACTTCATTGATTTCTGGCCTGACTTTAATTGTTTCTGGCTATCTACTCCTTTTGGGTGTATTTGCTTTTTTTTTTTTTTTTGTTCTAGAGCTTTTAGTTGTGCTGTCAAGCTGGTAGTGTATTCTCTCTCCAGCTAATTTTTGGAGGCACTCAGAGATATGAATTTTCCTTGTAGCACTGCTTTCATTGCATCCCATAAGTTTGGGTATATTGTGCATTCATTTTCATTAAATTTTAAAAAGTCTTTACTATATTACAAAAGGAATGTAAGGAAAGAAAGTCTTATTTTTAACTGATTATTCAGTATACAGTTTATAATGGCATGGAATTAAAAGAAGCATGTGTTTGAAGTAGCTGATCACACCACAATTACCATTGAGAAAATGAAAACTATAAATTCAAGATAGTGCTCAGCTCCATTTATTCATGTATATAGTCTAGATCTTATCCATAGAATGTTGATATTTACATTTGGCAGGTCTTCCCATCTCAGCTAACAAGAAATAGACATGCCCTTCTCAGGCATGCCCAGAGACTAATCTTCCAAGTGATTCTAGATTCCATTCCATCAATTTGACAATTTCTTTAACCACCACCCATAGTTAATCTGCCTCATGTCAACTTGATACCATATATATATATATATATATATATATATATATATATATATGTCTTCATTAAACACCAAATAAAGACAACAGTATGATTTTGGTGTGATTTAACATAATACAGATATCTTACAAACAGGAACATAAGAGTCTCTAATTTAGAGTCGAAGTGAAGTGAAATTTTCAACATTTTTTCTGGTGTTCTGTATCTAAAATACTACTTTGTGAAATGAGCAAAGTATAAACATATCCCAGTTTTTAATATCATGTTAAATAAGATAATAAGAAAAAATCTTGATACATTCATCTATAGTTAATGCATATAAATATCTTCTTAAAAACAGGTTGAGAGCTCTAATAATAATTGTCAATTTTACTTTCTTGACTGAGGACATATTCATAGGCAGTTTTTTAGGAATACCTCCTGCATTCATTTCAGTATACAGAAAATTCTAAATTTGTAGGAAACATCTCTCACTAGTAGGAATGATTCAAAAGTTCAATCCTGAACCATGTGAGCCATTTTCAGTTCTGCAGGATTTAAATTCTTGTTACTGAAAATAATCATGGGCTACAGATATAATAATGACTTTTCATAAATGAATTGCTATATTCTAGACACATGATTTTTTTGTCTCTACTGTGAATTACTGGTTTCATTTAAAGTAGTTAACCTGTTCAATCACTCTATTGAACACTGTGACTCAACTCCTAGCATTCTAAATTACAGGCATAAAGAACTGAAACTGCGTCAAGTAATAGTCAACTTCCAGTCTATCAAAAACATTTCTGTGTCTCTTGGTGGCAGCATTCTTGCCTTTCTTTACTTGGCAGCTTCAGATAGTAGGACCACAGGTGAAAATATTTATAAGTGACCATATGAAGCTCCAGCAGAAGGAAGACAAAAACGTAGATGCATCAGTCCTCTTACAAGGGGGAACAAAATACCCATGGAAGGAAAGACAGGGACAACGAGTGAAGCAGAGACTGAAAGAAAGGTCATTCAGAGACTGCCCTACCTGGAGATTCATCCCATATGCAGTTACCAAACTCAGTCTCTCTTGCTGACTTGATGACAATAAGTGCTTGCTGACAGGAGCCTGATATGGATGTCTCCTAAGAGGCTCTACCAGAGCCTGACAAATACAGATGACAGCCAACCACCAGAAAGTGCTTAGGGACCCCAATGGAGGAGTTAGAGAAAGGACTGATGGAGCTGAAGAGGTTTGCAACTCCATAGGAAGAACAATATCAACCAACCAGACACCCCAGAGCTCCTGAGAACTAAACCACCAAATAAAGAGTACGCATGGACAGAACCATGACTCTAGCTGCATATGTTGCAGAGGGTGGTATTGTCTGGTATCAATAGGAAGATAAACTCTTAGTCCTGTGAAGGCTCTTTCTTTCCAGTGTAAGGGAATGACAGGGTGTTGAGGTGTGAGTGGGTAGGTGGGAGAGGGACAATCTTCATAGAAGCAGGGAGTGGATGGTAGAGGGGGGAAGCAGAAAAGGTAAATACATAAACTATCCAATAAAATAATCAGAAAAATAAGGTTCTACAATAGGATAAAACACCACTTTCTGTGTAGAACATAAGGTCTGGAATACATAATCTTTTGTAGTATTTTAATTAGAAGACAATAGTACTTTCTCAAATATGTCTGGGGAGCAGTGGTGTCTTTTAAAGATGTCTTCTGAAAACTTTTAGTGATACAATTGTGTATTTGCTTGCTCTAAAACCACATTCAGTGAATTGTAAATCAGGATAACCCAGAATTGATAATTGTTGAGAATGAAGAATATTAATATTGACTTCTAGTTCACTTTATGTCTATTTTTCACAAGAAAAATTAGAATATTTGAGTAGTATGATGTAGTGGTTTGAATAGGAACAGCTCCCATAGACTCATATGTATGATTGCTTGGCATACAGGGAGTGGCAATAGTAGAAAGTGTGGCCTTGTTAGAGTAGATGTGTTCTTGTTTGTTGAAGTATGTTAGTGTAGGGGTGGGCTTTGAGTTCTCCTATGCTCAAGCTATGCCTAGTGTAGCTCATAGGCTCCTTCTGTTGCACACAGACAAAGATATAGGATTCTTAGCTCCTTCTGCATTACTATGTCTCTCTTAATGCTGCTATTCTTCTTTCAATGATAATAGTAGACTAATCCTCTGAAGCTTTAAACCAGCCCCTACTAAATGTTTTCCGTTATAAGAGTTGCCATGATCATGGTGTCTTTTCCCAGCAATAAAATATGAACTAAGACACATGGCTTAATAGTTTGAAATCCTATTAATTTAAATTATTGAAGAAAATAATGGTGTCTTACACTTTTTACTGCTGTGAACAGAGAAACCATGACCAAAGCAACTCTTTTAAAAACAAAATTAAATTGGGACTGGCTTACAGGTTCAGAGTTTCAGTCCATTATCTTGAAGGTGGGAACATGACAGCACTCAGGCAGACTTGGTACAGGAGGCACTGAGAATTCTACATCTTATTCTGAAGGCAGCCAGCAGAATACTGACTTCCAGGCAGTGAGGAAAAGCATATCAAGCTTCCCCACTCACACACATACTCTTACCAATCTACACCTCCTAACAGTGCTACTCCCTGGGCCAAGCCTACCATCCCATTCCACTGCCTGATCCCCATTGCGTTGTTCAAACACATAAGTTTATGGTAGCCATACAAACCCATAGCATAATGAAAATACATTTAATTTAACTTCAAAAGTACACCTAGTCAATAGCAGTGTCAACAATATTAAAAGTCCAAAGTTCAAAGTCTCTTCTGAGATTCATCCAATCACTTAACTGTATTCTCCAATGTAAGAAAGGAAACAAGTTGGGCAAACTCCAAGCTCTGCACCTTCATGGCTGATTTCAAAGCAGTCTTCAGATCTCCAACTCTATTTTCATCTTGGTTGACTGCAACAAACTTCTTTCTCCTGGGCTGGTTCCATTTTCTGTTACTAGCTGTCCGAGTTAGGTATTCCACATCTCTGATGTCTTTAACATCTTGGAATCAACATTAACTTCACAACTTCTTGTTGCAATGTCTGGGATTCACAAATAATATTCCGGGGTCCTCCAAATGTCTGGAGTAAGTTCTCTAACTCTGCCCTCTATAGCACATTAGGCTCTGGTTGACTCCACTCAACTGCTGCTGCTACTTTTGGTGATCATCCTATGTTACTGGCATTTCCAATACAGTGCATTCTTCTGTTGTAACTAGGCTTCATCAATAGCCTCTCATAGACTCTCTTCATATTGCCAAGCCTCTATGTTTTTTCAGGACCTCTTCACTCCTGAGACAATATCTACAACTGAGGCTGCCCCTTCACCAATGGCCTTCCCAGCCCCAACCCCACACATACATACATGCAGTGCTAAGCCTCAGCTGCTCTCTATGACCCCTTCAAAACTAGTACCATCTGGATGATTTTTACATATTACCAAGTTCAGCTGCAGCATGAGGTACAACCTGGGCTACCTCTCAAACACAGCCTGTTTGTGCTTTCAGAAAACATTGTCCCAGAAGATTTCACTTTAGTGATGCTGGCCTCTTCTTAATCACCAGTAATTTCTTAGCTCCAACTAACCATCATCAATTTTCCCAGTGGTCCCTTCTTTTCTTGACTCTAAAACCAGAGCCAAATGGCCAAACTGCTGAGTTCTTCTACTTGCTGAAGCTGGAACATGGTTTCCTTCTTCTATTCCATTATCTGTTTTTCTGTTTTTCAACTTCTTTGCTGCCTAAGCTTGGCTGTCCTGAAACTTGCTCTTTAGATTGACCTTGAACTCAGAGATCTGCATAGCTCTGTCTCCTGTAATACTTGGATTAAATATTTGTACTACCATGCCTGGTCTTAAATTTAGCTAGGTGGGAACTTGCTCTAAGGTTACCATTCCCTTAATTCAATTTAATATCCACATATACAGGATTCTACTCCATTTTGTTTCCTGGTGCCCCTTTAATTTTCCAACCATATATGCTATGCTTGTTTAAAATGCTCGCCATCGGGGTTGGGGATTTAGCTCAGTGGTAAAGCGCTTGCCTAGGAAGCGCAAGGCCCTGGGTTCAGTCCCCAGCTCCGAAAAAAAGAACCAAAAAAAAAAAAAATGCTCGCCATGAGACTTAACCAGAGAACAGAGTCTATGGTGAATATTTCTGAGACTTCCTTTGTCAGTGCAATTAATCTGACTCTCTTCACCCTAGCCTCAGGCAGACTTTTCAGACAAAGGGCAAAAATAGCCACATTTTTTCACCAAAATACCACAAAAGCCATCTCTATGCTATGTGTAGAACCTCTTAGGCCAGGTCTGCTGCACAATTCCATATTCCTACTAAGATAACCTATTAAACCCCAGTTAAAGCATGCCAGTGCTTTCCAAATCCAAAGTCTCAAATTCCATATTCTTCCAAACAAAAGCATGCCCATCATAGCATTATCCCATGCCTGGTACTAACTTCTATCTTAGGACATTACTGTTGTGAACAGACACCATGAACAAGGCAACTCTTTTAAGGGCCATATTTAATTGGGGCTGGCTTACAGGTTCAGAGGTTCAGTTTACTATCATGAAGATTAGAGTATGGCAGCATTTAGGCATATATAGTAAAGGAGGAGTTGAGAGTTCTACATCTTGTTTTGAAGGCAGCTCTCAGAATCCTGATTTCCAGGGAGCTAGAACAGGGATATTAAGGCACATATTCATACACAATGACAAACCTACTGCAATAAGGCTATACATCCTAATAGTGCCACTCCTTTGATCAGGCATATACAAACCATCACAAGTGGGATATAGTCACATTAATTATTATTTTTTCAAAATTAAAATTTATTCTGTTGACAAAAGACCATAAATGTATGTAATATATAAGCTATTCTTTCAATACTCAGAGTACATAGGTTAAAAAATGACTGTCAGTTGTTTCCATTATATTGTAACAACATCTGTCTTATACTGGGTATATGGAATATTTCTGCTCAGGAAACACTGGTGTAGCAATATCTAGATGGATGATCTCTAAAACATTCCAATTTAGACACTGCCTACTTTGAAATGGCAACATTTTGAAGGCTAAATTTCCAAGATTTTAATTTCTCATTAAATGTAAACCAAATTTCTCTTCATTGTTAACCAATGAAGGTTCTTTTTTTTTTTTAACTTTTGAATAACTAGACATAAATGAAGATTTCTATTTCTCTCTCCCAGTTTGCCTTGGTTAATTTCCTAGAATTACCCATAGGACACTGAGGTATACTTACTTTCTTTTGTTTACCTTAAAGGACATTAATTAAACTGTTGCAATAAACAATAGACAAAAGTATGGGGTGAAAGATAGGTACATAGAACTTCTGTGTCCTTTATTAGTATACTGCCATCCTGATTACTCCAGCTATTGAGCCACCTGAAAGCTCTTCTATCTTGTCCTATTTTAAACTATTTTCTAAATGTTTTTGCTGCACAAACATGATTGAATAAACCACTGGCAATCAGTAATAAATACTTTTGTTATCGGCAACCCATCCCTAGAGCAGTGGTTCTCAACTTTCTTACTACTTTGACACTTTAATATAATTCTTCATATTGTGGTGACCCCTACCCATAAAATTATTTTTGTTCCTGCTTCACAACAGTAATATTTTTCATTATTATTTTTAGTCATTTTGTTTACAGTCTAGTCGATATCCCCATCTTGTTCTGCCTGTTGACAGTTCCTCATTCCTCCTCATACATCTTCAGGAGGATGTTCCCACCCCACCCCACCCCACATATACACCATACCATGCAGCCCCATTCCCTGGGTCCTCAAGTCTCTCCAGGGTTAGGTGTGTCTTCTCTCATTAAAGCAGGACCAGGCAGTCTTCTGCTGTATATGTGCCAGGGGCCTTGAATCATCTAGTGTCCACTAACCTGGTTGGTGGCTCACTGAGAAAGCTCAGGAGTCTAGTTTGGTTGAGACTGCTGTTCTTCGTATGGGTTTGCCCTCCTCCTTAGCTTCTTCCAGCCTTTCCTTAATTCAACCACAAAGGTCCTCAGCTTCTGTCCAATAGTTTGGTGTAAGTGCCAATAGTTTGGTGTAAGTGCAAATAGTTTGCTGTGTCTGTCTCATCTGCTTCTTAGGCTTCTGGGAGGGCAGCAATGCTAGGTAGGCTCCTGAATGTAAATTCATCATAGCATCAGTAATAGTGTCAGGCCTTGGAGCCTTTCCTTGAGATTGGTCCCAATTTGGGTTAGTCACTGAACCTCTTTTCATTCAGTATCTTCTCCATTTTTGTACCTGCAGTTCTTTTAGACAGGGATAATTCTGAGCCTGTTTTTGACTGTGGGATAGCAATCCCATTCCTCTACTTGATACCCTGTCTTTCTACTAAATAACTGTAATCCTGACACCATTATGAAGAGTGATATAAATTGTCTGTGTTTCCTGATGGCCTTGGGCAAGTACTCTAAAATTTTAGCTCAAATACGTAAGTGGTTATGTCCTACAGAATGAGAAACTATGTTCTACAGGCTAGGATAGATGCTAGAAGAACCAACTAACTGCTACCGTAGTAAGTCTTTTCAGCAATTAACAACTATCATTAAACTACACAGAGAGTATCTAGCAAGCATCAGATTATGCGGATTAAAGAGATTCTTAACCACTTAATATTTAAAGATTTTAGAAATCAAAGTCAAGGTAAAAGTTGTCATGAATTAACACTTTATACCATATCACAGCTACTTATTTTATAACCTATTCCACAATAACCTTATAAATTTTGAATACATAAGTTATAATGATGGTGTTAATCATATAATATCATATCTTATGTGATAGACTATAATTTACTTGAAATATTTGACAAGAGTACTAGTCAATGTAACAGTGGCATCCAAGCAAAGCCTATTTTTCACAAATGTACAGCAGATCTATTTATTTTGTCTCATTAAATTATTTTATTATTATTAAAGTCCAATTAAAATATTCATGATGCATGCAAGTGTTAGTATGATAATAAAAACTCTACACTCATTGCTATATTAACATCCTTTGAAGTGTGATTTTTTTAGTCTAATCTCTGTCAAGTGATGGAGTTTTGTTTTCCAAAGCTTGCCTATTAAATGACCTTGAAATATATTTCACAGAGAGGAAATAGTAGAAGAGAATTGTAAATTCAAAGTCTAGCATTCAAGAATGTTTCCCTCTTTCCTATGCCTTGAAACACTGTCACCTTGAGAACAAGTCCAGACTAGTCAGCTGGAGAATGAATAATCAGTGAAGTACATTCAATGCACCAGATCTGACATGCAGAAAAATATCCCTGGGAGCAGTGATTTCTCCTTGATACAAACTGGTCATAGATACATGAAAAAGCACTAAAGATCTTCTGTTGACTTTAATTTTTGTCATAACATTCAGAATAAAATTAAGTAAATTGTTTTTAAATGAAAAGTTAATTTTAGTATGCAAAAATATTAAATTGAAGAACTACCAAAGAAAATCCAAATGTTTCTAGTTTTCTCTTCAATTTATTTCTTAATTCAGTTACATAATTATGATTTCTAATGAAAATTACATTTGTAAATTTTATACCTTTAAACCTTAAGCAGGTCTTGGTGGATCCCTTCAAAATAAAGTGTTATCTAATGTTTCAACCAAAATATAAGGGGAATGAAGAAAAAAAAAAAGAATGAATGAAAAAAAATATCATAGCTATTGTTCTGTTACTCTGAAGAGGCACAATAACCAAAGAAACTTAAAACATAAAATTCATTTTTTTCAGGGAAGAAAGAGTTTATTTGGTTTCTACTTTCAAGTCACAATATATCACCTAATTAAGTCAGGACAGGAACTCAAGCAGGGCAGGAACCTGAAGGCAAGAGCTGATGCCAAAGCCATGAATTGGTGCTGCCTATGAGCTTGCTTGCTAGCATGGCTTGGAATGTCACATGGCTTGCTCAGTCTGCTTTCTTACAGAACCCAGTATCATCAGCCCAGGGACAGCACCACCCAGAATGGACTGGGCCCTGCCCCATCAGTTACTAATTGAGGAAATACCCTACAGCTGGACCTAGTGGAGGGTTGTTGTTGTTTTGTTTTGTTTCTGTTTTTGTTTTGTTTTATTTGTTGTTTAGGTTTCATCCTTTTAGATAACTCTAACTGTGTTAAACTGACATGAATCTAGCCAGGACAACTGACCCATTGTCAGATTAATACGGAAACACAGAGCTGTTAAGCCGCCACTACTTTTTTCTTGTTTATCCCTAATATAAAAGCCTTTGAGACACCTGAGCATAAGCATGCACAAGATCACATATAAAGACATCAGGGTATAAACCACTTTACAGAGTTAAAAGTCCCATAGCCTTACAAATTTAAACACTTTACAAATTATCTCTTTAAAACTATTCAGTCTTGGGGGCTGGAGAGATGGCTCAGTGGTTAAGATCACTGACTGCTCTTTGAGATGTCCTGAGTTCAATTCTCAGCAACCACATGGTGACTCACAACTATCTGTTATGGGATCTGATGCCCACTTCTGGTGTGTCTGAAGACAGCTACCTTGTACTCATTTACATAAAAGGCATAAATTAATATTAAAAAAGAAACGCAGGGTGACTTCACCCAGGGCCAGCTCCACCCCTTCCAGTTTGTTAACAACAACAACAACAACAACAACAACAACAAAGTATTAATGTCTAGATTCACAGCACGAGCCGAGCCGCCAATTGGGTCTGGACTCGCTCAGGTTGGAAGTAGCAGAGTTGGAGTCTCAACAGCATCTGGCACCCTAAACATGAGCAAGCGGAGCAGCAGAAGGTGACACTGATCCGAGTAGTGCAGCCATGGGCGCAGGTTAGATTCTGAAGGAGACCAATAGTCTAGGAGTCGAAGCCAGAGTCCATGGCCACTCCAATGGCACGTACAAGACCAGTCCTCACATTCTGATTCAGGTGAGGAGTGGGCCGGGAAGGGTTATAGGAGCCCTTGGTCCCCAGGGTCACCAGCATCTAGATTGGACTCCTCAAGACGATCCTGGAGCCCAGGGGCAGTTGCAGAGCTGCAGGAATGGTTAAGGCTTCATAAGGCACGCAAGCAGCAAGAAGAGCTGCTCAAAGCCTTCGATATGCCTTAGCAGAAACATGCACAGCGACTGTTCAAGAAGGAAGCTAAGGAGCACAAGAAGCAGAAGAAGATGGGCTGGGGTGAGGAGTACATGGGCTACACCAATTCCGACAAACCCTTTGGAGACTACAATCTGCTGGGCACCTTCATCTGGAACAAGGCCTTGGAGAAAAAAGGCATCAGTCACCTGAAAGAAAAGGAGCTGAAAGAGCGCCACAAGAGGAGCCGGCAGGAAAATCAGCTGGAGCTGCAAAGGGCCAAATGTCTGCAGCTAGAGCAGGAACAGGAGAAAGCCATGTGGGAGCAGGAGCTGGAGTTGCTGCAGTGGCAGAAGGAGGAGCAGGAGCACACCTTCCACTTCCGTCAGGCCAAGCTTTGCTCCAAGATCCGAATCTGAGATGGGTGGGCCAAGCCCATTGATCTGCTGGCCAAGTACATCAGTGCAGAGGACGACTTTGACCTGGCAGTGAACACGAACCTTATTTATTACTCAATGGCCTTTCGGTGGCAGACATGGAGTACCTGTTAGAGGACATCCATGTGTACACAGAACTGGAGCAGGGCAAGCAAGTGGACTTCTGGAGGCAAATGACAGCCATCACAGTGGATGAGATCGCCAAGCTCCGCAAGCTGGAGGTATCAGGCAAGGGCTCAGACGAGCATATTGAGGGGGTCAACGCCTCTGTCACTTCGATATGCAGTCGGTGTTCAAGGGAAAGACGTACAAGCAGCTGCAGGTCATAATCCAGGGTATCCAGGGCAAGGTCCATGCTGGTGGCCCCAACCTCGACCTGGGCTACTGGGAGAGCCTGCACACATGGCCAGGGCCAGGCTCCATGAGCGCCACCAAGATGTTCTCAGGCACAAGCTCTTCCAAGTGAAGCAGAAGCAGGCTGTGGAGAGCCGCTCTTCCCCATCATCGAGTCAGAGCTGAGGGCCACCCCCAGCCCAGAATCTGGGGTACAGCCCTCCAGCCCCGGGACTGCAGTGGAGCCAGCAGACCTGGTGGAAGTCGAGGAGGAGGTCACAGCAGCAGGGGAGGGAGAGCAGGAGGCACATGGCCAGGCAGTGCTGATGGAGGAGGACCTGATCCAGCAGAGTCTGGCCAACAACCAGGCCAGCCACTATAGTCAGCTGCTGCTCAGAGAGCATGAGCTGCTTATGGACGTGTAGGTGCTGGACCTGCACGAGGACCTGAAGGGTCTGGAGCTGTCTCACCAGCAGCTCTAGGCTCCAGGAGATGGAACCCAGAATGCTGAGGACATCTTCTTCCGGTATGTGAGGGAGAGCATGGGGCAGGACAGGGCACAGTTCAGCATGGGTACCCATGCCTACCTGCGGGCAGACAAGTACCGGGTTCAAATGGAACAAATACACCAGATGCATTATGACATGGACAACCCTAGCCCAAGATTGTGCAGGGCTACAAATTCAATAACTTCTACCTCTGTAAGCATGCCACGCCCGAGTACTTCCTGGAGGCCTGCACGGACAACCCAGATTTTGCCAACTGCGCTTCCATGCAGCCCCTCCCTACAAGGACATCACCTTTAAGATCTTCAGGAGCCAGTGGGAGTACTCACACCGCCATGGCTTCCGCTGCCACTTTGCCAACAGAATCTTCCAGCTCTGGTTCCACTTTAAGCACAACTTCTACCGCTGTGATGCCTGTGGACTGCCCACTCCTGTCAGGCTGGCTCCTGGACAGCTAGCTTCTCGAATGCCAAGCCAAGCGAACCAGGTGGCCTCCTTCAGAAGCCTTGGGGATTCATGGACTATAGATTGCTTTCTGAGCACAGATGTGGCCAGCTGAAAGATGAGACTAAGCCTGTAATCGGATCCCACAGAGTATAAAGAAGGCAGTCTGGGAGGTTTAGAGGCCCTACAGAGAGATACAGAGAGACAGAGGGGGAGACCTAGAGGAGACCAGATGGGACCTTTAGGAGTGGAGGAGTATCCAGAACCAAGACCTCCTGGGAGTTCTAATTAGTGGGGATTTCTTAGAGAAATGATTAACTCTTATGTAGGGTGGGTTTGTACCATTTAGGGGTTCACATGTTGATGTCAGTTGAGTTTTGTGTTCTTTGTATGGGTGTTTAGTGGGTTGAGAATTTAGAGTTATAAATCTGATTGATAAATTATAAGCCTCTGCAATTTTCTTTATAAGGGGCGCTCGGGGTTTAGAGCAACTTGCAGCAGACTGGCCAAAGGGGACCTATGACTGGGAAATCATAAGTGCTCCACCAGGGAATGGGGAAATGGGAGCAGGGGAGGACTACCACTTATAGATAGCCATGGGGATGGGATAGCTTAGGCTGAGAGAAGCCAGTGATAACCTAGATTGTTTTTAATAATCACACACTACACTGGACATTCACCAGCACTGTGCAGGCTGCAGCCCCTCTGCCAGATCCCTGCCTGTCTTGAAAGGATTGGAACTGTTCTGGAAAGACTGCATGAGGTGGCAGAAAGGTCTCGTTTCTACAGACTTGTTCAACCATGCAACTGCATATGGGTTTGGTACATTTAATAGAAAGCTTATTCAAAAGAGTCCAGTCTTTGGTACTGGAGAAAGGGCAGTAAAGAGCTCTGAGTGCTCAAGCAGAAGTCTTAAGTTTAATTCCCAGCACCCACGTGGTGGCTAACAACCATTGTTAATGGGATCAGATGCCATCTTCTGGTGTGTCTGAAGATAGCTTCAGTGTACTTAGATTAATATATATATATATATATATATATATATATATATATATATATATATATATATGTGTGTGTGTGTGTGTGTGTGTGTGTGTGTGTATAGATATTTCTGCTTTAAAAAATCATCTGTTTTAAAATCCAAAATGTCTATAAAACCTCAAATCTCTTTTTTTAAAAGTTTAAAGTCTTGCCTGTCCCTGATGGTGCATGCCTTTAATCCCAGTACTGGGGATAGAGAGGCAGGCAGATTTGAGTTCAAGGCCAGCCTACAGAAGGGTCTGTAACAGCAGAGAATGAGAAAGAGATAGAGTGTTCCCCATCTGGCCAGGAAATGACCAAGATCATTAACCTGGGGACTGAACTTCGCCTAGATTTGATCTATAGGTTATATCTGATAGGTTTTTTTTTTCTTCACTGCCCTTGAATTGAGGCAGTATTAAAGGCAGGTGTATTGGGAGAGATTTTACCACCCCAAGGACCAAGGTTAGGGAACTCACCAGAAGAGGGGGTAGGGGGTAGAAGAGGGAGAGAAAAAGAGAATCGGGCAATTATTCTGAGAGAGAAGAGGTGGCAGGGAGGGAGGGAGGGATGGAGGGAAGGAGGGAAAGAGAGAGAGAGAGAGAGAGGGAGAGAGAGAGAGAGAGAGAGCATAACATAAAATTCTTAATTGCAGGATCATTTATAATTTCCAAGGATGAGTTCATGAAAATCATGGCAGAAAGCATGGTAATATGCAGGGAGAAATGACACTAGAGCCTCTACTGAGGCTTATTTTTTATGTGCAAATTGGAGTCAAAGAATAATAGATTGGACCTGGCCTGGACCTTTGAAACTTCATAGTCCACCTCTAGTGGCTCATCTTCTCCAACAAGGCCACACTTCTTAATCCAGCCTAAAAGAGTTCTACCAGGTATAGACCAAGCATTCAGATATATGATAGGCCTGTGGTGCCCAGGCTCATTCAAGCCACCACATTCCAAAAGGCAGAAAACTATATTAATTTCCTGTTACCATGAATATCACAACTTTTATTATTGAACAATTCTGAACATGTTTTTCACAGAAGGAAGGAGATGGGGTTGTGCCTTACTCATTGAGTACTTTAGTACTATCCATTAGGTCTTGAGTTACACCACCACCATTACCATCACAACAGCAATGATTACAAAAGAAAAGAACTTAAAAAATGTGAGCAATAGATGAGTGAAAAAAATGAAATAGGAAACAAAAATGTCAAAAATAAAAGGAAAGGAAGAAAGAGAAAAACAAAGGTGAGTGATTCAGTATTTAAATTACTCTAGGCAAACAAGACAATTCTGGCAGATGTTAGCTGGCAAAATGTAAAGAGAGTGGGTTGTACACTTGAGAAGATAATGTCAGAACAACATTTCTTTTCAAGTAGCAATCTTTGTTTTCATATAGAGAATATTTTGGGCACTCAAGAACCAGGTCCACTACGGTCCAGACAATGCCCAGAACTGAAGGGAACTGGTTAACAGCTCCCTCCACCTAAATCCTGTGGGAGGGAAAGCTAAACCTTCAAAGGGGTAGATATGCCTGTGAAGCTAGAAGAGACTACTCTCTGCCCACATTTCTGACTCTGGAAGAAAACGCCTAGTGCCATCTGGGTCCCCTGTGCACAGGGTCTGAGCGAAGGCGGGGCAGACCCTTCTGGTTGCTGCCCTCACAGAGAGCTGAAACCTGGCTCTGAGAAGCGACCCCAGGCTTGAGACCAGAGGTAAGACCACCTTTTCTGCTCCAAGTGACCTGCCTGGCGGACTCAGGACATATGCCCACAGGAACACCTGAATACCAGTAGACAGGAATGACTACATGGCTGAAAGCAGAACACCCTGTTGCCGTAACTGGCTGAAAGGGAACAGGAAAACAAGTACACAGCACTCCTGACATACAGGCCTATAAGACGGTCTAACCACTGTCAGAAACAGCAGAACAAGGTAACACCAGAGACAATGAGATGACAAGAGGCAAGTGCAGGAACCCGAGCAACAGAAATCAAAACTACATGGGATCATCGGAGCCCAATCTCCCACAAAAGCTATCAAGGAATAACCAAACACACCAGAAAAGAAAGATCTAGATTTAAAATCACATTTGATCATGATGATGGAGTACCTCAAGAAAGACATAAAGAACTCCTTTAGAGAAATGCAGGAAAACACAGATAAACAAACAGAAGCCTAAAGAGAGGAAATGCAAAAGTCCCTGAGAGAATTACAGGAAAAAACAATCAAACAGGTGAAGGAATTAAAAGTGGAAGTAGAAGCAATAAAGAAAGCACACAGGGAGAAAACCTTGGATATAGAAAACCAAAGAAAGAGACAAGGAGCTGTAGATACAAACATCACCCACAGAATACAAGAGATAGAAGAGAGAATCTTAGGAGCAGAAGACTGCACAGAAATTATTGACACAACTGTTAAAGAGAATGTAAAACAGAAAAAGTAACTGGTCCAAAATATACAGGATATCAAGGACACAATGAGATCAAACCTAAGGATGATAGGTATAGAAGAAAGTGAAGACTTCCAGCTCAAAGGACCAGAAAATATCTTCAATAAAATCATAGAAGAAAACTTCCCTAACCTAAAGAAAGAGATGCCCATAAACATACAAGAAGCCTACAGAACTCCAAATAGAACTCCAAAAAAGAAACTCCTCCCATCACATAATAGAGAAAACACTGAAGGCATAAAACAAAGAAAGAATAGTAAAAGTAATAAGGGAAAAAGGTCAAGTAACATGTAAAGGCAGACATATCAGATTACACCAGACTTCTCACCAGAGACTATGAAAGCCAGAAGATCCTGGACATATGTCATACAGACCCTAAAAGAACATAAATGCCAGCCCAGGTTACTGTATCCAGCAAAACTCTCAATTAACATAGATGGAGAAACCAAGATATTCCATGACAAAACCAAATTTACACAATATCTTTCTACAAATCCAGTCCTACAAAGGATAATAAATGGTAAAGCTCAACATAAGGAGGCAAGCTACATGCTAGAAAAAGGAAGAAACTAATCATCTTGCAACAAAACAAAGAGAAGAAAAGCACACAGAGTTTCACATACAAATACGAATATAACAGGAAGCAACAATCACTATTCCTTAATATGTCTCAACATCAAAGGACTCAATTCCCCAATAAAAATACACAGAATAACAAACTGGATACGCAATGAGGACCCTGCATTCTGCTGCCTACAGGAAACACACCTCATTGTCAAAGACAGACACTACTTCAGTGTGACAGGCTGGAAATCAAATTTCCAAGCAAATGGTCTGAAGAAGCAAGCTGGTGTAGCCATTCTAATATCAAATAAAATCAATTATCAACCAAAAGTCATCAAAAAAGATAAGGAAGGATACTTCATATTCATCAAAAGAAAAATACACCAAGATGAACTCTCAGTCCTAAATACCTATGCTCCAAATACAAAGGCACCTACATACATAAAAGAAAACATACTAAAGCTCAAAGCACACATTGCACCCCACACAATAATAGTAGGAGATTTCAACACCCCACTCTCATCAATGGACAGATCATGGAAACAGAAATTAAACAGAGACGTAGACAGACTAAGAAAAGTCATGAACCAAATGGACTTAACAGATATTTATAGAACATTCTATCCTAAAGCAAAAGGATATACATTCTTCTCATCTCCTCATTTTACTTTCTCCAAAATTGTCCATATAATTGTTCACAAAACAGGCCTCAACAGATACAGAAAGATAGAAATAATCCCATGTGTCCTATCAGACCACCATGGTCTAAAGCTGGTCTTCAATAACAATAAGGGAAGAACGCCCACATATACGTGGAAGTTGAATAATGCTCTACTCAACGATAACTTGGTCAAGGAAGAAATAAAGAAAGAAATTAAAGACTTCTTAGCTTGTCTTCAATAGCAGTAAGGGAAGAACACTCACATATACATGGAAGTTGAATGATGCTCTACTCAATGATCACCTGGTCAAGGAAGAAATAAAAAAAGAAATTAAAGACTTTTTAGAATTTAATGAAAATGAAGGTACAACATGCCCAAACTTATGGGACACAATGAAAGCTGTGCTAAGAACAAAACTCATAGCTCTGAGTGCCTGCAAAAATAAATAGGAGAGAACATATATCAACAGGTTAACAGCATACTTAAAAGTTCTAGAACAAAAAGAAGCAAATACACCCAGAAGGAGTAGAAGGCAGGAAAAAAATCATACTCAGAGCTGAAATTAACCAAGAAGAACCAAAAAGGATTATACAAAGAATCAACAGAACCAAATGTTCTTTGAGAAAATCAACAAAATAGATAAACCCTTAGTCAGACTAACAAGAAACACAGAGAGTGTTTCCAAATTATCAAAATCAGAAATGAAAAGGGAGACATAACTACAGAATCAGAGGAAATTCAAAAAATCATCAGATCCTACTACAAAAGCCTATATTCAACAACATTGAAAATATGGAGGAAATGGACAATTTTCTAGACAGATTCCAGGTACCAATGTTAAATAAACCAGGAACAGATAATCCATTTCAACAAACCCATAACTCCTAAAGAAATAGGAGCAGACATTAAAAGTCTCCCATCCAAAAAGAGCACAGGTCTAGATGGGTTCAGTGCAGAATTTTATCAGACCATCATAGAATACCTCAGACCAATACTATCCAAACTATTCCACAAAATTGAAATAGATGGAGCGATACTGAATGCTTTATATGAAGCCACAATTACTATTATACCTAAACCACACAAGACCGCACAAAGAAAGAGAACTTCAGACCAATTTCCCTTATGAATATCGATGCAAAGATACTGAATAAAATTCTGGCAAACCGAATCCAAGAGCACATCTAAGCAATCATCCCCCATGATCAAGTAGGCTTCATCCTAGGCATCTAGGGATGGTTTCATATATGGAAAACCACCAACTTAATCCACTATGTAAACAAACTGAAACATAAAAATCACATGATCATTTCATTAGATGCTGAGAAAGCATCTGACAAAATCCAACACCCTTTCATGATAAAAGTCCTGGAAAGAATAGGAATTCCCAGCCCATACCTAAGCATAGCAAAAGCCATATACAGCAAACCAGTAGCTAACATTAAACTAAATGGAAAGAAACTTGAAGCAATCCCTCTAAAATCAGGGACTAGACAAGGCTGCCCACTCTCCCTACTTATTCAATATAGTTTTTGAAGTTCTAGCCAGAGCAATCAGACAAGAAATGGAAATCAAAGGGATACAGATTGGAAATGAAAAAGTCAAAATATCACTATTTGCAGAGGATATGATAGTATATTTAAATGATCCGAAAAGTTCCACCAGAGAACTACTAAACCTGATAAACACCTTCAGCAATGTGGCTGGATATAAAATTAACTGAAGTAAATAAGTCGTCTTCCTCTACACAAAAGAGAAACTAGCCTAGAAAGAAATTAGTGAAAGGACACCTTTCATAATAGTCCCAAATAGTATAAAATACCTCGGTGTGACTTTAACCAAGCAAGTGAAAAATCTGTATGTTAAGAACTTCAAGACTCTGAAGAAAGAAACTGAAGAAGATCTCAGAAGATGAAAAGATCTCCCATGCTTATGGATTGACAGGATTAATATAGTAAAAATGGCCATTTTACCAAAAGCAGTCTACAGATTCAATGCAATCTGCATCAAAATACCAATCCAATTCTTCACAGAGTTAGAACAATTTGCAATTTCATCTGGAATAACAAAAAACCTAGGATAGCTTAAACTATCCTCAACAATAAAAGGACTTCCGGGGAATCACTATCCCTGATCTCAAGCAGTATTACAGAGTAATAGTGATAAAAACTGCATGGTATTGGTACAGAGCCAGACAGATAGACCAGTGGACTGAATTGGAGACCCAGAAATGAACCCTCACACTAATAGTCACTTGATTTTTGACAAAGGAGCCAAAACCATCTGATGGAAAAAAGATAGCATTTTCAGCAAATGATGCTGGTTCAACTGGAAGTCAGCATGTAGAAGAATACAAATCAAGCCAATCTTATTACACTGTACATACCTTAAGTCAAAGTGAATCAAGGACCTTCACATTAAACCTGATACATTCAAATTAATTGAAGAAAAAGTGGGGAAGCATCTGGAACACATGGGCACTGGAGAAAATTTCCTTAACAAAACACCAATGGCTTATGCTTTAAGATCAAGAATCAATGAATGGGATCTCATAAAACTGCAAAGCTTCTGTAAGGGAAAGTACACTGTTGTTAGGACAAAATGGCATCCAACAGATTGGGAAAAGATCTTTATCAATCCTACAACTGATAGAGGGCTTATATCCAAAATATACAAAGAAATCACGAAGTTAGACAGCAGGGAGACAAATAACCCTATTTAAAAATGGGGTTCAAAGCTAAAGAAAGAATTCACAGCTGAGGAATGCCGAGTGACTGAGAAACACCTAAAGAAATGTTCAACATCTTTAGTCATAAGGGAAATGCAAATCAAAACAACCCTGAGATTTCACCTCACACCAGTGAGAATGGCTAAGATCAAAAACTCAGGTGACAGCAGATTCTGGTGAAGATGATGAGAAAGAGAAACACTCTTCCACTTTTGGTCGGATTTCAGAATGGTACAAACATTCTGGAAATCGGTCTGGAGATTCCTCAGAAAATTGGACATTGAACTGCCTGAGGATCCAGCTATACCTCTCTTGGGCATATACCCAAAAGATGCCCCAACATATAAAAAAGACATGTGCTCCACTATGTTCATAGCAGCCTTATTTATAATAGCCAGAAGCTGGAATGAACCCAGATGCCCTTCAACAGAGGAATGGATACAGAAAATGTGGTACATCTACACAGTGGAATACTACTCAGCTATCAAAAACAATGACTTTATGAAATTCATAGGCAAATATTGGAACTAGAAAATATCATCCTGAGTGAGGTAACCCAATCACAGAAAAACACACATGGTATGCACTCATTGATAAGTGGCTATTAGCCCAAATGCTTGAATTTCCCTAGATGCACAGAACACATGAAACTCAAGAAGGATGACCAAAATGCGAATGCTTCAACTCCTTTTTAAAAGGGGAACAAGAATACCCTTGGGAGGGAATAGGGAGGCAAAGTTTAGAAGAGAGGCAGAGGAACACCCATTCAGAGCCTGCCCCACATGTGGCCCATACACATACAGCCACCCAATTTGATAAGATTGATGAAGGAAAGAAGTGCAGGCTGACAAGAACCAGATGTAGATCTCTCCTGAGAGTCATAGCCAGAATACAGCAAATACATAGGCAAATGCCACTGAACTGAGAACAGGATCCTCGTTGAAGGAATCAGAGAAATGACTGAAAGAACTTGAAGGGGCTTGAGACCCCATATGAACAACAATGCCAACCAACCAGAGCTTCCAGGGACTAAGCTACTACCCAAAGACTATACATGAACTGACCCTGAACTCCAACTGCAAAGTAGCAATGAATAGCCTAGTAAGAGCACCAGTGGAAGGGGAATTCCTTGGTCCTGCCAAGACTGAATTCCCAGTGAACGTGATTGTTGGGGGGAGGTCGATAATGGGGGGAGGATCGTGAGGGGAACACCCATAAAGAAGGGGTGGGAGAGGGGTTAGGAGTTGTTGGCCTAGAAACCGGGAAAGGGAATAACAATCGAAATGTAAATAAGAAATACCCAAGTTAAGAGAGACAAAGAAAAAAAAACAGATTAAAAAAATAAAAGGAAATATTTTTGCTTTTTGTTTGTTTTATGATAATGACTGTCAGATTCAAAAATAATATTCTTCTTCAACAACAGGGTATTTATTAGAGAGAATTTTCTAAGAAGCTTTATGCTACATTTTCCTGTAAATTGTGCTACTTTACAAAAAGCTAAAGATGAAATTCTGTATTCATTTAAGAATAACTGAAAATATGTGAATTTTTATTTTATTACACATCATTTGAATGTTGCAATATTGGGGTTAAGTAGAACACTTTGAGTTAGTTTGGTGAACCTTAACAGAAAAGTAGTGCTCACACTTCTGCAATATCTTGAGTCCATGCATGTGGATGGACTTAATTGTAGAATTGGCCTTTACAATGTTTTCCTAATTGCTAATATTATTGAATTCTTGCAAGGTGTGACCTGTCTGGGTAGTCATCTTCAGGAGGCCATGATTTTACTTGTTGTCCACAGCAGCTTCCATGACAGAGAGCAGTGTAAACTCCACATGCATATGACAGCATAATGGAGACATATGAAGCTAGCAGCTTACAGCATTGAGAATGGAATACTTAACCAAGTCACTGTTTCTGTGATAGGCAAATGTCTTTCATGTGTGAAGTTTTCATTCTTTTGTATCTGCTGTGAATCTTGCTGTCAACCTAAAGAGGATGATATGACACACAATGACAAAAACACATAAAATCTCAGCTTCAGCAACAGTCAATGTGCCTAGCTGTCAAAAATTTCTCTCAGGGATCTGTGTCTTCTTTCCCTGTAATGTCAGTATTTTCTTTTCAATATTGAAAAAAAAATTTTTACGAAAAATGGTTTTTAGTGATATGTAAGAGTATACTGATAAAATTGGACACAACTTTTATATTTTTAATGCAAACGTATTTCTCTAGAGCCTCAAATTCAATTTTACAATGTCCACATGAAATGCTAATTTCATAGTAATTTTGATTTTCAGTCATGGTGGTGGTACACAGTCAAGTTTTCCTTTTTTAGTGGACTGACTTCTGATAATTTAGAAAGAGTTTATTCCTACATATTGCATGGTTGTGATTTGTACTTGATTTAAGATTCTATGAGCTTTAGAGTGTTTTGCACTAAGCACAAATGTCAGTTGATTATTCTTGAATCTAATACTTTAATAAAGCTAATTCATCTTGTAGCTATGTCACTGAAAACTAGTTAAGCTGCAAGGACATATATTCTAGTTCTTTTTTGAATGTAATGTCCATTTATTTAACTTTTAATAGATAAATAATGATATTATAAATGGTATTACCAGTTTATATTTTAAAATGTAAGGAATAAAATTGTGATCTATTAGTATGTTTATCAATTATTTCCAAAGTAATAATTTTACTATATACCTCTAAATGTGATGAAACACATTTTTATAAGTATATATTGTATACCATGTAACATGCAAAAATTATGCAAAACAATATAATTTTAAGATGAATGATTGTGTAAACATCTTTTGCTACTTTTTCATATTTGGACTTTACTATATTACTTGAGCAGCAAGTGAAAATTAAGACCTAGCACTTAACATTTCAAGTCACAGAAGAAAATGATTTCTACTGTAATTTTCAGAAAAATTGAGATAAAATATTTCATAATAATTTTTCTACTAAAGAATACTCTACATTTTAAAAATTATAGTGTGAAGATTTCACAGCCCCCTTTAAAGACTGCTTAGTATATGAAAGAAGAAGAATTTATTTGTGCAACAATCCGAGGGATCCATAAGCATGTGCTGGAATGTGTTCATGCCAAGCTCATGGCTTAAGGGCAATAAACATTAAAAAATGATAAATGTGTATGAGAAAAAGTGAAAAACTACCAGATTAGCTTTATAGCAAGAATATTTGAAATAACTAGCTGACTTGCAAGGTTACTCTGTTAATCTCTTCACATGAGAAAAATTTCTAAGAATCTCCAAATTGATTAAATGCCCCATTATTATGCTTCATATTAGAAACCAAGACACAACAATAGTTTCAATAAAATTGAGTTATATTCAAATTATACCAGATGCTGATATTTTAATTTTTCTAGATTAAAAGATAATAATTCTGAAGAACTATATTACTAGGCAAATTGAAGGAATTGTTTACCACATTGAATCACTGCAGTAGCATCAATCCTTATGTGTGTACTCATTTCCTTACCAGTTAAAAGCCAGAAATCATTATGATGTTTTTTTTATTTGTATATAATTGCCTTATTGTTATGACAATCTGGACACTTTCTCAGTTAAATCTTCCATAGCCTTATCCTGTAACAGATCTTAGTTGTAAGAATTTAGGTCAAATAATTTCTCATTTTTAATGAAAGTTTCCAGTTCATTTTCAGTAGACAAAGCTGCATTTATTTTGTATACAGCTTTCTAAGAAAAAGGTAGTTGAGAGAACTATAGCCCATAACACCCTTTCTTAGAAAGTTCAGCCCAAATCTCATATTGAACATTTGTCTTTAAGGACTTTTCTTGGAAATTCATGTTTAAAATCTCTTCCAAATCTACCTTGTCTGTCAGAGTGCCTGGGATTTACAACTTCCTTAGTTTTAAGTATGTCTTTGAAGTTGTCATTATCCCTTTAGCCAATTAATGTTTGTTGATATGAACTCATCAAATATTTAAAAATATGTTTCACTGACCAACACATAGTGCATCTTAGACCTACATAAAAATGACAATTGTGAAATAATGCATATAAACCAGGGTATATTTGTCAAAACCTAAAAGGTATACAATGAGAAATTTAGGCCTGATTACAAGAAATATGACTAAGCAAATATACTAGTTTCTTCAATAATAAAAAATTAAATTGTGACTCATTAGGAAATATAGTGGGGAGAGGGACATAGAAGGGAATAGAGCATTTTCTGATGATTAATTTACTAATCACAATTCAAAAATATCTATGAATTATAATAATTCTTTTACATATAATTTAATCATTTAACAATGAGAAAGACTGAATAGTTTAAACAATTTTGACTTACACACATTACTAAATAAAATATTAACAACAATTTGTCAGGCAATAAAATGGTTTTCTCATGATACTTAATAGAGAAATAAGTCTTTATTAAGGAATTAGTCAAATCTCTTTATATCATACATGCTACAATAGCAAGCTTTGGATTAATTGACAAGTTTAAAATCTATTTGATCCTGCTGGACCTCAATGAAGATGGAATTGTAGTCTTTGTGTATGAAGTCATAAACTCAGGACTAAATCTTAGCCAATAGACAGAGAAGCTATAGGAATTATCAGCTGTTGTACTTCTGGGACAGGGTAGGTAACTAAATCCAGAGCCTTGATTATGCTAGGTAATGTCCTGACCATTCAGGTACATTCCCAGCTGTAACAGAGCATGGATTTAAGCTTCATCTTTCAATTTGAATATGTCTTAGATTAACATACTCTAAAGTAGTGTCTGGCATCTTATTTTATTGATATGTTTGGAAAGATACTTATGGAAGGGCATGCATGTTGACAAACACAGAAATAGTAATTATTTGCTGGGTTTTTTTTTCAGCAAATTTAAAAAGAAACTCTTAATAAACTTTTATCTTCCTAGACAGTTATTGAATTTAATTTTACACATAGATAATAAAGAGGTTTCTGTTTCTCTTATATAAGACAAACATCTACATGAAGCCCTTCAGAAAAACAACTGACAGATGTTTTACTTTTTATATAAGTAAAGTCAGTTTGTGTGTGTGTGTGTGTGTGTGTGTGTGTGCGTGCGCACATAATTGGTCCTATCAGTTAACTTCTGAAATATGTGTGTTTTTTTAGGATGTGAAACCAGCTAAATATGTATTGCACAGATAATAGCACAGTTGCAACAATTGAATAAGTGGTTCATTTCTAAACGGTAACATATTGTTGAAAAAACTGCAGAAAAAAATAAAGGATTTGTTGTTAAAATCTAAAACAGTGAAAATTAGCAAACATTTACTAGTAATATAGGAATTAAAGACAATGGGTCATGACTTAAGGGCATGGGTTGATCTTCTAGATCTTGAACTCAATTTTTGGCACCCATGTAGCAGTTTAAAACTCGAGTCTTTAACTCCAGTGTTAGAAAACAGAGAAACATTTTTTGAACTCTGTGGGAACTGTGCACATGTGATGTATAGACATACATATAGACAGAATACACACACACACACACACACACACACACACACACACACATATAGTAAAAATAAAGGGTAAACATAAGAATAAGTATTTACCTGGTAATATCCCAATTTCTTGTTTTTCAGTAGTGAATGGAAAAGGCTGCCATTCCTAAAAAATGGTTTTAATGTAGAATCAAAGAGAATTATGTTAATGAAATCCATGATAGCATTACATAATAAAGAGAATATTGATATAAGTATACACATACAAGCAACAGAAATACAGGAGTATATGTAGAGTCTAAAAATATTTTCTCAGAAACTATAAATATCTGAAAAATAAAATGACACAAAATGTTGTAGCTATGTTATGGAAATTAACACTGTTGAAATAATTTGCACAATTACTAACTGTATTTTCATATAGCAAGAAATTCTCTCTTGTCTCTAATAGCCTGGCTTTTGCTTTTCAATCTCCATTGATATTTTACACAATTTCTTTGCTTTTAGGTTTGCTTTGTTCCATGGTTCATTATTTCCTGGGATTTTAAAATTAAAGGACTGTTTTCTGGAAGTAGTTCAGGGAAGCAAAGGATATGAAGTGTGAAGTAGATTTTCACTGTATGGTTCTGTGCAAGGGTATGTGACATATGTGTGCATATCCTTTGCCTATTAATTTTAGAAAAGAAATTATTCTGAGAGAAAATGGACTCAAACATCTAAGACATATTTCACAGGTATTTTGAATATTTTTTCTCATTCAAAAAATAATACTTTCCCACAATATAAATTATCATCATAATGAATATGAATCAATAATGACCATGATAAATCTAGTTTCTTTCTTTTGTCTCATAAATCAAATCATGTCACTTTGCCCTAATACATAATGTGATAATATGTTTCTTTTTACCTTTATCATCCACGTCATAGAACATATTTTCAAGAGTAAATAACACTGGACAACTGAAAAGACTTTCAATTTATAGATATTTAGAGAAAAATCAGTAAAGCAAATGATGTATTTGTACACAGACATTTTAAAATTTTATTCACATTATATACCACCAAGACAAACAACTATAGAAAAGAATATGATAACAAAGGCTTTTACATATTTCTAAAAATGTCAAAATAATTCGTAATGATAAGACAGTTAATTGTACTTTGAAGTTTGTGATATTCATTATTTAACAAACGAAGACTTAAAAAAAAGACAAACACATATCAAAGTTACTACAACATCGTGTATTATTCTGATATAAACCATTCTTGAAAATGCATTTAATGCTTTCAGAAGACATTGATAGCTTTAATTTCTTTAATAACCATATTTCTTAGTAAGCAAGCACAGATTTTATATCAGCATGTACAAATATGTCCAAATTATACTTATAGAAATTAATATATAATATAAATATAAAGTAGATTAAAGTCCAATGTCCTTTCTATTTTCTGAGGCAATATTCAAAACATTTTAGAGCAACAAAAATAAAATTAAGAGTTTTATTAATTTTACTCATTGAAAAATTAGATTTTTTTTTAGTATCCCAAAACAGAATAGAAGATCCCTTTTTCTATACCAGCTGAATAGGCTAAGTTCTCTTGTAAAGGACTGCAGAATGAGGGTCTTGTGACCCCAGCCATGTTTGATTTTTAGTCCTTTACCCAGCAGACCCACTCCGTCCTGGGCCAGGAATATGCTGCCACTAGCACCATGTCCTACCATGCACAGCACTGACATTGGAGCAGAAGATGGAGCTGTCTAACATCTCTTACCAAATTGTGGCTTATTGCAATGGCCTCCTTGATGCAGATGAGTCCACTGTAAGCATTCCTTTCACAGAGAACAACTAGGAGAACAGGTATTTCTACCACTAGCTGCTGTTGAATGCTGATTGATGACTGTGTGAATGCCTGCGTGGGGGTAGGAAGTGGGGTGATCCTCCTCTAAGAGACACCATACCTGAAGGCACATGATGGATATCCCTTCCACCAGGTTATCAATTCCAAGGGTGGTGTTGTGGGCATTAGGGTAGATAAGGATGTGGTGTCCCAGGCAGGAACCAATGATGAGACCACTACCCATGGACTGGTAGGTTACCCGAATGCTGTACCCAGTACAAGAAGGATGAGGACAAATTTGCCAAATGGCTTTGTATGCTAAAGACTGGCGAACATACTCCCTTGGCCCTTGCCATTGTGGAAAATGTCAATGTTCTGGCCCGTTATACCAACATTTGCTCACAGAATGGCATTGTACCCATTGTGGAGCCTGAAATCCTCCCTGATGAGGATCATGACTTGAAGCACTGCCAATATGTAACTTAGAAGGAACTGGCAATTATCTACAAGGATCTGCGTGACTACTATATCTATCTGCAATGGACATTGCTGACTCCCAACATGGTCATCCCTGGTCATACTTGTACCCATAAATTTTCCAATGAATAGCTTGCCATGGCAACTGTCACAACACTTTGTCCCACAGTGCCCCCTTGCTGTCTCTGGGCTCACTTTGCTATTTGGAGGATAGAGTGAAGAAGAGGACTCCATCAACCTCAGTGCTATCATGTGCCCTGATCTGAAACAATGGGCCTTGACTTTCTACTATTCCTGACCCCTACAGGAGTCTGCTCTAAAAGCCTGGGAAAGGAAGAAGGAGAACCTGAAGGCTGTTGAGGAGGAGTAAATAGAGAGAGCCCTGGCCAATAGCCTCTCTTGTCAAGGAAAGTATACCCCAGGTAATTAGTTTGGAGCGGCAGTCAGGAAATCACTCTTCATCTCTAACTATCCCTACTAACTAGAGTTGCTCCAACAACTCTCCAGGCCCCTGCCTACACACTTTCTGCCTTTATGTGTATGGTACTGTCTGTGAATGCTAATTCTGCCATCCCTTCCACCCCACTGCTAATAAACAACTATTTAAGGGTGAAAAAAATCTCCCTTTTTCTTCAGTTAGTTATTTAAAGTTTTTCAGAAAGCCCATGAAAAATATTAATAGTATTATATTTGTTTCTTATTGTAAACTATCAACTTTTAGCAATCAAGAGTGTACAAAATGTTTTTTCTTGAAATATGCCATTATATATTCATTGTTAGGTGCTCTTTCTATGAAAACTTATTTATTTAATAGAGTTTTAAAGTGACTAGACAGTAATTAACAAGAATTTATAATTTCCAACTAGAAAAATGTACGCAAAATGTCCTAAAATATTTCAGTTAATTTTTAATCCTAAAAATATAAAACTTAATCCAGAGATTTTAAAACATTTAAAATCATGAGTAAAGATAGATCTTCTTTAAATCGTGAAACATAATACAAAAGAGAAAAATAAATAAGCCTAATGGGAAAATTATCCTTGTAGGTCCATTTGTATAAGCTAGCTGCAACTGCATCAATGACTACACAGGACTTCAAATACTTCCTTTTAATATGGTCATTACAATTGTTTCTGAAAATTGATTAAAGGAGTATTTGCAATCCCATGCAGTCAATCAGGCAGTTAGAAAGGTTACAACATCCATGGGAATCACTAGAATTTTGAAGCACATTCACATAGTAACTAGTATCTCAGGTTATATATTCCACTGTTCCAAAATACAAATAAAAAAACAGCTAGAATGTTAGTCAACATACTGTATTTTATTATACAGAGGATATTTTTCATGTTTCCATATATATGTTAGTTTTACTATCAGATTATTTTTTTATTTTAATGTATAGATTGATATTTGATGTCTTTTATTTTATTTTTAAATTGAAATAGTTTAAGCAGATTTAAAAACATAAAAATTATACCTTCATAAATATCCTATGATGTGTATATGCTTGGCTTATTTAGGTTAACATAATGATCTACAGTTTTGACCACATTGTGACAAATAACAAAATTTCATTATTTTTTAATGACAGAATAGTATTTTATTTTGTATATCTATTGTCTTTTCTTTAGTCATTGGTCATTAGCCAATGGATATTTAGGTTTTATTTCTTCGTTATTGCTAATATAATGCTGAAGTGAATGTGGAAATGTAGATATCTTTTTGGAAAATCAATTTTACTTTCCTTTGGATATACATTAGCTACCAGGTTTGTAGGTTCACAGGCTAGCCTCATTCTGATGAATGCCTCCATTATTTTCTATTGGATATTTTTGTTTACATTTCAAATATTATTCCATTTCCCCCACCTACCCAAAAACCATTCCCTGACTCCCTACCCTGACATTCCCTACACTGGGGACCAAGGGCTTTTCCTCCCTTTGTTGTCCAATAAGACCATCATCTGTTACATATGCAGCTGGAATCATGGTTCTATCCATGTGTACTCTTTCGATGGCTGTTTAGTCTTTGGGAGCTCTGGTTGGATGGTATTGTTGTTCTTATGGGGTTGCAAACTCCCTCAGCTCCTTCAAACTTTACTGTAGCTCCTCCAATGGGGACTTCATTCTCAGCTCAATGGTTGGGTCAGAGCATCCATTTCTGTATTTGTCATACTCTGTCAAAGCCTCTCAGGAAACAGCTATATCAGGTTCCTGTTAGCATGCATTTCTTGGCATCAGTAATATAGTCTGGAATTGGTGTCTGTATGCATATGGGCTTGGTTCCCCAGGTGGGGCAGGTTCTGAATGGTCATTCCTTCAGTCTCTGCTCCAAGTTTTGTCTCTATATCTTCTCCTATAAATATTTTTATTCCCCCTTTTAAGAAGAATTGAAGCACCTGCACTGTGATTATCCTTCTTGAGCTTCATGTGGTCTGTGGATTCTATCATTAAGTCTCTGCTCAAAAATTCAGGTGATAATAAACACTAGTGAGAATGTGGAGAAAGAGGAACACTCCTCCATTGACGGTGGGATTATAAGCTGGTAAACCACTGTGAAAATCAGTCTGGAGGTTCCTCAGAAAACTGAACATAGTACTACCTGAGGACCCAACTATACCACTCCTGGGCATATCCCCAAAAGACGCCCCAACATATAACAAAGACACATGCTCCACTATGTTCATAGCAGCCTTATTTATAATAGCCAGAAGCTGAAAATAACCTAGATGCCCTTCAATAGAGGAATGGATACAGAAAATGTGGTACATCTACACAATGGAGGACTACTCAGCTATTAAAAACAATGACTTCATGAAATTCATAGGCAAATGGATGGAACTAGAAAATATTATTCTGAGTGAGGTAACCCAATAACAGAAAAACACACATGGTATGCACTGACTAATAAGTGGATATTACCCCAAAAGCTTGGATTACCCATGATATTGAGACAGAGTTTCAATCAGACTAAAGGAATGATTATCTTAATTAACAATTTCACTGACAGTGTGTAAAACTTTCCTTTCCTCTACATCCCCTCCATTGACATATACACACATTTGATCAAGTACTAATACACATAAAATTAAACTAAATTAAATAAATAAGAATGAAAACCAGAAATGAGCAGTTTATGTTGTTACTTGAAAATTTTTAACTAATGTACCTGATTTTTCAAGCTACTTGTCATGTACATTATGTTCAACTAAATAACATGATCTGAAAATTCTTGCCAGTGTCTCCAAATTTCTAAGTGTCTGATATTTCTGTTACTTGGGATTTGGTTGTCAAAGTGATTTGAAGACCCTCTGAGAAGCTCCAGTCACTCCCCAACCAATTTTAGCATGGCTGCTCTCTCTCTCTCTCTCTCTCTCTCTCTCTCTCTCTCTCTCTCTCTCTCTCTCTCCCTCCCTCCCTCCCTCCCTCCCTCCCTCCCTCCCTCCTCCTGACTGTTTTTGAAGATCCTTTCTAGGTTTTAAAACTCCTGACATGTAAGACATCGTCCACATAAATTGTATTGTTTCTGTCTAGTGCTCTTTTTCCCATCTGGTGACTGGATTATGGACTCAAGAGCCCTTTTTTCTTAATACATAGTGTCATCTGTTGGGAATTATGTTAATCTCCTTTCCAGGTAGACTGCTGTGATTTTTAACAGTATCGTTATTTTATTTAACAATCATATACAAAGTAGAATTATGAACTAAATTTATAATTAGTATATAAGATACTGTGATATACATATTGCCCATGATTGCAATATATACAGCAAACTTTTCTTGAATTCTATATCTTCAGGACTTAGTTTCCTAAGTACTTGGATTTTAGGTGTGTTCTACTATGTATAGTTTGTTGTGGTTATTTTTTTATTGTTAATTAAATTTCATGCAGCCTATCAGCTTCCTGAAGATAATATACAGTATCTTTAGAGGAGAATTTAATACTCTATTAATATTAGAGGTTGGTCAGTGAGTAAACCATTCACAATTTAGAAGTATTTTACATTATTATATATTAGTAATTTTTCTATGGAGGTTGGTCAGTGAGTAAACCATTCACAATTTAGAAGTATTTTACATTATTATATATTAGTAATTTTTCTATGGATAGTCATTACATTCCTAGTTTTAAATTGTTATTGTTTTCTTACTGCATTTTGTTAATTTATATATAAGTGACACTATACTTTTGTGTTGCCAAATATTGTTAGCATTTTCAATAATATTTTTGAACGGGTATTTAAGAAATAGTGCAAGGCATTTCTCAAATGCTTATCACAATGATAGGGACAACTGCATTTCTATTTTGAGAAGTGACTTTTAAGCAAATATTTAATGAATATTTGCTTTGAATTATAAATATACATTTCATTTTATCCCCATTTGGAAATGTCTTCATAATAAGATCATGCAAGTCTAAATTGCTTCTGAAAACTGTATTTTATAATGACTGCATAAGTTATAAGACCTTTTGACCTGGGCTTTTAAGTTATTTACAATGTCTAGTTTAAAACCACATACTTTAAGAAGGGTTTAAAATGCTATGGAATTCACTACCTTAATGTTAAAAAGAAAAGTCTTCCCAGCAATGATTATTTGCTCTGTGTCTTTATTTCCAGTAACACTTTATTCATATTACATTAATAAAAAACAAACTTCATTTACACAAGTAGACCATAAAAATAAAAGAAATATTTTGAACTACACATTAGGTCAATTTTTGATTTATGTTACAATGTAAAAATTACCTTATAATTTTAAATGCCAAACAATTTTGAATGTAGACAAACAGCAAAATTCAATTTTTAGAAATAAAAGTATAACATTTCTAAAAGTTTTCAATTTGTATTATCATTGCCCACTAATCTTTTAATTCATTCATTAAAGCCTGATGATCATACAATAATTGGGAAAATATAAAAACGGTAAATTCACCATGCTTCATAGAAAGGTATATCAGTTTTCTCTAGAAATGAGTTCTAATATAGGTTATCTAATCCCAAGTGAACAGCCCTCAACACACATGTCAATAAAGAATCAAAATCATTGTGGTGTTTTAAAGTGTGTGTGTGTGTGGTGTGGTGTGTAAGAATAATAATTAAAGAAGAGGTCATGAATTTGAGAGGAATCAGAAGTGTACTTGGAGGGGTTAGAAGAAAGGGTGGAAATGTTTTAAATACAGTACTCAGGTATGAAATTCTCATAAAATAAAAATGTAAAGCAAGGCTATTTATTCATACATTTCTCTCATAATGATATAACAATTATTTCAAAGATATTGTTAACTTGACTACTAAGATTGAAGATTCTTTCTCAATGGACATGTTTTACTCTTGGTCTCTTTTAACAAAGCTTTATATATTTTGAATAAAAAGTTCTATAATGTAAATTTTTAATTTCTTATTTGACATAATTTCAAACACTTTGGAAGAAAATCTTAAGAGATTGTTTAGACCCTGTTATCTTAGGTTTATTTCTTTGGTGTAATGTCTTAATTAGCTAAGTTGATGTGGGGGGAATTAATTGACCATAGGTTGTACTACTCCACTGTTTGCAACAAGAATATAAAAAAGGAGAGAAAATTAGATAATTTCTAAACATAAACATGATCACTTTTCTCTGAACTTGAGTACACATGCAATATTAGTAGTTGGTACAAGTTTCTATTCCTTGACTTTCCCATATTAATGTAGTGTAACCTGAAATATTTTCCTAAAACAAACACCTCTCTCAAGGTTGATTGTCTACACATTTTACTATTACAGAGTAAAAGAACTTCTAAGAATACTTTTATATTTACAGTTTCCTGAAGGATAACTGATTTCATTGTATTGGAAAAAATAGTCAGGTGGTTGTGATTACTCATTTAGTGTGTTAAATATTTAGGTTTATCTATGGATACCAGATAGGTAAGTAGGTAGTTAATAGCAGTGCTCCTTTACTTCAACTTATATCATAGTTCCAGTCGCATATGTAGCTGAGGATGGCATTGTCGGGCATCAATCGGAGGAGAAGCCCTTGGTCCTATGAAGGCTTGATTCCTCCAGTGAGGTTGAGGTGCGAGTTGCTGGGTGGGAGTGGGAGCATCCTCATAGAAGCATGAGAAGTGGGTATGGGAGAGAGGGAAAGCAGATAATTTGAAATGTAAAAAACATAAAATATTCAATAAAATTAAAATTAAAAAAGTTAAAATAGTTTACATTCAAAATAAAGAGTTCTGCACATTAAATAAAATATCAAGAGTTTGATGAATATAATTCTTAAATTGTTTCAAATAAATTATAAACAGTATTTTAATTTAAAAAATGAGTAACTTTATAGAAATCTAAATAGTTGACACAGTAAGTTATCATTATGGCGAGTGTTATATACAGAAAATAAACACAGACTGAAAATTAAATAAGCAACAAGCATCTTTAAATATACAGAAATAGTCTAAATTCTAGGCAACAATGAATGTAAGTTAGTAAAAAAAATGTTTACTAAAATTTTAGAAATAAGAAAAATGAACTTCATTAAACCATTAAAGTTTATGTATCACAAATATGAAGTTTGTTCAAGTATTAGTAGTAACTTTAGTGTGGATAAGAAAGCAAAATAAACACTACTCTAATTTGTATTGCTCACGTACTTATTTTTGAACAAATGTGTGTAGAGATAAACAGATGATTTATACATAGTCAAACTGATTGCTTGTTAAATGATAAATAGATAGATGATAAGTAGATTCTAAGCAATTAGACCAGTATATTTTTAAGATAAATTGATACTTTACATGGTAAATAGTAAATGTATCCTCTTCCTGCTTCCTTATCTAGAGAAATAAAAAATGATAATGAAAATAATATGACTAGCTAATATTTTTGGTCTCCTATATTATTAAATATACCTTTTGTAAAGTAGGTATACAAAACCACATACATGTGCTGCTACAGAATTATGTAAAGCTTAGGTTATGTCAGTTTATTTTAAATTCATATTTCACAACATTACATGTTATCATTCTGCAAAGATTATGCCAGTGTTCTGTGTATCCTACTTTTAGTAAGCTGTGAGGCTGAAATAAACATACAATTTTGTTCTATTTTCATCATGCTAAAACTGTGAATGTCACTTCAAATGGATTAAGTGCTAATTCAATATTCATTGAATGTTAATACCACACAGGCATGTTTTCATAAGGGGCACTTTCTACAAGGCACATTAATCTGAAACTCAAATGTGTTTGAATGTAAAATTCAGAACACATATTTTCATACCATCAAGATTAAAAAAAAAACTACCAAGATCACATAGTTTATCTGTTAGGTCAATTGTTATAATAGAGAAAAGACTAATGACTATGCCATTTTCACCGAGCTGGACTTTTCTCTTAGATAGGAGATAGTGCTATTGCCTTCTGTTTTTATATTTAGCAACAAAAATTACTTGCTCGTGAGCACAATAACTATAGCCTTCTGAATAAATTCATGTATGATTATTTTATGTTTACATAAAAGTTAGAGAAGCAAATGTTTTTCATAAATTGTTTACATGGACTATTTTATTATTCTTCCAAATTTAAAAATGAAGAATAAGCAATTCATGATTTTTACCATCTATCCCATGGTCCTATGACTTTCTGTTTTTCAGTTTAAAACTGAATGGCAAGCATTCTAATCCACAGACTCAACACTCCCACAGGCAATACTTGACGGAGCCTAGGTAGGACTATTAGTCTATGTAACTTGACATTGCCTCTCCCATTGCTTGTTTAAAATTCAATCTGTTGCATTCTTTATTTTTGATGAAAGCATCTAACTCATTTTTATAGAAACATTATTATAGAAAGTACTTGTATACCTCTGGCAATATATGCCAATTAGGATTTCGAAATATTTATGTGGAGTTTTCATAGTTTATTTACTCAGTGATTATACAGTACAATGTTAAATAAAAAGAAATATATGTATAAACAAATGCTGTAGATACTCAGAATCCTATTCTAGGAAAGTTGAATGTATTGTAGTTAAGATAGCTATAACTTTCATAGTAATCTTCTTCAGTTTTGTATTTATTTAATTTTATAAATTTTTAGGCAGCATAAGCTATATTTTAATATAAAATATCCTTATATATCATCATATTCATCTATTAGCAGCTGATCCAAATACATTTTAATGGTAGATCTGCTCATTCAACGTATTTTTCTCTGTTTTTCTTTTTGACACATATCCCATACCTTCTCTTGGCCCACATCCATTTAAGAATTCTTTTTTAGAAACATATTATTATTTATAGATGCATTTAATATATATATATTTCAAATTATATCCTGTTAATGAAAATGTATTTATTCTCCTGAGTATAGCTTAATTTGCTTCTTTAGTTTTATCTATTTTCATATGAATATAATGATCAATTTTTAAGACAAATACCACCAAAATTGAGGGACCATACTTATTTTTAAGATTTTTTTATATTTGGAAATTGAAGTTACCAATTCATATAGATAATATTTATGGCAATTCTAATTAATTCACAAGCATAGTTGCAATATCTTTTCCTAATTATGTGTGTTTATACATTTTTGTAAGTATAAACAGGTGGTAATAAGGTTCAGAAATTAGGAAATGATTGAATATATTTTTTTGTCTTTCAAAAAGAAAGTTAAATATATCCTATTCATTGTCTTATCACCCAAATTACATGATATCTGATATTAAATATTAAATCTCCATAAACATTTGTAAGAATTTTAGGATTTTTTAGAAATTACTAATTTTTCTATATCTATCACTCACAGATTAAAGTTATTTATTTTCCCTTTCATTTAAATGAGCCTGAGTTTACACTGGGATTTTGATATGGTGTATTACCCTTTGGGTTTTCATGCCTGGTCCTAGTTCTCCTTTATTCTAAGCATGAATTTGCTCAATATTTTCTCTGGACAGCTTACAAATATTTCTGTAAGAAACTATTAACAAATATAAGTTTTCCAAAATCTCTTTCAATGCAATTTAGGATTTGAGGTCCAGAAATAAAGTAGATTGCTTCCCTTTCTTCCTATCTTCAGGTGTCATTTTTGGAAATAATGCATCAGGCAATAGCAGGAATCCTTTGAAATGTGAAAAGAGAAGGAAGATTATTTTTTTTGGTAATCCTGAACTTAAAAAAATGTGATTTTCAATCTCACGCTCCCTGCCTCCAGCTCCCTGCTCCCAAACCCCGTGGGAGAGAGAGCTCACCACCCAGACAAGTGGGCACTCCTGAGACTGCAGAGCGGAAGAGACCACCAACACTGCCCACCCCTGCCCACATCCCTGGCCAAAGAGGAAACTGTATACGGCATCTGGGTTCCCTTGGGTAAGGGCACAGGAGCAGGAAATCCTCTGCTTCTGAGACACCGCCAGAACCTGAAGGGACCAACCAGATAAACAGTTCTCTGCACCCAAATCCCATGGGAGGGAGAGCTAAACCTTCAGAGAGGCAGACATGCCTGGGAAATAAGAAGAGTCTACACTCGGCCCACATCTCTGACTCCAGAGGAAACCACCAAATGCCATCTGGTACCCTGATGCACTGAAGCTCCTGGAAAGGGCTGTGCAGATCTTCCTGGTTGCTGCCGCCACGGAGAGCTCATAAGCAACAATCCAAAAGCAAACTTGAGCCTTGGGACCAGAGGTAAGACAAACCTTCCAGCTCCAAGCTACCTGCCTGGTGAACTCAAGACACAGGCCCACAGGAACAGCTGAAGAACTGTAGATAGGAAAAACTACAGGCCCAAAAGCATAATATTCTGTCCCTATAACTGGCTGAAAGATAACAGGAAAACAGGTCTACAGCACTCCTGACACACAGGCTTATAGGACAGTCTAGCCACTGTCAGAAATAGCAGAACAAAGTAACACTAGAGATAATCTGATGGCGAGAAGCGAGTGCAGGAACCCAAGCAACAGAAACCAAGACTACATGGCATCATCAGAGCCCAATTCTCCCACCAAAGCAAACACAGAATATCCAAACACACCAGAAAAGCAAGATCTAGATTCAAAATCATATTTGATCATGATGCTGGAGGACTTCAAGAAAGACATGAAGAACTCCCTTAGAGAAACACAGGAAAACATAAATAAACAGGTAGAAGCCTTCAGAGAGGTATCACAAAAATCCCTGAAAGAATTCCAGGAAAACACAATCAAACAATTGAAGGAATTAAAAATGGAAATAGAAGCAATCAAAAAAGAACACATGGAAACAACCCTGGATATAGAAAACCAAAGGAAGAGACAAGAAGCCATAGATACAAGCATCTCCAACAGAATACAAGAGATAGAATAGAGAATCTCAGTAGCAGAAGATTCCATAGAAATCATCGATTCAACAGTCAAAGATAATGTAAAGCAGAAAAAGCTACTGGTCCAAAACATACAGGAAATCCAGGACTCAATGAGAAGACCAAACCTAAGGATAACAGGTATAGAAGAGAGTGAAGACTCCCAGCTTTAAGGACCAGTAAATATCTTCAACAAAATCATAGAAGAAAACTTTCCTAACCTAAAAACAGTGATACCCATAGGCATATAAGAAGACTACAGAACTCCAAATAGATTGGACCAGAAAAGAAACACCTCCCAATACATAATAGTCAAAACACCAAATGCACAAAATAAAGAAAGAATGTTAAAAGCAGTAAGGGAAAAAGGTCAAGTAACATATAAAGGCAGACCTATCAGAATCACACCAGACTTTTCGCCAGAGACTATGAAAGCCAGAAGATCCTGGACAGATGTCATACAGACACTAAGAGAACACAAATGCCAGCCCAGGTTACTGTATCCTGCAAAACTCTCAATTAACATAGATGGAGAAACCAAGATATTCCATGACAAAACCAAATTTACACAATATCTTTCTACAAATCCAGCACTACAAAGGACAATAAATGGTAAAGCCCAAGATAAGTAGGCAAGCTACACCCTTGAAAAAGCAAGAAACTAATTGTCTTGGCAACAAAGCAAAGAGAAGAAAAGCACACAAACATAACTTCACATCCAATATGAATATAACAGGAAGCAATAATCACTATTCCTTAATATCTCTCAACATCAATGGCCTCAACTCCCCAATAAAAAGACATAGATTAACAAACTGGATATGCAACGAGGAGCCTGCATTCTGCTGCCTACAGGAAACACACCTCAGAGTCAAAGACAGACACTACCTCAGAGTGAAAGGCTGGAAAACAACTTTCCAAGCAAATGGTCAGAAGAAGCAAGCTGGAGTAGTCATTCTAATATCAGATAAAATCAATTTTCAACTAAAAGTCATCAAAAAAGATAAGTAAGGACACTTCATATTCATCAAAGGAAAAATCCACCAAGATGAACTCTCAATCCTAAATATCTATGCCCCAAATACAAGGGCACCTCCATACGTAAAAGAAACCTTACTGAAGCTCAAAACACACATTGCACCTCATACAATAATAGTAGGAGATTTCAACACCCCACTCTCATCAATGAACAGATCATGGAAACAAAAATTAAACACAGATGCAGACAGACTAAGAGAAGTCATGAACCAAATGGACTTAACAGATATTTATAGGACATTCTATCCTAAAGCAAAATGATATACATTCTTCTCAGCTCCTCATGGTACTTTCTCCAAAATTGATCATATAATTGGTCAAAAAATGGGCCTCAACAGGTACAGAAATATAGAAACAATCCCATGCATGCTCTCAGACCACCATGGCCTAAAACAGGTCTTCAATAAAAATAAGGGAAGAACGCCCACATATACTTGGAAGTTGAATAATGTTCTATTCAACGATAACCTGGTCAAGAAAGAAATAAAGAAAGAAATTAAAGACTTCTTAGAATTTAATGAAATTGAAGGTACAACATACCCAAACTTATGGGACACAATGAAAGCTGTGCTAAGAGGAAAACTCATAGCTCTGAGTGCCTGTAGAAAGAAACAGGAGAGAGCATATGTCACCAGCTTGACAGCACTCCTAAAAGCTCTAGAACAAAAAGAAGCAAATACACCCAGGAGGAGTAGAAGGCAGGAAATAATCAAACTCAGAGCTGAAATCAGGCAGGTACAAACAAAAAGGACTATAGAAAGAATCAACAGAACCAAAAGTTGGTTCTTTGAGAAAATAAACAAGATAGATAAACCCTTAGCCAGACTAACAAGAGGTCACAAAGAGTGTTTCCAAATTAACAAAATCAGAAATGAAAAGGGAGACATAACTACAAATTCAGAGGAAATTCAAAAAATCATCAGATCTTACTATAAAAGCCTATATTCAACAAAACTTGAAAATCTGCAGGAAATGGACAACATCCTAGACAGATACCAGGTATCGAAGTTAAATCAGGAACAGATAAACCAATTAAACAACCCCGGAACGCCTAAAGAAATAAAAGCAGTCATTAAAGTTCTCCCAACCAAAAAGAACCCAGGTCCAGACAGGTTTAGTGCAGAATTGTAACAGACCTTCAGTGATGACGTCATACCAATACTATCCAAACTATTACACAAAATTGAAACAGATGGAGCACTATCGAATTCCTTCTATGAAGCCACAATTACTGTTATACCTAAACCACACAAAGACCCAACAAGGAAAGAGAACTTCAGACCAATTTCCCTTATGAATATCGACACAAAAATACTCAATAAAATTCTGGCAAACCGAAGCCAAGAGCACATCAAAACAATCATCTACCATGATCATGTAGGCTTCATCTCAGGCATGCAGGGATGGTTTAATATATGGAAAACCATCAACGTGATCCATTATATAAACAAACTGAAAGAACAGAACCACATGATCATTTCATTAGATGCTGAGAAAGCATTTGACAAAATTCAACACCCCTTCATGATAAAAGTCCTGGAAAGAATAGGAATTCAAGGCCCATACCTAAGCATGGTAAAAGCCATATACAGCAAACCAGTTGCTAACATTAAACTAAATGGAGAGAACCTTGAAACAATCCCACTAAAATCAGGGACTAGACAAGGCTGCCCACTCTCTCCCTACTTATTCAATATAGTTCTTGAAGTTCTAGCCAGAGCAATCAGAAAACAAAAGGAAACCAAGGGGACAAAGATTGGTAAAGAAGAAGTCAAAATATCACTATTTGCAGATGATTTGATAGTATATTTAAGTGATCCCAAAAGTTCCACCAGAGAACTACTAAAGCTGATAAACAACTTCAGCAAAGTGGCTGGGTATAAAATTAACTCAAATAAATCAGTAGCCTTCCTGTACACAAAAGAGAAACAAGCCGAGAAAGAAATTAGGGAAACGACACCCTTCATAATAGACCCAAACAACATAAAGTACCTCGGTGTGACTTTAACCAAACCAGTAAAAGATTTGTAGAATAAGAACTTCAAGACTCTGAAGAAAGACATTGAAGAAGACCTCAGAAGATGGAAAGATCTCCCATGCTCATGGATTGGCAGGATTAACATACTAAAAATGGCCATTTTACCAAAAGCGATCTACAGATTCAATGCAATCCCCATCAAAATACCAATCCAATTCTTCAAAGAGTTAGACAGAACAATTTGCAAATTCATCTGGAATAATAAAAAACCCAGGATAGCTAAAAGTATTCTCAACAATTAAAGCACTTCAGGGGGAATCACTATCCCTGAACTCAAGCAATATTACAGAGCAATAATGATAAAATCTGCATGGTATTGGTACAGAGACAGAGAGATAGACCAATGGAACAGAATGGTAGAAATCTGGGCACCTGACTTTTGACAAAGGAGCCAAAACCATTCAATGGAAAAAAGATAGCATTTTCAGCAAATTGAACTGGTTCAACTGGAGGCCAACATGTAGAAGAATGCAAATCGATCCATGCTTATCACCCTGTACAAAGCTTAAGTCCAAGTGGATCAAGGACCTCCACATCAAACCAGATACACTCAAACTAATAGAAGAAAAAGTAGGGCATCATCTGGAACACATGGGCATGGGAAAACATTTACTGAACAAAACACCAATGGCTTATGCTCTAAAATCAAGAATCTACAAATGGGATCTCATAAAACTGCAAATCTTCTGTAAGGCAAAGGACACTGTGGTTAGGACAAAATGAAAACCAACAGATTGGGAAAAGATCTTTACCAATCCTACAACAGATAGAGTGCTTATATCCAAAATATACAAAGAACTCAAGAAGTTAGACAGCAGGGAGTCAAATAACCCTATTAAAAAATGGGGTTTAGAACTAAACAAAGAATTCACAGCTGAGGAATGCTGAATGACTGAGAAACACCTAAAGAAATGTTCAACATCTTTAGTCATAAGGGAAATGCAAATCAAAACAACCCTGAGATTTCACCTCTCACCAGTGAGATTGGCTAAGATCAAAAACTCAGGTGACAACAAATGCTGGGGAGGATGTGGAGAAAGAGGAACACTCCTCCATTGTTGGTGGGATTGCAGACTGGTAAAACCATTCTGGAAATCAGTCTGGAGGTTCCTCAGAAAATTGGACATTGAACTGCCTGAGGATCCAGCTATAACTCTCTTGGGCATATACCCACAAGATGCCCCAACATATAGAAAAGATACATGCTCCATTATGTTCATAGCAGTCTTATTTATAATAGCCAGAAGCTGGAAAGAACCCAGATGCCCTTCAACAGAGGAATGGATACAGAAAATGTGGTACATCTACACAAAGGTATATTACTCAGCTATCAAAAACAATGCCTTTATGAAGTCCATAGGCAAATGGTTGGAACTGGAAAATATCATCCTGAGTGAGGCAACCCAATCACAGAAAAACACACATGGTATGCACTCATTGATAAGTGGCTATTAGCCCAAATGCTTGAATTACCCTAGATGCACAGAACACATGAAACTCAAGACGGATGATCAAAATGCAAATGCTTCACTCCTTCTTTAAAAGGGGGGAACAAGAATACTCTTGGCAAGGAATAGAGAAGCAAAGATTAAAACAGAGACAGAAGGAACACCCGTTCACAGCCTGCCCCACATGTGGCCCAAACATATACAGCCACCCAATTAGACAAGATGGATGAAGCAAAGAAGTGCAGGCCGACAGGAGCCGGCTGTAGATCTCTCCTGAGAGACACAGCCAGAATACAGCAAATACAGAGGCGAATGCCAGCAGCAAACCACTGAACTGAGAATAAGACCCCCATTGAAGGAATCAAAGAAAGAACTGGAAGAGCTTGAAGGGGCTCGAGACCCCTTATGAACAACAATGCCAAGCAACTAGAGCTTCCAGGGACTAAGCCACTACCTAAAGACTATACATGGACTGACCCTGGACTCTGACCTCATAGGTAGCAATGAATATCCTAGTAAGATCATCAGTGTTAGAGAAAGCCCTTGGTCCTGCTAAGACTGAACCCCCAGTGAACGTGATTGTTGGAGTAGGGCGGCACTGGGGGGAGGGTGGGTAGGGGGGCACCCATAAAGAAGGGGAGGGGGAGGGATTAGGCGGATGTTTGCTCAGAAACCGGGAAAGGGAAAACATTTGAAATGTAAATAAGAAATACTCAAGTTAATGTAAAATAAATAAATAAATAAAAGTAAAAAAGAATGCAAAAAAAAAAAACAATGTGATTTTGTGATTCTAGATATTCCAAGCAAAATAAAATAAGTATTTATGCTATTCTTAATTTTTTATTTACTTTTTCATTATAGATTTTAGTCCCCTCTGGGTTCATCTTCGAAATATTCCACATTCCATAACTCCTTCCTCCATTTGACCTCACTCTCCATGAGAAAATTTCTACCCCCAACCCATCAAACCTCTAAACTTCCTGGGACCTCCAATCTTCTGAAGGTTAGGTGCATCTTCTCTGTCTCAACCCAGACTCAGGAGTCTTCTATTGTATATGTGTTGGAGGCTAAGCATAACTTAATATCTTACAAGGCATAAAAAGGCAGGAAAAGAAAAACTTTCTTTCCTGGATAGAATTACTGATGACTGGGAAGACAAACACCACTGTGACATGGAAATAAGGTAGCAATAAAAGAGCTCAGTTCAGAAATTCATTCTCTTTCACAGAGATGCAAGGCTTTGTTGGTCTTTTTCTCAGTCACATAGGAAAGGCAAGGTTGAGATTATCTTTGTAAACATATAGCTAAAAACACCAAAGTAGAAACAGAGTACTACAACAAACTGGATTTCAAATTCTCATTAAAATTAACATATAGAAGTGGAAGCCTATATTAAGTTAAATGAAACAAGTGTTAACTATGCAGATTTAAATATAACATAATAAGATGTATTTAGGATGGAAGCAAAACTTTTTGTCACTAAAACATATGTCTAATTAGAATGTATAGTCAAATAGACAAGAGTAAGTTAATATAAATTTCAGTTATCAGACAAAAATTTCAAATTGTTTATTATAAAATTTATTCAGTCATACTTGAAAACTCCATTGGAAAAAAATAAATGTAGAAGTTCTTATCAAATAAATAGAAAATACAATAAAAACTGAAGGAGAAATTTTAGATGTCATAATACATGAAATCTGAAGTTTTAAAACATTGTTAGAAGTACTCAATAATGGGATTAAGAGAATAAAATTATTAAGAATAAGCTTGAACTTTGAGCTGAATATTAGGAACTAAAGAATTGAAAGTATTAAAAAAACTTCAAAGACTTCTAGACTAGTACTAAATGATTCAAATAATTTAGGTCTCATATTTTTGAAGTTTCAAAAGTGAACAATATGCAGAAACATATTAAAAAAAGTTGAATCAGCCAGACCACAATTAATTTAAATATTAGAAGTATTTGTTTTTCTCTGAATCTTTGAATGAAAGTCAAAAGGAAATGACATATTACTTTAAGTGAGGGAATTAAAATAATATCCAAAATCAAGTGAAATGATGTAATTTACTGAAAATTTACAATACTGCTATTTAGAAAATCTTGAAGAATGGAGCAAAAAAATTAATAACCAGGACATAAGCAATATATTTGAAATAACATAATCCAAAAGAATAAAGTGAACATCATTTTTAAGTAATCACAATTCCAATGGAAACAAAATAAAAATTACAGAAGTGATAGAGAATTTTGTCACAATACAAGTAAATAAAACTGAAAATCATACCTAGAAAGATAATTAAATAAATAGATATGACATTGGGAGGGGGATGTACTGGGAAACAAGAGGATTTGGACCTGGAATATTGGAAGTAGATACATTTTATCCTGTCTGAAAATTTCAAAATAGAAATTAAAAGTATTATTAAAAGCTGGAAATAATTTAATAATTTTTATTAAAAACAGAAGGCTTTCTAAAATAAAAAATTGAGAAAAGTATCAAAAGCATATGAGCAAATATTACTTAATAAATATTTTGAGAAAAATAGAAAGTCTCATGAGAATTTTCCTTAAAAACAAAATGCACATGAAAATGAAAGATAACATATGAATGGGATCAACTGAAGCTAAGCTTAGAAGACAATAAGGAAGTAAAAAGTTTCTACCTCTGTCTCTTAGAACTGGCTTTCAGCTCTTCTTGCCACCATGACTTTGCTCTGTCATCATGGACTATAAGCCATTGAATCCATAAGCCCAATTGAAACTTTCTTTCATGAATTTCCTTGATTCTGATATTTTATCAGGAAAAAAAGTAACTAATATAGAAGTCCCAGAAAATTACAGCTCAGGCAGTAAGGGTCAGAGAAATAAAAAGAAAAATAAATTGCACACCTCATTTCACTGTGGGAAAACATGTGAACAGAATTCGTTTGATACTAATTTTATGAAAACAATGGTTTTATTTCTTTCTTTATATTTTCTAAATTAATTATATTATTTATTTAAATTCTTGATGTTGCTCCCCATCTCAGTCCCCTCTGCCAACTTTCTTCATCCTATTCCCACTCCCCTTTCCCTCTGAGAAGGGACTTCCCTTTTGCTCACCTCCACCTCAGGATATCCCCCTTCCCTGTAGCCTCAACTCTCTATAGGATTAGGTGCATCCTCTCCAATTGAGGCCAGACAAAGCAGTCCTCTTTGCTTTATGCCAGGTGTCATAGAAAAGCCTGTGTATGTTCTTTGTTAGATGGCTTAGTCTCTAGGAGCTCCCAGGGTTCTTGATTAATGGACACTGTTGGTCTTCCTGTAGGGTTGCCATATGCCTCAGCTCTTTCAACCCCTCCCCTAACTCTTCCATATGTGTCCTTGACATCGGTCTAATGGCTGACTATATGTATCTTCATGTCTCAGTTGCTAGTAAAGTCTCTCAGAGAACATGTATGAGAGGCTCCGGTCTGTAAGCACATCAGTAATATTGTCAGGGTTTGGTGCCTACCCACAAGATGGATCCCAAGTTGGGCCAAGCATTGGACGGCCTTTTCTTCAAAATTTGCTTCAATTTCATCCCTGCATTTCTTTCAGACAGAAACAATTCTGGATCATAAAGTTTGATTGTGGGTTCCTGTGGTTGAATTAAAGGAGGGAGGCACAAGATAAGACAAGGCCTGAGATTGCACAGTAAAAAGTATGGTGGGGACAGAGTTTTGTAAAGGGAAGTGAAGCCAAGAGGGAGGGAGAGGCAAGATGGAGGACAAGGAGGATCATTCTCTGTGTGACTTTAATTAGGCACAGGTATCTATGAATATCATATAAGGGATGGGTTATTATAGGACAGTTTGTCTTGTTTAAATTTGCAAATTATATCATAGCAATTGACTCTGAGTTTATTAGCTGGCAGCTTTATGGAATGTAAATTTAGCAAGATAAATAATGCAGATAAATCTGACTGTTATGTTTCAAGTTTCTGGAGTTTTGATTTGTTTCGGCTAGTGTGGATTATGATAGTGACTGCAGCAGGAGATTGTTGGGAATGTGAGCAGAGTTTGGTGGTAGAGAGCCAGGAGGGCAGCCTCTGCTGGGACTAGAGAATAGATAGAGGTAGAATAGATTGGTGCCCTAAAACTGGCCATCAGTAAAATGAATATATCCCGCTAATGCCATGTGGCTTGTAGATGCCGGCTATGGAGAGTTTGCGGTTATTTCTAATATTTACTGCAACAGGTTCCTGTCTACCTGCTAAAGATGTTCCCTTCATCTTCCCTCTCATGACTGATGGGCCTTTCAGCTCAGGTCACCTCCACTGAGTCCTGGGAGCCTCTCAGATAACAGGTCTCTGGGACTTTCAACTAGCTGAAATTTATTTATGTCCCTAGACAATAATCACAGAGGTTTGAAAATTATTTAAATTGCATATATAATTCTATAAAATCTGATTCACCTAAACTACATATTTTGATCTGAGGCTGATTTCAAGGACTTGTTTACAAGATTTATATGTGTTATTTTTAACTGAAAAAGATCTCAAAGATTTCATCCTTTAAAACAAATTGTAGTGTATTGATCATTTGCCAACAAAATAAACAAAGGCTTAAAAATACCTAACCTTAGAAGCTATGTGCCATGTTCATTGATTTAAACTGTTATCTTTGACAGTTGTGTCAATGATTTCTATGGAATTTTCTGTTCCTGAGATTCTCTCTTCTATCTCTTGCATTCTGTTGGTGATGCTTGTATCTAGGGCTCCTTGTCTCTTCTTTGGTTTTCTATATCCAGGGTTTTCTCCCTTTGTGCTTTCTTTATTGCTTCTATTTTCACTTTTAAATCTTTAACCAGTTTGATTGTGTCTCCCTGTATTTCTTTCAGGGATTGTGCATTTCCTCTCTATATGCTTCTATATGTTTATTTGTGTTTTCCTGCATTTCTCTAAGGTAGTTCTTTATGTCTTTCTTGAAGTCCTCCATCATCATGATCAAATGTATTTTTAAATCTAGCTCTTGCTTTTATGGTGTGTTTGGATATTCAGTATTTGCTTTGGAAGGAAAAGTGGGCTCTGATGATGCCATGTCGTCTTGGTTTCTGTTGTTTGGGTTCCTGCGCTTGCCTCCTGTCATCACGTTGTCTCTTGTGTTACCTTGTTCTGCTATTTCTGACAGTGGTTAGACCGTCCTATAGGCCTGTGTGTCAGGAGTGCTGTAGATCTGTTTTCCTGTTTTCTTTCAGCCAGTTATGGGAACAGAGTGTTCTGCTTTCAGGCGTGTAGTCGTTCTTGTCTACTGGTCTTCAGGTGTTCCTGTGGACATGTGTCCTGAGTCCACTAGGCAGGTCACTTGGAACACAAAATTTGGTTTTACCTTGGATTCTCAGGCATGGAGTTGCTTTTCAGATCAGGGTTTCAGCGCTCTGTGAAGGCAGCAAACAGAAGGGCCTGCCCTGTCTTCTTTTGGCCCCCTGTGCACAGGGGGCCCAGATAGCACTAGGTGTTTTCCTTTAGAGTCAGAAATGTGGGCAGAGAGCAGTTTCCTCTGGTTTCAGAGGCATGTCTGCCCCTCTGAAGGTCTAGCTCTCCCTCCCACAGGATTTGAGTGCAGGGAGCTGTTTGACTGGGTCCCTTCAGATCTGGGTGGTGTCTGGACCGCAGCATTGAGTGCCCCTATCTTCCTGTTATCAGAGTCCCTATACAGTTTCCTCTTGCGCCTGGGATGTGGGCTGGGGTGGGTAGTACTGGCGGTCTCTCCTGCCCTGCAGTCTCAGGAGTGCCCACCTGTCTAGGAGGTGAGGTTTCTCTCTCAAGGGGTTTGGGAGCAGGGAGCTGTGAGCTGTGATCAGTGAGATTCAGGCCCCAGTTAGAAACCAGAAGTGCCTGGTCCCAGATGAATTTTGCCTATGTAAGTGCTGAGTCCACCGGGCAGGTTACTTGGAGCAGAAAAGTTGGTCTTACCTCTGGTCTCAGGCCTGGAGTCTCTTCTCACATCCGGGTTTCAGCTATCCTTGAGGGCAACAACCGGAGGGCCTGCCCTGCCTTTGCTCAGGACCCTGTGCACAGCGGGGCCCAGATGGTGCTAGATGTTTTCCTCTAGAGTCAGAAATGTGGGCAAATAGTAGTCTCCTCTGGTTTCCCAAGTATGTCTGCCCCTCTGATGTTCTAGCTCTCCCTCCCACGGGATTTAGGTGCTCTAAAATATTCTTAATGATATCTGAAAAAATACTTTCATAAGGTGAATGAGACATCAATTTCTTGTCAAGATAGAAATCTTTAAGAATACCTGGAGACATAGTTAAGTGGATCAGACCTTACAGAGCTGACCTTACAGAGAACTGAGATCCAGTTTCCAGTATCTACCTGATAACTCACAATCTCCTTCTGGCCTCCTGAGGAACAAAGCTTGAATATGTTGCATAGACTTCCATGTACGCAAACACAAAAGCAGCACATACTCATAAAACAAAACTCAAAAAATCTAGTATAAGGTAATTGTAACATTAAAGATACAATGTGATAAGTTCTGCTTTTGTGTTTTAAGTAAAGCTGGAAGGTATGCATTTGTATACTTATTGTTGTATAAACAGTTTTAAAAAAGTTATTAAATCTGTTATTGAAAGCTACTATAGTAAATGTAACCCTAAGGTACCCTTCCGTCCACATACTATGACCAAGTGTGACGAGTTTGAGGGACCTATTCTATTACAAAGAGCCATACTATTTTGAAATTCTTGGAAATTTTATTAATAAAAATATACTCCAACAAGAATGTTCTTGTTGAGTTGGTTAAATTTATGACTATTTTTCCAGTATTTTTATACCATCAAATAATCACTTAGAAATAAACATTATTAATTATATGTGTATTTGGGTCCATCTCTCAAAGTTTTCAATTTACAGCACATTTAAAGAGATATTTATCCTTATAAATGTATGCACTATTCATTTTAGGCATGTAGAAATACTTTAAATGCTGTTCATTGTCAAATAAGAGTATGAGAAAATAGAGAAATAGAAAATAGAAAATAGGAAATAGAAAAATTAGATTCTGCAACCATCTTTGTTGTTGTTATTGTTACACATTTTTCTTTTTTTTAATTTTGTGCCTCTCTTATGTCCAGGTGCCATCACAAATGTATGGGAACAGAAATAACCTATACAATTTCATTTCCCCTTGTACCATGTTAATTACAGAATTCACACTTAGATTTCAGGCTTGGTGACAAGTACTTTTCCATATTGAGCCATGTTGTTGACCCTATCATATAGATTTAAACTAAAATTTTAAAAACAAATTAATTCGGGGTTGGGGATTTAGCTCAGTGGTAGAGCGCTTGCCTAGGAAGCGCAAGGCCCTGGGTTCGGTCCCCAGCTCCGAAAAAAAAGAACCAAAAAAAAAAAAAATTAATTCAATATTTGGATAAATACTTCAATTTTAACAAACTTGTAAATATCCCTTATATTTACACATGAAACTCGACTTTTTATAAAATTTTCATAGTTGAAGCATGATTTGGGCATTGAATGAAATATAAAGGCCACATAATCAAATAATATATGTATTTGAATATCTAAACAGGCATATCTATTATACTAAAATTAGCTTTGTGTGTGTTTGGCAATAGTTAAAGCTAGATCTACAATGTGATTTAATAGTTTCATAATTTATATATTCAAAGGAAATGAATTTTTTATCCCAGAGCAATCTCTACTTTCTAGAAATCATTCAAAATTAAAGAAGATGCAGAATCAACCTAAAGACCTTTCGTTTTGTCACTGAAACATATAATGTGTATCACAAAAAACTACTCAGTGTCAAGAAACAATAAAATAATATTTTTAGACATTTGATGAAATAGGAAAACATTTTGGCAATTGACTTAAGCCAGGCTCTAAAAGCCCAGTCTTCATTTTTCTAAAATTTGTTATTGAAACGTTCAAAGCTGAAATCAGAGACATAAAAAGTAATGTACTCCCATAGTTTAGAATTATAAGTAATAGAATACTATTTTTTGTTTTCCTTTGTCATTATTTCCCAGTGTCTTCAATAGCATTAAAATGAAGAGCTTAATAAAATATAAACAAATAATACTGATAATACATAACAATAATAAATATATTTTAAGTAATGAATTTCTCTTTCAGAACAAAATGTAAAGTATATTCAGAAATATAAATTTAAGTGTAAGGTTCAAATAACAGAACTTATCTTCCAAATTACAAAAAATAATTAAGAGAAGTCAATCTAATCAGAATATGTGGTTGAAGGAACTTTGAAATTATACCATAAATTAAAAGTAAAACAAGACACAGATTGCTGTCAGCCTTAACATAGGTATACTACTAAGCTAATCATATGGACATGAATTTATTATTCACCTTTGGTTCAGATATATAGAAGTTACTAAAATCCCTTTTCCCCACAATTTTCTCCTACACATTTAGAATGTTACCCGATTTATCATAGATAATATCAAATAACACTTTTTTATACCAAATTATTGTAGCTTTCTATGTCTACTAATCTATAACAATTAAAGTAATATGAATCAAGTCTAAGAAAATGCTAATATTGAAGAAACCCTCATAAATCATATATATGTGTTCTTGTCCTCCTACATAAGACATTTCTCACAACTCTAAGATTGTTTTGTTTTTAAATCACAGAAGCATTAAATGCAGTGCTGTTTTATTAATAGATTTGTTAGAAATATCTAGAAGGAACTAGAATTGGAATGAATCTTGAAACAAATAATATATATCTGAGTGCAATACATGTTTAAATACATTTGAAGTAACTTTCCCACCCTTTATTTACTATCACATTAATAATTTTATGGAGTAAATCCTACACAGTGTAAAAATAAACAAGGTTCCATTTTAAAGCAGATTGCTCGTGCTGTTCTGCAGCAAGCAAAATGTAAGAAAAGTTATTTACCCTGATTATTTTAATCATAAATATATTTGCCAAATGGACTATCTTGCTTCCTTGTTTTTAGAAATCAGTCTTGTATAGTTTCTGATTCATACTGTATACATATTCAGGAAGATGCCACTACCTCTACAAACATCTTTAACTTTATTGGAAATTTAGCAAACAAGATAACCCAGAATTTATCACTCAGTGTTAACATATGTCTCTGTTGTCATGTTTGTTTCTGACTAAACAGAACATTAGAACAACTGGAAGTAATCATTGTTCACAGTGGACTTGTTTCCCCAATTCCCTTCTATGATGTAATGAGTAATGATGAAATGACTATATACCACACTGAGAGTGTTGCCTGAATTGCAAGTCTTGCCTCCACAAACCATCCATCCTATCTTACTTCTTCTTTCCCTATGAGGGTATGCCCCCACCACCCAGCTACTCCCACCACATCCTTCTACATGACCCTATGTTGGGGCATCTAGCGTCCAAAGAACCAAGGGGCTCCCCTCCCATTGATGCCACATGAACTTGAGCTTCACACAAGAAGATAAAACAGGATCAATTTCCATTCTTTTACATGTAGACCACCCCTTGAAAGAGCACCATATCTTGAAAATGTTTTCTTTTATCCACTGGATGGTTTAGGTGTCTTAGATAACTGACATCACTAAGATTCTAAGATCAAGTGACCATAAATGTGTGGGTTTATTTCTGGGTCTTCAATTATATTCCATTTTTCTACCCATCTGTCTCTGTACTGATACAATGCAATTTAGTTTTGTTTTGTTTTGTTTTGTTTTTTATCATTAATGCTATGTAATAGAGCTTGAGGTCAAGGACGTTGATTCCACCAGAAGTTATGTTTTTGTTGAGGAATCTTTTCATTATCTTGGGCTTTTGTTTTTCCAGATGAAGTTGAGAACTGATCTTTCTAACTCTATAAACAAATGAGTTGGAATTTTGATAGGTATTACATTGAATATGTAGATTGCTTTTGATAAGATGACTATTTTTATCATGTTAATAAATTGGCATGGGAAACATTTCTACTTTCAGAGGTCTTTGATTTCTTTATTCAGAGACTTGAAGTTCTTGTTATACAGATGTTTTCACTTGCTTGGTATGAATTACACCAAAATATTTTATATTATTTTTGATTATTGTGAAGGATGTTGTTTCCCTTTTATCTTTCTCAGGTTGTTCATTCTTTGACTAGAGGAAGTCTACTGACTTGTTTCAGTTAACTTTATATCCATCCACTTTCTGAAGTTGTTTGTCAGATGTAGGCATTCTCTGGTAGAAATTTTGAGATTTCTTTTGTGTAATATCATATAATTTGTCAATACTTATACCTTGTCTTCTTCCTTTTACATTGTACCTCCTTATGTTTTCTAATAGCACTAGCTAGAACTGAAAGTGCTATATTAAATAAATAGAGAATGTGTAACCTTATATTTTCCCTGAATATTTGTGGGATTGTTTCAAGATTTTCTCTATTTACTTTGATCTTGACTACCGGTTTGCTGAATATTACTTTTATTTAGTTTATGTATATTCCTGAATTCCTGTTCTCTCTAATACTTTTAACATGAAGGGGTGTTGTATTTTGTCAAATGCTTTTTCAGTATCTAAAGAGATAATCAAGTGATTTTTTTTTGTGGAGTTTATTTATATAGTGCATTGTGTTAATGGATTTTCATATACTGAACAATCCTTGCATCCCTAGGATGAGGACCATTTTGATGTGTTCTTGGACTCAGGTTGTGAGAATTTCATTGAGTATTTTTCCATTAACATTCATAAGGGAATTTGAGATTTTGTGTGGTTTAGCTACTAGCATAACTGTGGCTTCATAGAATGAATTAGGAAGTATTCCTTCTGTTTCTATTTTGTGGAATAATATGAAAAGTATTGGTTTAGGTCTTCTTTGAAGGTCTGGTAGAAATCTGTACTAAAGTCATCTGGCCTTGGACTTTTTTGGTTGGAGACTTTTAATGACTACTTCTATTTCCTTAGTGGATGATTTATCTACTCTTAAATTAACTTTGGTATCTGGTATCTGTCTAGAATATTGTCTGTTTCTTCAAGATTTTCCAGATTTGCTGAGAATAGGCTTTTTGTAGTAGGATTTGAAATATTTTTTTTATTTTTTCTCAGTTTCTATTATTCTGTTTCCCTTTTCATTTCTGATTTTGTTAATTTGGATACTGTCTCTGGGACCTTTAGTTAGTTTGCGAAGGGGGTTATCTATCTTGTTGATATTCTCAAAGAACCAGCTTTTGGTTTAGTTGATTGCAAGTTCACTGTTTCTATTTGGTTCATTTCTCCCTGAGTTTGACTATTTCCTGCCTTCAAATTTTCTTGGGTATGTTTGCTTCTTTTTGTTTTAGAGTTCTCTCGTGTACAGTTAAGTTGCTAGTGTAGGATCTCTCAAATTTCTTTACCAGGGCACTTAGTGTCATGGATTTTCCTCTCTTTTTACTTTACATTTTTAAATTTTATTTTTCTTGGATATATTATGCATTTACATTTCAAATGTTATCCCTTTTACTTCTCTCCCATACCCTTCTCCCCTCCCTCTGTTTCTATGAGGATACTCCGACTCCCACCCACCCACTTTCTGCTCAACACCCTGGCATTCCCCTACATTGGGGAAACAAGACTTCACAGGACCAAGAGTTTTTCTTCCTATTCATGCTGGACAATGAAATCTTCTGTTACATATGCAGCAAGAGCAATGTGTACTCATTGCTTGGTGGTTTAGTAACGCTGTGAGCTCTGGTTGGGTCTGGTTGGTTGATACTGTTGTTTTTCCCATGGGTTTGCTAACCTCTTCATCTCCTTCAGTTTTTAATCTAACTCCTTCATTGGGATCCCTGTGCTCAAATAATGGTTAGCTGCAAGCATTCGTATCTGTATCAGTAGGAGTCGGGCAGAGAATCTCAGGAGACATCCATATCAGGCTCCTATTAGCAAGCACAACTTGTCATCCTTAATAGTGACCAGATTGGGGGCTGCATATGGGTGGAACTCAGGAGGAACATTCTCTGGATATTCTTTTTTCAGTCCCTGTATTTCCTCCTCTTAGTATTTTATTCTCTCTTCTAAGAAGGACTGAAGCATCCATATTTTGGTCTTCCTTCTATATGAGTTTCATAGGTATGGTCTGTCGATTTTTCTTAGTTATGCAATAATTTTGGCCTAATATCCACTTATCAGAGAGCACAAACCATGTATGTTCATTTATGACTATGTTACCTCATTCAGGATATTATTTTTGAGTTCCCTTCAATTCCCTATGAATTTCCTGAAGTCATTGTTTTTTTTTTCTTTTTTTTCCCTCCATCATTATTAAATTGGGTATTTTTTATTTACTTTTCAATTGTTACTCCCTTTCCTGGTTTCCAGGCCAACATCCCCCTAACCCCTCCCCCTCCCCTTCGCTATGGGTGTTCCCCTCCCCATCCTCCCCTCATTACCGCCATCTCCACAACAATCACATTCACTGGGGGTTCAGTTTTGGCAGACCAAGGGATTCCCCTTCCACTGGTACTCTTACTAGGTTACTCATTGCTACCTATGCAGCTGGAGCCCAGGGTCAATCCATGTATAGTCTTTGTGTAGTGGCTTAGTCCCTGGAAGCTTTGGTTGGTTGGCATTGTTGTTCATATGGGGTCTCAAGCTCCTTCAAGCGCTTTCAGTCTTTTCTCTGATTCCTTCAACGGAGGGCCCGTTCTCAGTTCTGTGGTTTGCTGTTGGCACACACTTGTATTTGCTGTATTCTGGCTGTGTCTCTCAGGAGAGATCTATATCCGGTTCCTGTCAACCTACACTTCTTTGCTTCATCCATCTTATCTAGTTTGGTGGCTGTGTATGTATGGGCCACATGTGGGGCAGGCTCTGAATGGGTGTTCCTTCTGCCTCTGTTCTAAATTTTGCCTCCCTATTCCCTCCCAAGGGTATTCTTAGTCTCCTTTCAAAGAAGGAGTGAAGCATTCACATTTTGGTCATCCTTCTTGAGTTTCATGTGTTTTGTGCATCAAGGGTAATTCGTGCATTTAAGCTAATATCCACTTATCAATGAGTGCATACCATTTGTGTTTTTCTGTGATTGGGTTACCTTACTCAGGATGATATTTTCCAGTTCAATCCATTCGCCTATGAATTTCATAAAGTCATTGTTTTTGATAGCTGAGTAGTATTCCATTGTGTAGATGTACCATATTCACTGTATCCATTCTTCTGTTGAAGGGAATCTGGGTTCCTTCCAGTTTATGGCTACTATAAATAAGACTGCTATGAACATAGTGGAGCATGTATCTTTGTTATCTGTTGGGGCATCTTTTGGGTATATGCACAAGAGAGGTATACCTGGTTCCTCAGGTAGTTCAATGTCCAATTTTCTGAGGAACCTCCAGACTGATTTCCAGAATGGTTGTACTAGTCTGCAATCCCACCAACAATGGAGGAGTGTTCCTCTTTCTGCACATCTTCACCAGCAACTGCTGTTACCTGAGTTCTTTATCTTAGCCATTCTGACTGGTGTGAGGTGAAATCTCAAGGTTGTTTTGATGTGCATTTCCCTTATGACTAACGATGTTGAACATTTCTTTACGTGTTTCTCAGGCATTCAGCATTCCTCAGCTGTGAATTCTTGGTTTAGCTCTGAACACCATTTTTAATAGGGTTAATTGTCTCCCTGAAGTCTAACTTCATGAGTTCTATGTATATTTTGGATATGAGCCCTCTGTCAGTTGTAGGATTGGTAAAGATGTTTTCGCAATCTGTTAGTTGCCATTTTGTCCTAACATCAGTGTCCTTTGCCTTACAGAAACTTTACAGTTTTATGAGATCCCATTTGTAGATTCTTGATCTTAGAGCATAAGTCATTCGTGTTTTGCTCAGGAAATTTTCTCCAGTGCCCATGTGTTTGAGAATCATTCCCACTTTTTCTTTTATTCATTTGAGTGTATCTGCTTTGATGTGGAGGTCCTTGATCTACTTGTACATAAGCTTTGTACAGGGTGATAAGAATGGATCGATCTGCATTCTTCTATATACTGACCTCCAGTTGAACCAGCACCATTAGCTGAAAATGCTTTCTTTTTTCCATTGGATGCTTTTGACTCCTTTTTTCCAAAATCAAGTGACCATAGGTGTGTGGGTTCATTATTGGGTCTTCAATTCTATTCCACTCGTCTATCTGTCTGTCTCTGTACCAATACCATACAGTTTTTGTCACTATTGTTCTGTAATACAGCTTGAGGTCAGGGATAGTGATTCCCCCAGAAGTCCTTTTATTTGAGGATAGTTTTATCTATCCTGAGAATTTTTTTATTCCAGATGAATTTGCAAATTTTTCTGTCTAACTTTCTGAAGAATTGGGTTGGTATTTTGATATGGACTGCATTGAATCTATAGATCACTTTTGGTAAAATGGCCGTTTTTAATATATTAATCCTGTCAATCTATGAGCATGGGAGATCTTTCCATCTTCTGATATCTTCTTCAATGTCTTTCTTCAGAGGCTTGAATTTCTTATTATACAGATCTTTCTCTTGCTTGCTTAAAATCACACCGAGGTATTTTATATTATTTCGGGCTATTATGAAGGGTGGCATTTCCCTAATTTCTTTCTCGGCTTGTTTCTCTTTTGTATAGAGGAAGGCTACTTATTTATTTGAGTTAATTTTATACCCAGCAACTTTGCTGAAAGTGTTTATCAGGTTTAGTAGTTCTCTGGTGGACCTTTTGGGATCACTTAAGTATACAATCGTACTGCCTGCAAATAGTGATATTTTGACTTCTTCCTTTCCAATCTGTATCCTTTTGATCTGTTTATTGTCTGATTGTTCTGGCTAGGATTTCAAGAACTATGTTGAATAAATAGGGAGAGAGTGGGTAGCCTTTTCTAGTCCCTGATTTCAGTGGGATTGCTTCAAGTTTCTCTACATTTAATTTAATATTAGCTATGGCTTTACTATATATGGCTTTTACTATGTTTAGGTATGGGCCTTGAATTTCTGTTATTTCCAGGACTTTGATCATGAAGGGGTGTTGAATTTTGTCAAAAGCTTTCTCAGCATTTAATGAAATGATCATGTTGTTTTTATCTCTCAGTTTGTTTATATAGTGGATTGCTTTGATGGTTTTCTGTATACTAAACCATTGCTGCAACCCTGGAATGAAGCCTACTTGATCATGATGGATGATTCCACTCTCATTAATGGACAGATCATTGAAAAAGAAATTAGACAGAGACATATACAGACTTAAAGAAGTCATAAACAAATATATATATATATATATATATATATATATATATATGCCAATCCAGCCCTACCAAGGATTCTTGATAGAAAACTCCAACACAATGAGGGTATGTACACTGAAGAAAAAGAAGATATGGATCATCTTTCAACAAAGCCAAAAGGAGAGTATCAAATAAACTTAATGACAACTATAACAACAAACATAACAGGAACTAACAATCATGTCTTTAATATTTCTCCATATCAAGGGATTCAATTCCCCAGTAAAAAGACAAGCTAATAGACTGGATAAGCAAAGAGGAAATGGCATTTTACTGCATGTAAGAAACATACCTCAATAACAAAGACAAACAATGCCTTAAAAGAGTAAAAGCCTGAAAAAAATGCTTCCAAAAATAATTGTCCAAAGGAATGGGCTAGAGTTGCCACCCTCATATCCAATAAAGTAAACCAATCAACAAAATATATTTAGACAGAAAATAGCACTAAATATTCATCAAAGGAAAAATCCAACAAGAAAGTTCTCAAATGTGAATATCTGTGCACCAAATGCACATCAACCTATATTCATAGAAGAAACTTTACTAAAGGTCAAAACATACATTGAACTTCATGGAATAATAGTGGGGGACTACAACACCCCACTTTCACTAATGGACAGGACATTGAAACAGAAAATAAGCAGAGACATAGTAAAAATAATAGAAAATATGAAACAAAAGTATTTAACAGATATCTACAGAATATTTCACCATAAAGTAAAATAATATTCTTTCTTCTCAGCACCTCATGGTACCTTCTCCAAAATTGGTCATATAATCAATTTGTCATCAAACAAGCTAAAGGAGATACAAGAAGATTAAAGTAATCCCATGCATCCTATCAGATCACCATGGACAAAGACTAGATGTTAATACCAATAAAAACAAAAGAAAACCCACATACCCATGGAAACTTAACAACTCTTTACTCAAGGATAACTTGGTCAGAAAGTAATTAAAGATTTTAAAAATTCAATGGAAATGAATGCATAGTGTATCCCAATTTATAGGATGCAATGAAAGCAGTGCTAAAAAGAAAGTTCATGTAATTCCTTGACTAGGAATTGAAACTGGGCCACAGCAATGAGATCAATGAATCTTAAACACTAGCCCACCAGGGAAGATACTTAGCAATCCTACATCAGATGGATGACTAATATCTAATATATACAACAAACTCAAGAAGTTTGACTCCAGAGAATCAAATAATCCTACTAAATATATGGAGCACAGAGATAATTTAGTTTTGTCCTGGAATAGTTTGGTTTCTCCATCTATGTTAATTAAGAGGTTAGAGGTATAGTAGCCTGGGCTGGCATTTGTGTTCCATTAGGGTCTGCATGACATATGTCCAGGCTGTTCTGGATTTCACAGTATTTGTTGAGAAATCTGGTGTAATTCTGTTAGGTCTGCTTGTATATGTTACTTGGCCTTTTCCCCTTACAGATTTTAATGTGCTTACTTTGTTCTACACTTTCAGTGTTTTGATAATTATATGATGAGAGGATTTTCTTTTCTTGTCTAATCCATTTGTTGTTCTATCAGCCTCCTGAATATATCTGACCATCTAGCTCTTTTTATAACTTTGGGGATGTTTTCTTCTATCATTTTTTGAAGACATTTTCAGGACCTTTGAGCTGGGAAAATTAGTTTGTCTCTATCCTATTATTCTTAGATTTGTTTTTTTTTTATTGTTTCCTGGATTTCCTGAATGTTTTTGGGTTAGCAGGTTTTGAATTTTCTTTGGCAGTTTTTTTTTCTATATCTTCAAAAGTATCTTCTACACCTGAGATACTCTCTTCTGTCTCTTGTATTCTGTTGGTAATGCTTACATCTGTAATTCCTGACCTGTTTCCTAGGTATTCCATTTCAAGGGTTGCCGCTATTTGTGTTTTCTTTATTGTTTCTACTTCCACTTTCAGGTCATGTACCACTTTGTTCAATTCCTTCACCTGTTTTATTGTGTTTCTCTGTATATTTCAAAGGGATATATTTGTTTCCTCTTCATGGCCTTTTACCTGTTTACCTGTACTTCTTTCAGGGAGTTATTTATATCATCCTTAAGGGACTCTATTGTCTTCATGAGATAGAACTTTAGGTCAGCTTCCTGATCTTCAGATGTGCTAGTATATCCAGGACTTGCTGTTGTTTGTAAAATGGGTTCTGATGATGCTTTTTGAGTTTATGTACTTGTGCTTTCTTCTCAACCTCTGGTTATATCTGGTGTTATATGGACTGCATATCTCAGTCTGGACTTTGCCTCTTGTTTCCTTGTGTTGCAGCAGGCCTCCTGGAAGAACTGTGCCCTTGGATATAGCAGACTTTCTGTGAGGCCTATAGAGTGTAGGGTCTTCAGAGGGGAAGACAAGTTGTTGATCTATTTCCCTTTGTGCAGCAGATCTCTTTGGAAGCCTTTAGACTGTTGGTTCTTCAGAGTAGCAGTCAAGCTGTTGCCCTGTGTTTAGCTATTCTCCTTGGAGACCTTCAGACTTTTGAGTCTGTTGCCCTGTTTGCAGCACAACTTGTGGGAAGCCTTTAGAATCTTGGGTCTATTGCCCTGCTGCAATGTATGCTGGAGAACTCCTGGAAGCCTTTCAGACTGTAGTGTCTTCAGAGGAGCAGACCAGGTAATAATCTGACAGGCAGAAGGAGCAGGCAGATGGGGAGTGAAATTTTGGGGCAGTAGGTTTGTGGGACAATTGTGGGTTCTGAGTCATTGGGCTCTTAGAGTTCTCAGCTTCTGTGTTTGTTTGGGAGGGATCCTTACCTGTAGCCTTGTGTGCAGCCGAACTCCTGTGAGGTCTTCACACTGGTGTCATCAGAGAAACAGACAAGCTTTTGATCTCAGGTGATTATTTTTATTGTTTCTATTTCCATGTTTAGATGTTTGTTTAGATATTGTATTGTTTTTTTCAAATACTTTACCCGTTTGATTGTGTTTTCCTCTATTTCTTTAAGGGATTTATGTGCTTCTTCTTTAAGTGCTTCTACTTATTTACCTGTGTTCTTCTGTATTTCTTTTAAGGAGTTATTTATGTGTTCCTTAAGGTCATCTATCATCTTGATGAGATGAGATTTTAGATCAGAATTTTGCTATTCTGGCATGATAAGTTATCCAGGGGTTTCTGTGGTGGATTAAGTGGGTTCTGATAGTGCCAAGTGGCACTTATGTTCTTATGCTTATGTTCTTAAGCTGGCCTCTCTCCATCTGGTTATCTCTGGTGTTAACTGGCCTTGTTGTCCCTGATTAGAGTCTTTCACTCCTGTGAGCCTGTTTATGATGGACCTCCTGGGGTCAGGCTGTTTCTGGGTTTTGGAAGGGGTCTGAAGCACCTAATCTTTGATCCTGGCTCTGATGGACATCCTGTGACCCTGATTGTCACAGAAATCCTGGATTCAAGCTGTCTCTGGGTGGGTGCATGAGGTGGAACGGGGTGAGGGGTCTGGAACATAAAACCTGCTCCTGGGCACAGTTGCAGGCCAAAAAGGATGATGTGTCTCTGGCAGGGAGGGAGATCCTCTATCCTTTGGGCCTCCATAGGTGGGGTGACCCAGTTAGTCCAGGTATTGGTATGTGGGGGTTCCCAGCTGTGAGCCTGGTTTTGTTGAGACTCCTAGGGGGTCAAGGTATCTCTGTGTGTGGGCGGGGTGGGGTAGGGCTGGAGCAGATGATCTACTTTGTTCCTGAGTAAAGATATAGACCTGAAGTAGATGAGTCTCCAGGGGACATACATTCACTGGACCTAGGTGGGGATCCCAGTTAGGCCAGGTATTGAGACAGGGGGTGACTCAACTGTGCACATGGTTTCAGAACTCCTGGGTGTCAGCTCCTGGGTGTGGAGTCAGGAGTCAGTGGAGTAGATCATGTGTTCAATGTTTCTTTATGTGAAAGATACAGATAGGTAGACATTAATTACAAGTGTTGAAATCACATTTTATTCTCTAATTTATTCTCACATTCCATTTGTGCCCTGGTATAGTTGCAGACTGGAAGTAGATGTGTCTCTGGCAGGGTGGGAGGTCGTGTGTCTTCTGGGTCTAGGTGAGGAAGTAGGAAGGACTGAAGTTTGTGGGGGTGGGGATGGGGTATCCAGGTATTGGTTTAAGAAGGAAGATCTCACCTGTGAGCCCCTTGGTGTTAGAATTCTGGGGGCAGGGAGTGTCAAGCTACCTCTGAGTGTGTGGTAGGGGTGGGGGAGACCTGGAGCATACGATTTGCTGCTGGGCTCAGTTGCAGAGTAGAAGATATGCTAAATTCTTAAACCTTATATATGTGTTTGTTACATAATTTCAAGATTGCATATATATGTTTATGTATATTACTCTTAGTTTTAATAAAAATTCATTTTAATCATACAGTGTATGCCTTGGAAACTCATTTTTCATATATTTGCGTGTAAGTCAGGTTTAATTAGTACAGAGAAATTTCACATTTGTGGATCTATTTTATGAGGAAACTTTATTCCTTTTTATCTGATTCCTATACTAATTCCTTAATGAACTATTTTAAATCTTGTGTGTGTTTTGTTTGTTTTAAGCCTGATCATCATGAACTGATTTGTATGATTGCGTGTGAAAACTGTCTTCCCTGCTTTACATTTAGAGCAAGGTCTTTCTATCTACTGAATGATTTTTCCTTTCTAAGCCAGGCATATTCTTTCACTGTATTTGCATTCACACCTTCAGTATCATTATTTTTAGTTACATTTATTTGATGCCTTTAGCTGTGTTCTTTGTTAAATTTCTCTTTTAAGCATGTGTGAGGCATTACGTTTGCTTGTCAACTCTCTCCAAACTACTGCACCGTGAGACTTGACCAAACTTCCATATTACTTGTAATAGCACAGGCTGTGTCCTCACTATAACCCTAAATAACCATTAAAATTTCTGCCTGAGAAAGTTCAATTGAGAAAGAAAATGGACTATTTGTTCTATCCAACACATGATGACAGGCACCCGATTCCAATTTCTTAGTGCATTTACTAAAAAGTTCTTACAACTGTGAAGAAATGTCTCTTGCAACTCAGAAGCATCTCTCTAAAATACTTGAGAGCTTTTCCTTTGAAGCATAATCGTTAGGAAGGATGATACTTCTGACTTCCAGTCTCCTTGGGAAGATAGAATTCTAGCATTGTGAACTACCAGCTAGCAGACACAGCTAGTCTAATCACACTTAAACTGACCAGTTTATTGTATTTTATACACTTTTCTGACTCAACAAGGCCTCCAACCTCTTTCTTCTCCCTCATTCTCTCTGTAACATGTTCAGTTAAGGCACAAATGGAATGTGAACGGTTTACTGTCATTAGTTACAGAATAAAATGGGATTTCAACATTTGTAATTAATGTCTACCTATCTGTATCTTTCACATAAAGAAACACTGAACACATTTGACTATATTTTCAATCAGGATGCATTAAATTTCTTTTCTCATTAGAAAACTATTAGAGGCACTTCTTTGAGTATGCTTCAGCAGTGATGATCTTAAGGTTTATCTTGACTTCATCAGTGGTACTTCTGCTATTCTGGTTTATGAGTAGGGAGGAATAGGGGAAGATGGAACTTTCTCCAAACAGATTAGTTTCTTGTCTGTGTCATTACAGCTATAATCCAAAGACTATTTACACCGTTTTTTATTCAAGTGCTAGGATTGAACTCAGGGCATAATAAACAATGTCTCTACCAATCATCTGTATCCACAGCTCTTGTTTTGATACCGTGTAGTTCAGATTGGTCTTGAATTGAGTATGTATTCATCAATGGTCTCAAAAATAAGAACCACAGTCTGAAGAAAAGGTATATGCTACTACACTTGATGTTAGCTCTGTGCAATATTTCCCCTAAACCCACTGTGTATTTGGCTCATTCTTTGTAGTCCTGCCTAGTTTCAAATTCAATCATCCTGTTTCCCCAGACTCTTAAGTACTGTGGTTACAACCTGATTAAATGTCATATATTTGATATTTCTTCAACCATCCATATTGGCACCTGATAGTTTAGTAATCTTCTTTGAGTGATCTGAATGTCTAACAAATTTATATATATATATATATATATATATATATATATACATACATACACACACACACACACACACACACACACACACACACATATATATATATATATAATGTTCAAAAGCGAAAAGGTGACTACTGGTGAATACTAAATATTTCACAACCCTCATTTAAAGCATTTGTTGTGTCTTACTGTTTATTACAAACAGATGTACTTAGTTTTACAAAAAATTTAATTTCATTGTGTTTTATTGTTTAAATATAAAAGTTTACCCTGCAGGATAATATGATAATATATTTGAACATTTGGTCTCAAGCTGGAGGTCTTTTATGGGAAGTTACAGACTCCTTAGCAAGTAGAATTTACCAGGGTGCAAATGGTACTGTGGATTTTGATAGTGGTTCTAACTGGACCCAAATTCTTCCTAAATTTGTTTCCTTCGTGATACCAGGTGATTAAGATGGATCTTTCACATAGAATCAGATGGCTCAAGAAACAGACAACACCTTCAATTGTTTTTGTCTTGTGTACTAGCTTCTATTTCTTCCTTTAATACTTTTCATAAACCTTTTGTTGATATTTTACTTACTGCTGATGATAGTGGTGTACAGATAATTGAAAACCTGTATTTTATACTTGTCTGGTTATTTTATTTATACTTAAGTTGTTGATTTCCCATTTTTTCCAGGAAATTATACTAGATACTCTGAGTCTAAATATGTTTTCTATCAACCTAGTAACATCTAATCCTGTGTCATTTAGCCACAAAAATTAATGTATTACTATATGTTTAAAATGTCAATGTATTTAGTGGGGAAATACAAAATTACAAAGTAGTTCAACAATTAGTGACTTATAGATATAAAAAGTACACCCTGTTTACAATTTGACATTTTAAAACTATCATCCCAGTCTGATAAGCTGGCTCCATGGCTAAAATGCTTGACTTAAAGCCTAACAGCTTGATTTTGATCCCTAGGACCCACATGTTGGATAGATTAAATCCAACTACCAACTAATGCCAAATCTTCTCTGACCTCCACACTCTGGGTCTTACAAGTGCACACAGGCATTTACATATGAATGCACACACAAACTTATACACACAGATAAATAAGTATAATAAAAATAACAATAATCAAGTTTGGCTTTTTATCACATTTTTAAAGTGAACATTTAAGACTAAGGTCTGTCATATCTTGAAAAAACATGAAACACATTGGAGAAGCTTTCTTTTTTACAAGATCTAGTAACTTTTCTCAGTTATTAATTACACGTTTGAGAAGTTACAATGTCCAGGTAAGGCATTTATGTGGATGTTAAATAAATTAATTAACCTTGGAATACTAATAAATTACTGATTTATAATTTGATAGATTCCTTCCTGATTTTGAAAATAACTCCAGGAAACTTCATAAAGAACTCATAATTTACATCTTCTAAAAGTCCATATTTATAAAAGTCTTTTAAGAATAGATAAGAATTTGTTGAAAGAATTCATGTTTAGGGATGAATGTAAATAATCTCTAGTACAAATAAGTTATGGGGTACATCTCTCCATGCAGATAAAAAAGCATTCAATATTTTCTGGGGAAGGGAGAAACATTTTCTTTAAAAAAGAGAGAGATTGTACCATGTATGAAAAAGTCATAATGAAACCAATCATTATGTACAATTCTTATGTATGAAACCCCTTTAACAATAGAATATTCGCATTCTGAGTGAGGATCTAATAGTACAATAAGCCACAGCACAGCAAAGTATGCTGTTTCCTTTAAACAGCTATTTAACAGCACTTATTGGAAATCAAACAAAACAAAACAAAACAAAGTGAAACAAAATAAAACCAAAACATATCAGAGTCAAATGTATTTCTAGGAACTTAGAAAGCACTGACATAAATGAACATTTCACTAATCAAAACTATTTTAAAGTAAGCAGGAAAAAAAATCATGGTTCCAAGTTGTATTCATTCAAATGACCTTCATCTATTTTCTTTTTTGAGGCTAACTGATTTATAATCTTGACATCTCCTTAATGATAGAATCATTTATTCCATTCAAAAAAGTTAAAATGAAAAATGGAAATATAAAAGAGATAAAGAGATATTGCTAAACAACAGAAAGAAAGGAAAAAAAGTTTGTATCTGTCCATGAAGAAAAATAATACTCAAATGGAAATCTGTATTTGCTCAGGATTTTCTCTTTGTCTCATTCTGTGTATATTTAACCTTATGTAGTTAATACTTTAATAACAAATTCTATATTTGAAGAGGCTTCAATTCACTCTTCATATCCTTACCTTTTATCTCTTTCCTTTCCCTTCCATCCCAAGTTGCCTTTTGTCAACAAAATGCAGGAATAAAAATTTTCACCTAATTTAGTTGTCTTTTTCTGTCATGTAATCAAGTAACCAACTAATAGATGCTAATTTTACTCCATTGTTCATGATCTCCTCATTGATCCTAAGATGCCTTAAAGCCTTAAATATCTCCTAATATCCATGAATATGGTCAATGAAAATTCTCAAATAAAACTTGCATCACCACCTTCTTTTTTTTTTTTTATTAACTTGAGTATTTCTTATATACATTTCGAGTGTTATTCCTTTTCCCGGTTTCTGGGCAAACATCCCCCTCCCCCCTCCCCTTCCTTATGGGTGTTCCCCTCCCAACCCTCCCCCCATTGCCGCCCTCCCCCCATAGACTAGTTCACTGGGGGTTCAGTCTTAGCAGGACCCAGGGCTTCCCCTTCCACTGGTGCTCTTACTAGGATATTCATTGCTATCTATGGGGTCAGAGTCCAGGGTCAGTCCATGTATAGTCTTTAGGTAGTGGCTTAGTCCCTGGAAGCTCTGGTTGCTTGGCATTGTTGTAATTTTGGGGTCTCGAGCCCCTTCAAGCTCTTCCAGTTCTTTCTCTGATTCCTTCAACAGGGGACCTATTCTCAGTTCAGTGGTTTGCTGCTGGCATTCGCCTCTGTATTTGCTGTATTCTGGCTGTGTCTCTCAGGAGCGATCTACATCCGGCTCCTGTTGGTCTGCACTTCTTTGCTTCATCCATCTTGTCTAATTGGGTGGCTGTATATGTATGGGCCACATGTGGGGCAGGCTCTGAATGGGTGTTCCTTCAGTCTCTGTTTTAATCTTTGCCTCTCCCTTCCCTGCCAAGGGTATTCTTTTTCCTCATTTAAAGAAGGAGTGAAGCATTCACATTTTGATCATCTGTCTTGAGTTTCGTTTGTTCTAGGGATCTAGGGTAATTCAAGCATTTGGGCTAATAGCCACTTATCAATGAGTGCATACCATGTATGTCTTTCTGTGATTGGGTTAGCTCACTCAGGATGATATTTTCCAGTTCCAACCATTTGCCTACGAATTTCATAAACTCGTTGTTTTTGATAGCTGATTAATATTCCATTGTGTAGATGTATCCATTCCTCTGTTGAACGGCATCTGGGTTCTTTCCATTTTCTGGCTATTATAAATAAGGCTGCGATGAACATAGTGGAGCACGTGTCTCTTTTATATGTTGAGGCATCTTTTGGGTATATGCCCAAGAGAGGTATAGCTGGATCCTCAGGAAGTTCAATGTCCAATTTTCTGAGGAACCTCCAGACTGATTTCCAGAATGGTTTTACCAGTCTGCAATCCCACCAACAATGGAGGAGTGTTCCTCTTTCTCCACATCCTCGCCAGCATCTGCTGTCACCTGAGTTTTTGATCTTAGCCATTCTCACTAGTGTGAGGTGAAATCTCAGGGTTGTTTTGATTTGCATTTCCCTTATGACTAAAGATGTTGAACATTTCTTTAGGTGTTTCTCAGCCATTCGGCATTCCTCAGCTGTGAATTCTTTGTTTAGCTCTGAACCCCATTTTTAATAGGGTTATTTGTTTCCCTGCAGTCTAACTTCTTGAGTTCTTTGTATATTTTGGATATAAGGCCTCTATCTGTTGTAGGATTGGTAAAGATCTTTTCCCAATCTGTTGGTTGCCGTTTTGTCCTAACCACAGTGTCCTTTGCCTTACAGAAGCTTTGCAGTTTTATGAGATCCCATTTTCGATTCTTGATCTTAAAGCATAAGCCATTGGTGTTTTGTTCAGGAAAATTTTTCCAGTGCCTATGGCATCACCACCTTCTTGACTTCTGCTTTACGTTATTTTTATTATTGTTATTGTTGTTGTTGTTGCTGAAGCTTTTGTTGTTGTTGTTGTTGTTTTGATTTTTGTGTGTGTGTGTGTGTGTGTGTGTCTATGTCTATGTGTCTGTCTTCTCTGTATGTGTGAATGTGAATGACATGAAATTGCAGCAACATGCATGAGGAAGTCAGTGGATAAATATAAATGCCAGTCTTCACTATCCTCATTGTTGAAGACAAATCTATGTTTTTATTGTTCACCATTGGTATGCCAGGTTAGCTGAACTCCAAATTCCTGAGTAATCTCCTGTCTCTACATCTTTTCTTTTTTTCTTTTTTTTTTCTTTTTTTCGGAGCTGGGGACCGAACCCAGGGCCTTGCGCTTGCTAGGCAAGTGCTTTACCACTGAGCTAAATCCCCAACCCCCTGTCTCTACATCTTATCATGCTTTTTATCTCTTCATTGGAATACCAGTTCTATAGACATGTGCTGACTTTACAGGGGTTTGGAGGATTTTAAGTAATTGCTTATATTAGAGCAAGAAAAACTTACTAATCTATTTCCATAGGTCCATTTTATGGATTTTAATATCTATTATCTTCCAAGAAGTGTTGTTTTGAAGTGATCTCAGGTCAAACAGATTGGATAGAGCCTTGAGACTCAGGCTTTCAGAATTTTCATTTGTTTCCTTTTCTCCATATCTTGAGCTTTCTTGCCTAAGAACAGTGCTTTCAGTGGAAGAATATGATTTCTCATCGAGGTTAACAGCTATGACATAAATGTTAGATGCCTGTTAGAAATCTAAAACACTAATATAAACCATAATAAAATACTATCAACAAATCAGACAAATAGAATATGGATAACTCAAATTCTGTAATTATTCCCATCATCTTCAGGCTGTGGTTCTTGGCACATATGTATTTATTTTATAAAATATTTCCTATATAGAATTGTCTTTAAAGAATTATAAAAATGATGCAATGAAAATTTAGAGCAGAGAAAAGTAAGTCATCCCTTTACAGTGTAAAATAGTGTTTCATTTACAATCTTAATTCTATAATCTGTATTATTTTATTTTTCTCAAAGGTGTCGTTTCCCTGATTTCTTTCTCAGCCTGTGTATCTTTTGTGTAGAGGAAGGCTACTGATTTGTTTGAGTTAATTTTATACCAAGCCACTTTGCCGAACTTGTTTATCAGGATTAGTAGTTCTCTGGTGGAACTTTTGTGGTCACTTAAGTATAGTATCATCATACCATCTGCAAATAGTGATATTTTGACTTCTTTTCCAGTCTGTATCCCTTTGATCTCCTTTTGTTGTCTGATTGCTCTGGCTACAACTTCAAGAACTATACTGAGAAAGTAGGGAGAGAGTGGGCAGCCTTGTCTAGTCCCTGATTTTAGTGGGATTGCTTCAAGTTTCTCTTCATTTAGTTTAATGTTGGCTACTGGTTTGCTATTATTTTTAACCATTAATATAATTGCAGAGGCAATTTAGTTTCTTATTTCACACATTACTTCTGCCTAACATAATATTTTATTCTGTATTAAGTAATTTATAAGCAGAAATAAATATTATTTAAATCAGAGTTTAAACATGAATAGTACATAAACAATTACAATTCCCTGAGCTTAAAAGCAGTTTGTAAATTACAATTTTAGTTTTATACAGTTAGTACTTCCATTGGTAAATTCTAATTCTATTAGTTCATTTTAGTAACATCCAACACGATTTTACTCATTTATTCATTCAGAAAGAGAAGAAAATCTTTTCCATTTTCTAAAGTCATGCTAATAGTGGAAAAATAACTAGATTCATGCCCAAATCAGATTGGTGGAAATACAGAAAATATGTAGATAACTTATAAAAATTTAATATTTTGAGTATATTTTTTCTCACAATAATTTTAAAGTCAAAAAATGAAAACACTTGTATTGCACTAAACCATTTGAAATAGGTTCATAACCTTTCTAAAGATGTTAAGATAGGAGGATTCCAAGTTTGAGGGCAAACAGGCTTATAGGATGAGATTAATACCAACATCAGTAAACTAAATGTAGGTCAGTATAATACAATTTGACCGGTTTGGGGGAGTCTCTTGTCAGTATTTCTATCACATTCCTTTGACCTAAAATAAGTGATGCATGCATCAGAATAATTATTTCAAATTATGGCAAAGCAATTTCATTCATTTTACAATTTTGCTTTAATTTATATTTAAAAGATGGTTTGGATTCATTACCCAGTGTCAGGTTTCATTCAGCCAATTGATTTCAAGCATATCATGCACTTTCCCTGTATTTACAGTATTCACATGCCTCCTTTTCCCTAATATTAGCACAGCTTTAGTTTTTCATCTTCTCTATTCTCACATATAAATAACACAACTATATGCAACTAATTCAAATTCTAGGACAGACAAATGAGAGAACATATGGTCTAGTTGTTTTCTATCTGAATTCCTTGTCTAATTCCATCTATCATTCATTCTGAAATTGTTCTGAAACTTCCTTAACTCTAATAGGACAAAAGATAAAAAAGACCTATAGACTTAGAGAAAGGTGTGGTAGTTTAGACTTGTAATCTCAGGACACAAAAAGGTTTAGTAAGAATTGTTGCAAGTTCTAGGACAGCCTGGGCTACAGAATTATTTAATATCTCCAAATATAATAGTTGTAGAAATATATTTTAAAGAAGAAAGATGCCTTGCCATTGTAAAAAAAAAAGGTACTCTATTTCAATTTGTTATGGTGATACTCTCGTCATCATAGTGGATGCTAGAACAACTAAAGTTTCATCATCATCATTATATGAAATCATTTCTGGATCCTTATGCTTAATATGGCCTAATAAATCACTGTTTTTCATGTCACAAGTAGTTGTACTTGGAATCACTTTCATCAGCTGGCATTCTTTTTGTGTTAACATCAAATCATAGATTACTTGATGTTGTGTGTCAATATACTTAGTTATTTTTTTAGCAAGAGGTAGTTTCAATATAATATATTCCCTAATATATATGCTTAAATCATGTTTTCTATTTGACATGTTTTCAATTTTATGTCTAACCTTTTGAAAGTTCAGTGCAAAAAAACTTGCTTCATGAAGCACTGATACAGGGTGAAAAAAATCACTTAATTGAAAATGCAGATAGGTTACAATACTGCTACTAACACAATATAATTATAGGTTTGTGATATACTAAAATAAAAATTATTATAACATGATTAATCTTATAATAAATTATCATACTAAGATTGCTAAGAAGATTTTTTTATATATCTGATTGTTTCCTGACAGAGTTTTGAAGGTCAGGAATATTTCAGTTGAGTTACTTTCCTTTCATGATCCTGAGATATTCAATGATGAACTGTGCATTTATTTAAATCAGAAATTATGTGAGTTTTATAAGGATATAGTATCTGTATGTAAACTAAAATAAAGGCTTATATTTTCTTAATACATGATTTCCATTAAAACCATGTTCTATGGTTTATCATGTTTAATTGTTGAGATGCACTGTATTTTGTATATATTAATTGAATAATTGAATAAAATTATGCTTGCAATCTTAATTATGTTTATGGAATTTTTACTTTCCAGTAATTCTAAGGTACTCTGTGTACATCTTCTTAAAAACAATTCTCTTAAAGAGCTACAATTTAGCTGTATTCCAAGTAACCAACTAAGGTGTTTATAACTCCCCAGAGGATTGTCGATAAAACTATCTAAAATAATAAGCAGGGACAGTTTCCAGATGGAAATTCCATCTGCGACTAAATCCTCCAGAGGAAAAAAAAATCAATGGTGACAAGGAATCAGGTCTCACTCTGGGGACTTGTACCATCGTTGCACTTGAACATTTAGACAGCATCATTTGTTGTTTATTTCTTTGTTCAATTTTATGGAAAGAGATGCTCAACTTCCTATTTGTAATTTTTTTAAATCATGAAGTAAATACTAGATTTTCAAAGGAACTTTAACATTCCTAATTACTCTTATAAATTCAAATCTTATTACAAATATGAGAACATTTTCTTTTAGAATAATTTTCTCATGAGTTCAAAAGTTTAATATCAGAAAATAATTACTGTTTTTATTTACTTTTAATGAAATTAACAAAGCACTAAATGGTAACAGTGTGTGTGTGTGTGTGTGTGTGTGTGTGTGTGCGCGCGCACCTATGTGTGTAGTAAATATAAAATCTATTGAGCATTTGTATCAATTTAAATACTGGTGTCTACACTTTCAAGTACTTACGTATTTAGATAGCAAAACTTTTATATTTTCTTCATTTTTCTTCACAAATCATTTATAGTTTTCAAATTTTAAATTAATTACTATTTATTTTGTGCTATGTCAATAAAACTTGTTTTTCATTATTTATGGTGTGTGTGCACGTGTGTGTATGTGTGTTTGTGTGTGTTTGTAGGTGCATTATTAATTTCTCTCTTCCACCCATCCCCACTTAATCCTTTAGCCCCTACTATTTCCCCTTCATTTTATATTGTATCCATTCTAATTGTTATATATACCATGTTAAAATTCTGATCACTGCTCCCTCTCTCAGTCCCCTTGACACAGTCCCTCTGCCACCTCCTCCTCTTCTGGGAGGGTAGAGAGCTCCTTTGAGTGCTCCCTAACCCTGGCAAATAAGGGTTAGACACTTTCTCTCCCATTAAAGCCAGACAAGGTAGCTCAGTTAGGGGAATGTATTCCACAGACAAGCAACATCTTTAATACTATTCCCTGCTCCAGGTTTTTGGGACCCACATCAAAACTGAGTTGCACATCTGCTACATTTTTAAGTGGATTTTGATGTAGTGAGTTTCAACATCACTTTTCCAACAACCTTTCTATTAGCTTTTCTTTGTGTCTGATTTTTTCAATATTCCTATTTGCAGACATGTTTAAACCTTACTGACCCAAGTATTTTGCTTCTCTATTTCATCAATCTATTTTTATATTACTGTTATTATCTGAAATGTAACATTGAAAATAAACCATCAGAAACATACCTTCAACATCTTGCTTCACTTGATTAAAAATGCAAAATCAAATTAAAACATGCCCAAGTAGACCCCTTCAGGGATCATGACACCTGTAGAGAGGACTCCTTGAACTATTTTACTGCTTATGGGAAGAGAACATCTGGCCTGCAACTATGAGTTGCAAGGCTGATATTTAGGAACCTTTGACAGGCTTCAGAACAGTGAAAGAAATAGCTGCCTGGATGAGGTATACTGCAGCTGTGGTTTGCTAAACCTTCTTCACAATGTGTGCAACAAACAAATTAACTGGGAGAATCACAGGGTAAGAACAGGACATCAAACTATGTACCACTTTCAGATACCTACACTTCTGAGAAGAATCTGCAGCAGTCAGAGCTGGACATGGTGTTAGAATGATCAAAATTCTGTGAGAATAATGGTGATGATGCTCCACAGAACACTAAGAAAGCAAGAATTCTACCAGAAGGCAGGGGTGGGGGAGAGACAGTGAAACTAGAAGTCTACAAGAATGTACTGCTAGGCATCCAAATCATGTCTAGCAAATCCAGGAAAAGCAGCCAAGCAGAGAAATAGTGGCAAGAATGTCTGGTCTACAGACCTTGCTGAGATGTGCCATGAGTGGACTATTTGATATTGTACATTATTATAATATGAAATTTTCATGAAAGTGTATATGTTAATGAACTAACAAGTCTCACCTCAAGAGTTTCTATCAGAATTTACTTTAAAACCTGCAAGTATTTGAAAGTTTAAGTGCTCTATGATTGTGGTATTGATAGGACTTGGAAATATTCTTTGTTTCACAGAATTGGTGATAGGATTTACGAGTTTTGTTACAACGGCATACCAATGCTCTATGAAACTTTTATAAAGGAATATATGTATATATAATTAAACATGTTATATTTAATATTAATATTAAACGTATTATAATTTGCAATGAACTTTCCCATGTTTCTCATTAATAGTATACAGATGATCAGGGGGAAATAAGTTCCTATTTATCATTCTATCACTGTAAAAGAATGAGCAGTAAAATAGAGTTACTGTTGCCCCTGGAGCTCCTGGCTGTAAAATCTAATTATGCTTCTGAATACTCATGCAAATTAAGAGAAAATGAACATACATGAATATACTTAGTCTTCACTAATACTGGAGGGCAAGTTCTCATTTCTTATTTAATTTGCTGGTTATTGTTTGAGAAGCTTGCTTGGAATGTGACCTTCTTCTTCAATAGTTAAAGTGAAAGAAAATGAACATATTTTTCTATCTAAAATGACTATTGGAAATATAGATCTTAATTTACAAATGAGAAACTTTTCCTAAAACTTATCAGAAAACAATATTTTATAAGACCTTAAGTAAGTATGAATAACCTGTGGCAACCAGAAAAAGACACACAATTTAGAAAACACCATGGAAAATGAAAATTTGTTTGTTCTTGTTGAAAAGTAATACAGTACTAACGAAATCTCAAGAGGCTGATATTCATGACATCCTATGAAAATACATAGAGTTACCTGTCTCTGAAGCAAGGTTAGAGGATTATTTCTATTTAACTATTTTATGATTAAAGGTAACACATTTCAAAGGATACAATCTATGTATGTTTTGTTCTGTCATTTATTTCAATATATAGTTTTATATTAACCATAATTATGATGGATATGAAACCACTTTTGGCTTTCAAATGTATAACTTTCCATTTGTTCACTATTTCCTGACAACTTAAAATTATTCTTCAACTCTAAAATTATATAATTTTTAAAGTGTGAGCTATGCTTTAGATAAATGCCCTATAAAGGTTAATGTATCATGACTTGTTTTGTAAGTCATGACTTAAGTTAAGAACAAATAGGAGTTTGTGCTAGAGCTCAGTTATTGAGGATATGCTCACAAAGGGAATTTTTATAGAGTGATCCCTTCTTGTTTTCGTTTACATCCTGTTCATTGTGTCAAATATTTTGTGTTTTCATGTATTCCTAATCATTAACCATTGATATGCCTCCCAGAGATCCAAAGCAATGTTTGCCAGTCATCAATTCAATTTTCCCAAGCTATGGATTTTCCCAAACTTTAAACTACATCAACATTTGCTTATATTTTACTACTATTATGGAAAACTGGAAAAGACAATACTTTCATGATGAGGTCATAGTTTATTAGGCACTTTTGGCTAGGCTAATATATTAACAGACTTAGCATTTTAATTAACAGCCCTTTATTATTGTTGGTTTTGGATACTAGAAGACCAGGATGAAAGTAGCAACATTGTTAGGTTCTGATGATGCCCACATTTTGAAAAAAGAAAGAGATATGGCCTTCCTTTCTTTTTCCAAAAGTATTTTGCTCTTACTAGCAGGGTTCCATTCTCATACTATCATTTTGTACTCTAAAATAGAATCAAAGCTGTGTTTATTATGGACCCTTTGAAATCTACTTTCACTAAATGATTCCCAGAAAACTCTCCAAGTTATTTTATACATCATAGTTCTTTATTTGACATTATATTTTATTTTAAATTTAGAGTATGTATGTAGTTAAGTACAAGTACCAATAGAGACAAGAAAAGGGTGTAAGAGGCTCTGTCAGTACCTGATGCAGATACTCACAGCCAAAAAATCTTACTGAGCTCTGGCAGCACAATGGAAGAGTTAAGGGAAGAACCAAAGGAGCTGAAGGGGATTGCAACCTCATAGGAAGAGCAACAATATCAACTATCTGAATCTTCCTGAGTTCCCAGGCAGTAAACCACCAACCAAAGAGTGTATATATAGAGGGATCCATGACTCCAGCTACATAAGAAGCAGAGGATTGCATCAATGGGAGGGGAGTCCTTTTGTCTTGTGAAGGCTAAATACCCCAGCATAGAGGGATGCTAGAGTAATGAAATGAGGTAGGAATGGATAGGTGGGTAGAGGAACACCTTCATAGAGGCAAAGGGAAGGGGTGATGGGATGGGGTGTTTGTGGAGATAGAAGCTGGAAGGGGGAAAACATTTGAAATATAAATTTAATTAATAATAATGAAAGAATACCATGAAACTAGAGCTTTGAGTGTTGGTGGGCTACCTAATGTAAATTCTTAGAACCAAACAGGTGTGCTAAACTAGAGCAATATGTGCTCTTGAGCTCCAGTTAATTCAAATGTACTACTAAGCACTATTTTCTGACATGTGTATAACACAGTTAATTAACCAGTACACAAAGTGGAGAATATCTGAAGTTTTCATAGTTGTTGAACACTATATATGAAGGATCTGTAACTAGGAGTTATGTGGCTCTAAGGTGGTATTTATATAGGACTGCTCAAGGGAATAGTTTCTACATTATATGTTAAGTACCTTTTTCATTGTATAATAGTTCACTAAACTGCTTATTAGATTTTCAGGATTCTTTTTCTTTTTTTTATTGGATATTTTTTATTTACATTTCAAATGTTATTCCCTTTCCAGGTTTTCTTGTAATAGGCCCCATATTCTACCCCTTCCCCTTCTTCTATGAGGGTGTTCCCTCTCCATAACCAACCACTCCCCATCCTCTGACATTCCTCTGCACAGGGGCGTCCATCTTTGGCAGGACCAAGGGCTTCTTCTCCCATTGGTGCCCATCAAGGCCATCCTCTGCTACATATGCACCTGGAGCCATGGGTTTGTCTCCATGTGTAGTTTTTGGGTAGTGGTTTAGTCACTAAGGGCTCTGGTTGTTTGGTATTGTTGTTATTATGGGGTTGAAATCTCCTTCCACTCCTTTGATCCTTTCTCTAATTCTAACAGGGACTCCATTCTCAGCTCGATGGTTTGCTGCTAGCATTTGCCTCTGTATTTGACATGTTTTTGCTGAGCCTCTCAGGAGACAGCTATATCAGGCTCCTGCCTGCATACACTTCTTGACTTCATCAATATTATCTAGTTTTTGTGCCCATGTGGGGCAGGCTCTGAACGTCCATTCCTTCAGTCTCTGCTATAAACTTTGTCTCCATGTCTCCTTCTATACATAATTTTGTTCCCCCTTTTAAGAGGGACTGAAGCAACCCAAAGGATTCTTTTTCATTACTACCAGCCATAACTAAATTTGCTAGCATGAGTCAAGAAAAATAGAATGACGTCAATTTCGAATGGGAATAGGTAAACAGGAAGTCCTTCATTTGATTAGGTAATTGATGTGATTAAATATGCTATGTAGAACATTCAAATAAAATAGTCAAAAAGTAGCAAGAGAGAATTCTTTAAAAAGTAAAATTCATGGGATTGTGAAATGGTATGAAACACATTTCAATAAAAATTGATTTATAATTTCAGCTAAAGTTTATAGGTCTAGATAGCCATAATATTCATTCTAAACAGGAATGTGTGAAAAGCCTGAGATTCTTTAGGACTACAAATCATGAAATAAATTTATTAACTTATCATGTGTATGTGATATCTATGTGCATGATTGTTATGTATATGATATATGGAGGTCAGTGAAAATCTGTCCAACTTAAATGTAGAAGGTTCCTTTTGCTGTGCTTCACCCACATCCCAAGCTACTTGAAACCTGACATAGAGGGTTCTCCTTTCATTGCTTCCTACCACAATATAGCTAGAATTGCAGATGTTTGCTACTGTACTTGGATTTTTATGAGCTCTAGGGATTTAAACTCTTGTCCTCACACTTAAGTAGGCAATACCTTTTCCACTGAGTTATTTCCTCATTTCATGCTTATTTATTAATAATAAATATCAAGTACTTTTCTTAATACTGTCTTAAAAGGGAAAGTTGTGGAAGTAGGGAGAAGTTTTAATAGGTAAGAGTGCTTATTGTATAAGCACGAAAAACTAAGTTTTCATTTGCAGAAACAATGTAAATAAACTAGAAAATGCTTTACTTTTACCTAACCTCAACAGTATGGGGCAGAGACAGATTGCAGGAGGCTGATAGCCAATGGCCTAGACAAAATATTTAGCTTCCATTCTTGTGATAAAACCTGCCTTAAAGGAAAATACAGCGATGTAATAGAGAAAAATGACAAAGCTCTCCTCTAGGTTTTAGGTGTGTATACGTGTATGTGGGGGTGTGAACATAGACACTCACATTTATACAGCATACACACATATACTACATGTACAACACATTCTCTCTCTCATTCACTTGTACACACGCACAAGCACAAACACACACATACACATACACACACACATACACAGATATATATCTTGTAAATACATACACCACTTACATCTTTACCAAAAAAGATTAGTTCATTATTATTACTTTCCTACACTGTGGGATCTTCACTCAAAGCTCCAGGAAGGAATAATTTCTTCCTAGGATACTTGTTTATATTTCCCTTATGATTTTTACTTTAATACATGAGTATAAAATTTTATCATCAATTTATATATGCACTAAGTAGATTATAAGCTTTTGTATTACATAGACTGTGGCTTATTTACTTTTATATCACCTACTCACTAGTAGGAATATTTTCAAAATTCAAATTTAGTAATTCCAAACTATATTAAATTGTTCCAGACAGTGGAAAATATTTCCTGGCACCATTTCCAAAAGAAACAGAAAATCAATTTGAAAAGATCACAAACCATTATCTAATATAACATTTCCATATGCAGATAGAAAAAATGAAAAATAAGATAAATGATATAAGAATACAACAATAATTCATTACTTGATTATGTTGATTTCTGGTTTCACAAATGGAAAAATTAAGGACTATATACTCAGGAACGTGGAATATTTCTGCAATACCACAATCTGGTATCTGACATAGGAGAATTACAAATTCCAGACAAGAAGTCAAAATTTCTCTTTGTGTTGTAAAGCCCTATGATTCTCTGAAGAATGTTAGCTCAGACTCAAATACTATGCAAAAGCAAAACACATATTGTTCTGCAAGGGGCCAGCATGTGAGTCTCTACCATTTACTATGATGGAGATGCCCAGGTAAACTTGCCGGCAAATTCAAAACACATTAGATGAATATCAGGGATTGGTAGGTAACCTTTATCTTAATTGATTGATTTGATCTCTAGGGGAGACTGCAGGTATCCTGATAATGGAAATTGTAATCACATCAAAGAAGTACTTTTAAACAGGTCGACATTCCCTTGTCCTATTTATGATCTTATCTCCCCTAACTTTGGATGGTGGGCTATAAGGGAGAATGGAAGCATTTGAGAACCCTTATTAAAGTGGATTTTTAAAAATCTTAGCCTACTCAGGCAAACTTGAGCTGAATAGTGAAATACTGTCAAAATCAAAAACAAAACTGTTCGAGTGAAATTAATTTAATATTTCTGGATATATCTGTATATTTAAATATGTTTTAGAATTTGCTGACTTCTACGCATGCCAAATATTTAATCTCAAAGTTAAAATTATCTTTGTGTTCCTATAAGTTTTGCTTTTTCTTTAATCAATTTAGTAGTTAATGTAGTATGTAAAAACGTTTGTATCAAACCTCTGTCACATACCAAAAAAATGCAAGTGCTAGAGGTATGAATTAAAAAGATTCTTCTGATGAAATTTAAATTGAAGCACACATAAAAATGAAAAAAAATCATGATAAACTGGAAAAGTACAGAGTAGAATGCAGAACAAGATTCTCTGAACTATGACTGGTTACTAAGACTAAAACTGTTCTTTTTTGTGGCAGATTTTTATTAGATATTTGATGTATTTACAATTTAAATGTTATCTGCTTTGCTCTGTCTCCCATACGCCCTCCCCACTCCCCCTGTTTCTATAATGATTCCTCCATACCCACCCACCAACTCCCACTTCAATACCCTTGGCATTCTCCTACATTGGGGAAATGAACTGTCACAGGACCAAGGGCTTCCCCTCCTATTGATTCCAGACAATGTCATTCTCTGCTACATATGTAGCTAAAGCCATGGGTTCCTCCATGTGTGCTCTTTGGTTGTTTAGCCCCAAAGCTTGGAATAAACAATATACAACTCACAGATCATATGAAACTCAAGAAGAAGGAAGACCAAAATAAGGATACTTCTATCCTTCTTAGAAAAGGGAAAAAATACTCACAGGAGGAAATCTGTGGAAAAGGAGTAGAGCAGAGACTAAAGGAAAGGGCATCCAGAAACTCCCCCACCTGGGGATCCATCCTATCTGCAGACACCAAACTCAGATACTATTGCTAATGCTAAGAAGTGCTCTCTGACAGGAGCATCATATAGCTGTATTCTGAGAGGCTCTACCAGAACCTGACCAAGACAGATGTAGGTGCTCACAGCCAACCATTGGACTGAGCACAGGGACTCCAATATAGGAGTTAAGGAAAGAGTTGAAGGAGCTAAAGGGGTTTGCAACCCCATAGGAAGAATAACCATATCAACCAACCAGACCACCTAGAAATCCCAGGGACTAAACCAAGCAAAAAGTACACATTGAGGAACCCATGGCTCCAACTGCATATGTAACAGAGCATGGATTTATCTGGCATCAACGGAATGGTGAGGTAGAAGTTGGTGGGCAGATTGGGGAACACCCTCATAGAAGCAGAGAGAAGGGTATGAGATAGAGGGTTTTAGAGGGGAAATCAGAAAAGGGGATAACATTTGAAATGTAAATGAATAAAATATCCAAGAAAAGAGAAATGTTCAACATCTTTAGTAATCAGGAAAATGTAATTTAAAACAACCTTGAGATTCCACTTCATCCTAATCATAACGGCTAAGATCAAAATTTTAGGCATTGGTAGGTGCTGGTGATAATCTGGAAAATGAAGAACACTCCTTCATTGCTGGTGGGATACAAGTTGGTAAAACCACTTTTAAATCAATATGGCGGTTCCCCAGAAAACGGTAAGTAGTTCTATCTGAAGACGCTGCTATACAACTACTGGGCATATGCCCAAAAGATGCTCCAACATATAAAAAGAAAACATGCTCCACTATGATTGTAGCAACTTTATTTATAATAGCAAGAAGCTGGAAACAACCCAGATGTCCCTCAACAGAAGAATGGATACAGAAATTGTGGTGCATCTATACAATGGAATACAACTCAGTTATCAAAAGCAATGACTTCATGAAATTTGCATGCAAATGAATGGAATGAGAAAGTATCATCCTGATTGAGGTAACCCAGTGAGGAACACACATGATATGTATTCAATGATAAGTGTATATTAGGCAAAAAGCTCTGAATATCGAAAATACAACACACACCATATACAGCTTAGAAGAAGGAAGACCAAAATGTACATGCTTCAACCCTATGTAGAACAGGGAAGAGACCTGGGAGGGAGAGAGGAGGGGATGGAGAAAAAACCAGGCAGGAACATGTATTAGAAAGGACAGGAAAGAAATATAGAAGGTCAGGAAATTGAATAGAAACATATAGCAGTTGGGGAAGAGAAACTTGTGGTAGCCACTAGAAAGTTCCAGACTCCAGGGAAATGAGAGTCTTCCATGAGACAATGGCAATTGCTCTAGTTGAAATACCCAACAAAATAGAAATACAACCTGTAGAGACCACCTCCTGTAAATAGCCAGGTCCCCAGTTGAGGGATGGGGCCACCCACCCATCTCAAAAAAATTTTTTTTCAGATATAAAAGGATTTATTTCATCTTACAGGTCCAGATTACAACCACGGAGGTCTAGACAGGCACTGAAGCAGAAATCACAGAGGACTGTTGCTGACTGACTGGATACTTGTCAAAACTACATGCCTAGGGATGTTGCCACCCAAAATGGGCTGGACTCTCCTACATCCATAAGCTAGCAAGAAAATATTCCACAGACCAATCCACAGGCCATTCTGATCCACGTAATTCTTCATTTGAAAATAAACGTCTCCTCCAGGTGTTTTTTACCTCATGTCAAATTGACAATAAAAATTAACCAGTAAATGCATTAATTATTTTACAAGGAGATAATTGATGTTTACCCAAAGAAGCAATTATTAGATTTAGAATTAAGGGGTGTTTTTGGCTAAGGAAGATGAGCGCTTTAATTTTATCAACTGATTTTTTTTAAATCCTTACCACAGTTTTTTCTCCTGCCTGCCTCCTACTCCAATACATCCACTTCTCCTAGAATTCTCTTCAGAAAAGGGCAGGCCTCCCATGGATGTCAACCAGCCATGGCACAAGAAGAGCAACTGATTTTTAAGTTACTATATGTTCACTTAACCACCAATCTAGAGGACTAAAGATCACTGTGGACACAACGAGAATATTGTACAATAGCTCCATTTTTTTTTCACCCAGCAAAATGATTTCTAACCTATGTAATTTAGCAAAAATGCCTCTGAGTTCCTGCCACATTTGAGTTCTTTTTTTAAAAAAAAATTGTCTCCATCTTTATTAAATTGGGTGTTTTTATTTACATTTGGATTATTATCCCCTTTCCCAGTTTCCAGGCAAACATCCCTCTAAACCCTCCCCCTTCCCCTTCTATATGGGTGTTCCCCTCCGCATCCTCCCCCCATTCTTGCCCTCCCCCCAACAGTCACGTTCAAGGGGGGTTCAGTCTTGGCAGGACCAAGGGCTTCCCCTTCCACTAGTGCTCTTACTAGGCTATTCATTGTTTCCTATGCAGTTGGAACCCAGGGTCAGTCCATGACTGACTGGCTTCCTGACTTTATTTTGCCTAAATCTATCTTGTTTTTTTTACTGACCTAAAGAAACAAAACCGCTAATCTGGTGTGATTTTGATAATAATATATTGGTATAGTCTTTTTTAAAAATAGTTACCTAAGTCCAAAGCAGAAATTTTACAAGAAACTTGTACTCCTAGAACTAAAAAATGCTGAGTCAGGTTGATAGCCACTAATTTGGAGTAGATAGGTATACATAGTAAGCCCAAAGTTAGTCATGACCCTATTAAAAAAAAAACTAAACAAATCAAACAATAAACCTTTTCTTTCTGTTTTATAAAGCATGAAAATTTGAGAATATTTCCTAGGAACAAGGAAAATATTTACATGTCAATATAAAAAGAACATTAGGACCATTTAAAAAATGCAACAATTGGAAATATGGGAAATAAATTACTATACTAAAAACACTAATTAAAAATTATGGATTGTCACCAAGCTGAACTCTCAATCCTAAATATCTATGCTCAAAATACAAGGGCACGTACATACATGAAAGAAACCTTACTAAAGCTCAAAGCACACATTGCAGCTCTTACAATAATAGTAGGAGATTTCAACACCCCACTCTCATCAATGGACAGATTATGGAAACAGAAATTAAACAGAGACATAGAAAGACTAAAAGAAGTCGTGAACCGAATGGACTTAACAGATAATTATAGAACATTCTATCCTAAAACAAAAGGATATAACTTCTTCTCGCCACCTCATGATACTTTCTTGACCATATTCTCGGTCATAAAACAGTCCTCAACAGATACAGAAAGATAGAAATAATTCCATCCGTCCTATCAGACCACCACTGGCTGAAGCTGGTCTTCAATAAAAATAAGGAAAGAACACCCAGACGTAGAAAGAAATTAAAGACTTCTTAGAATTTAATGAAAATGAAGGTACAACATACACAAACTTATGGGACACAATGAAAGCTGTGCTAAGAGGAAAACTCATAGCTCTGAGTGCCTGCAGGAAAAAAAAAAAAAGGAGAGACCACATATCAGCAGCTTGACAGCACACCTATAAGCTCTAGAACAAAAAGAAGTAAATACACCCTGGAGGAGTAGAAGGTAGGAAATGATAACTCAGAGCTGAAATCAATCAAATAGAAACAAAAAGGACTATACAAAGAATCAACAGAACCAAAAGCTGGTTCTTTGAGAAAATCAACATGATAGATAAACCCTTAGCCAGACTAACCAGAGGATAAAGAGAGTGTATCCAAATTAACAAAATCAGAAATGAAAAGGGAGACATAACAACAGAATCAGATGAAATTCAAAAAAATCATCAGATCCTACTACAAAAGTCTATATTCAACAAAGCTTGAAAATCTGGAGGAAATGGACAATTTCCTCGACAGATACCAGGTATTAAAGTTAAATTAGGTACAGATAAACCATTTAAACAACCCCATAACTCCTAAACATATAGAAGCAGTTAATGAAGTCTCCCAACCAAAAAGACCCCAGGTCTAGATGGATTCAGTGCAGAATTCTACCACACCTCATACCAACACTATCCAAAATATTCCACAAAATTCAAACAGATGGAGCGCTACCCAATTCCTTCTAAGAAGGCACAATTAATCTTATACCTAAACCGCGCAAAGACCCACCAAAGAACGAGAACTTCAGACCAATTTCCCTTATGAATATCGATGCAAAAATACTCAATAAAATTCGTGCAAACCGAATCCAAAGCACATCAAAACAATTATCCACTTCATCATGATCATGATCATGATGATCAAGTAGGCTTCATCCCATTATGTAGGGATGGTATAATATATGGAAAACCATCAACATCACCCACTGTATAAACAAACTGAAAGATAAAAACCACATGATTATTTCATTAGATGCTGAGTAAGCATTTGACAAAATTCAACACCCCTTCATGATAAAAATCCTAGAAAGAACAGGAATTCAATGTCCATACTTAAACATAGTAAAAGCCATATAGAGCAAACCAGTAGCCAATATTAAACTAGATGGAGAGAAACTTGAAGCGATCTCACTAAAATCAGGGAGTAGACAAGGCTGCCCACTCTCTCCCTACTTATTCAATATAGTACTCTAAGTCCTAGCCAGAGCAATCAGACAACAAAAGGAGATCAAAGAGATGTGGATTGGAAAGGAAGAAGTCAAAATATCACTTTTTGAAGATGATATGACAGTATATTTAAATGATCCCAAAAGTTCCACCAGAGAACTACTAAACCTGATAAACACCTTCAGCAAAGTGGCTGGGTATAGAATTTAAATAAATTCAATTCAAATAAATCAGTAGTCTTCCTCTACACAAAAGAGAAACAATTTAAGAAAGAAATTAGGGAAATGACACTCTTCATATTAGTTCCAAATAATATAAAATACATTGTTGTGACTTTAACCAAGCAAGTGAAAGATGTATATGATAAGAACTTCAAGTCTCTTAGGAAAGAAATTGAAGAAGATCTCAGGAGATGGAAAGATCTTCTATGCTCATGGATTGGGAGGATTAATATAATAAAAATGGGCATTTTACCAAAAGCAATCTACAGATTCAATAAAATCCCCATCAAAATTCCAGTCTAATTATTCATAGAGTTAGACAAAACAATTTGAAAATTCATCTGGAATAACAAAAAACCCAGAATACCTAAAACTGTACTCAACAATAAAAGGACTTCCAGGGGAATCACTATCCCTGAATTCAATCAATATTACAGAGCAATAGTGATAAAAACTGTACAGTATTGGTAGAGAGAGAGGCAGATAGACAAGTGGAATAGAATTGAAGACCCAGAAATGAACCCACACACCTATGGTCACTTCATTTTTGATAAAGGAGCCAAAACCTTCCAATGGAAAAAAATATAGCCTTTTCCACAAATGGTGCTGGTTCAACTGGAGGTCAGCATATAGAAGAATGGAGATCGATCCATTCTTATCACCCTGTACAAAGCTTAAGTTCAAATGGATCAAGAACTTCCAGATCAAACCAGATACAGTCAAAGTAATAGAAGAAAAAGATGGGAAGAATCTCGAACACATGGGCACTGGAGAAAATTTCCTGCACAAAACACCAATGGCTTATGCTCTAAGATAATGAATCGACAAATGAGATCTCATAAAACTACAAGGATTCTGTAAGGCAAAGGACACTGTGGTTAGGACAAAACGGCAACCAACAGATTGGGCAAAGATCTTTACCAGTCCTTCAACTGATATAGGGCTCATATCCAAAATATATATGGAACTCATGAAGTTAGACTGCAGGTAGACAAATAATTCTATTAAAAATGGGGTTCTGAGCTAAACAAAGAATTCGCAGGTGAGTATTGTTGAATGGCTGAGAAACACCTAAAGAAATGTTCAACATCTTTAGTCATAAGGGAAATGCAAATCAAAACAACCTTGAGATTCTACCTCACACCAGTCAGAATGGCTAAGATCAAAAACTCTGGTAACAGCAGATGCTGGCGAGGATGTGGAGAAAGAGGAACACACCTCCATTGTTGGTTTGATTGCAGACCAGTACAAACATTCTGGAAATCAGGCTGCAGGTTCTTCAGAAAATTGGACATTGAACTACCTGAGAACCCAGCTATATCTCTCTTGGGCATATTCCCAAAAGATGCCCCAACATATAACAAAGACACATGCTCCACTATGTTCATAGCAGTATTATTTATAATAGCCAGAAGCTGGAAAGAACCCAAATGCCCTTCAACAGCGAAATGGATAAGAAAATATGGTACAACTACTACACAATGGAATACTACTCAGCTATCAAAACCAGTGACTTTATGAAACTCATAGGCAAATGGATGGAACTGGAAAATATCACCCTGAGTGAGGTAACCCAATCACAGAAAAACACATATGGTATATACTCATTGATAAGTAGATGTTAGTCCAAATGCTGGAATTACCCTATATGTACAGAACTCATGAAACTCAACAAGGATGACAAAAATGCAGATGCTTCAATCCTTCTTTAAAGGATGAACAAGAAAACCCTTGGGAGGGGATAGGGAAGCAAAGTTTAGAACAGGCAGAAGGAACACCCATTCAGAGCCTGCCCCACATGTGGCCCATACATATACAGCCACCAAACTAGATAAGAAAAATGAAACAAAGAAGTGCAGGCTGACAGGACCCGGGTGTAGATCTCTCCTGAGAGAGACAGTCAGAATACAGCAAATACATAGGCAAATGCCAGCAGCTGACCACTGAACTGAGAACGTGACCACCATTGAAGGAATCTTAGAAAGGACTGAAAGAGCTTGAAGGGGCTTGAGACCCCATATGAACAACAATGTCAACCAACCAGAGCTTCCAGAGACTAAGCCACTGCCCAAAGACTATACATGGACTGACCCTGGGCTCCAACCTCATAGATAGAAATAAATAGCCTAGTAAGAGCACCAGTGGAGGCGAAGCCTTTGGTCCTGCCAAGACTGAACCCCCAGTGATCAGGATTTTTGGGGGGAGGGTGGTAATGGGGGAGGATATGCAGGGGAACACCCAGATAGAAGGGGAAGGTGAGGGTTTTGGGTATTTTGGCCTGGAAATCGGGAAAGGGAATAACAATTGTAATGTAATAAGAAATACCCAACTTAATAAAGGTGTAGAAAATAAATTATGGATTGTATGTTTAAGACACTTAATGTAAAATTGTACACCATCATTGGAAATATAAGCAGTAAGTTTAACACTGAATGTTATATTAAATAACTAACGTAGATTTATTTTTGATATCTCTAGTGTTTCTTTAATTTTTAAATTCTTTGTATATTTAAGCTTTATTCTTTACATTTTTCCAAGCTATAAAATCATAAATGCTTACAATGCAAAATATTAGCTCTCCTGGTATTTTGTTAAACTGTACATTTGAAAAAAGTTTATATTTTTTCATTGAAACTTCAAATGGTACCTTATACCATTGATTAATAAGGTCTTCATAGGCCCAGGAGCGGCAGGACCCCTGCCAGAGACACCGCCGGACCCTGAAGGAAACAGATCTGATAAACAGTTCTCTGCACCCAAATCCCATGGGAGGGAGAGCTAAACCTTCAGAGAGGCAGACAAGCCTGGGAAACCAGAAGAGACTGCTCCCTGCACACACATCTCGGACACCAGAGGAAAAAGCCAAAGACCATCTGGAACCCTGGTGCACTGAAGCTCCCGGAAGGGGCGGCACAGGTCTTCCTGGTTGCTGCCACTGCAGAGAGCACCTGGGCAGCACCCCACGAGCGAACCTGAGCCTCGGGACCACAGGTAAGACCAAATTTTCTGCTGCAAGAAAGCTGCCTGGTGAGCTTGGGACACACGGAAGCAGAATTTCTCTAGGACCGGGCACGTTCTGTGTTTACCGGAAGTCCCACACCCGCGGATCCCGGCCCGCAGCAGCTCTCTGCTCCCAGACCCTGTGAGAGAGAGACCCAACCGCCTGGTCAGGTGGGCACTCCTGAGGCTGCAGAGCAGAAGAGACCACCAACACTGCTCACCCCTGCCCACATCCCTGGCCCAAGAGGAAACTGTATAAGGCCTCTGGGCTCCCTTGGGGGAGGGCCCAGAGGCGGCAGGACCCCTGCCAGAGACACTGCCAGACCCTGAAGGAAACAGACCAGATAAACAGTTCTCTGCACCCAAATCCCGTGGGAGGGAGAGCTGAACCTTCAGAGAGGCAGACAAGCCTGGGAAACCAGAAGAGACTGCTCCCTGCACACACATCTCGGACGCCAGAGGAAAAAGCCAAAGACCATCTGGAACCCTGGTGCACTGAAGCTCCTGGAAGGGGCGGCACAGGTCTTCCTGGTTGCTGCCGCTGCAGAGAGCCTCTGGGCAGCACCCCACGAGCGAACCTGAGCCTCGGGACCACAGGTAAGACCAAATTTTCTGCTGCAAGAAAGCTGCCTGGTGAACTCAAGACACAGGCCCACAGGAACAGCTGAAGACCTGTAGAGAGGAAAAACTACACGCCCGAAAGCAGAACACTCTGTCCCCATAACTGACTGAAAGAGAGGAAAACAGGTCTACAGCACTCCTGACACACAGGCTTATAGGACAGTCTAGCCACTGTCAGAAATAGCAGAACAAAGTAAGACTAGAGATAATCTGATGGCGAGAGGCAAGCACAGGAACACAAGCAACAGAAACCAAGACTACATGCCATCATTGGAGCCCAATTCTCCCACCAAAACAAACATGGAATATCCAAACACACCAGAAAAGCAAGATCTAGTTTCAAAATCATATTTGATCATGATGCTGGAGGATTTCAAGAAAGACATGAACACACTTAGGGAAATACAGGAAAACATTAATAAACAAGTAGAAGCCTACAGAGAGGAATCGCAAAAATCCCTGAAAGAATTCCAGGAAAACACAATCAAACAGTTGAATAAATTAAAAAATGGAAATAGAAGCAATCAAGAAAGAACACATGGAAACAACCCTGGATATAGAAAACCAAAAGAAGAGACAAGGAGCTGTAGATACAAGCTTCACCAACAGAATACAAGAGATGGAAGAGAGAATCTCAGGAGCAGAAGATTCCATAGAAATCATTGACTCAACTGTCAAAGATAATGTAAAGAGGAAAAAGCTACTGGTCAAAAACATACAGGAAATCCAGGACTCAATGAGAAGATCAAACCTAAGGATAATAGGTATAGAAGAGAGTGAAGACTCCCAGCTCAAAGGACCAGTAAATATCTTCAACAAAATCATAGAAGAAAACTTCCCTAACCTAAAAAAAGAGATACCCATAGACATAAAAGAAGCCTACAGAACTCCAAATAGATTGGACCAGAAAAGAAACACCGCCCGTCACATAATTGTCAAAACACCAAACGCACAAAATAAAGAAAGAATATTAAAAGCAGTAAGGGAAAAAGGTCAAGTAACATATAAAGGGAGACCTATCAGAATCACACCAGACTTCTCGCCAGAAACTATGAAGGCCAGAAGATCCTGGACTGATGTTATACAGACCCTAAGAGAACACAAATGCCAGCCCAGGTTACTGTATCCTGCAAAACTCTCAATTAACATAGATGGAGAAAACAAGATATTCCATGACAAAACCAAATTTACACAATATCTTTCTACAAATCCAGCACTACAAAGGATAATAAATGGTAAAGCCCAACATAAGGAGGCAAGCTATACCCCAGAAGAAGCAAGAAACTAATCGTCTTGGTAACAAAACAAAGAGAATGAAAGCACACAAACATAACCTCACATCCAAATATAAATATAACGGGAAGCAATAATCACTATTCCTTAATATCTCTCAATATCAATGGCCTCAACTCCCCAATAAAAAGACATAGATTAACAAACTGGATACGCAACGAGGACCCTGCATTCTGCTGCCTACAGGAAACACACCTCAGAGACAAAGACAGACACTACCTCAGAGTGAAAGGCTGGAAAACAACTTTGCAAGCAAATGGTCAGAAGAAGCAAGCTGGAGTAGCCATTCTAATATCAAATAAAATCAATTTTCAATTAAAAGTCTTCAAAAAAGATAAGGAAGGACACTTCATATTCATCAAAGGAAAAATCCACCAAGATGAACTCTCAATCCTAAATATCTATGCCCCAAATACAAGGGCACCTACATACGTAAAAGAAACCTTACTAAAGCTCAAAACACACATTGCACCTCACACAATAATAGTGGGAGATTTCAACACCCCACTCTCATCAATGGACAGATCATGGAAACAGAAATTAAACAGTGATGTCGACAGACTAAGAGAAGTCATGAACCAAATGGACTTAACGGATATTTATAGAACATTCTATCCTAAAGCAAAAGGATATACCTTCTTCTCAGCTCCTCATGGTACTTTCTCCAAAATTGACCATATAATTGGTCAAAAAACGGGCCTCAACAGGTACAGAAAGATAGAAATAATCCCATGCGTGCTATCGGACCACCAAGGCCTAAAACTGGTCTTCAATAACAATAAGGGAAGAATGCCCACATATACGTGGAAATTGAACAATGCTCTACTCAATGATAACCTGGTCAAGGAAGAAATAAAGAAAGAAATTAAAAACTTTTTAGAATTTAATGAAAATGAAGATACAACATACTCAAACTTATGGGACACAATGAAAGCTGTGCTAAGAGGAAAACTCATAGCGCTGAGTGCCTGCAGAAAGAAACAGGAAAGAGCATATGTCAGCAGCTTGACAGCACACCTAAAAGCTCTAGAACAAAACGAAGCAAATACACCCAGGAGGAGTAGAAGGCAGGAAATAATCAAACTCAGAGCTGAAATCAACCAAGTAGAAACAAAAAGGACCATAGAAAGAATCAACAGAACCAAAAGTTGGTTCTTTGAGAAAATCAACAAGATAGATAAACCCTTAGCCAGACTAACGAGAGGACACAGAGAGTGTGTCCAAATTAACAAAATCAGAAATGAAAAGGGAGACATAACTACAGATTCAGAGGAAATTCAAAAAATCATCAGATCTTACTATAAAAACCTATATTCAACAAAATTTGAAAATCTTCAGGAAATGGACAACTTCCTAGACAGATACCAGGTATCGAAGTTAAATCAGGAACAGATAAACCAGTTAAACAACCCCATAACTCCTAAGGAAATAGAAGCAGTCATTAAAGGTCTCCCAACCAAAAAGAGCCCAGGTCCAGACGGGTTTAGTGCAGAATTCTATCAAACCTTCATAGAAGACCTCATACCAATATTATCCAAACTATTCCACAAAATTGAAACAGATGGAGCCCTACCGAATTCCTTCTATGAAGCCACAATTACTCTTATACCTAAACCACACAAAGACACAACAAAGAAAGAGAACTTCAGACCAATTTCCCTTATGAATATCGACGCAAAAATACTCAATAAAATTCTGGCAAACCGAATTCAAGAGCACATCAAAACAATCATCCAACATGATCCAGTAGGCTTCATCCCAGGCATGCAGGGATGGTTTAATATACGGAAAACCATCAACTTGATCCATTATATAAACAAACTGAAAGAACAGAACCACATGATCATTTCATTAGATGCTGAGAAAGCATTTGACAAAATTCAACACCCCTTCATGATAAAAGTCCTGGAAAGAATAGGAATTCAAGGCCCATACCTAAACATAGTAAAAGCCATATACAGCAAACCAGTTGCTAAAATTAAACTAAATGGAGAGAAACTTGAAGCAATCCCACTAAAATCAGGGACTAGACAAGGCTGCCCACTCTCTCCCTACTTATTCAATATAGTTCTTGAAGTTCTAGCCAGAGCAATCAGACAACAAAAGGAGATCAAAGGGATACAGATCGGAAAAGAAGGGTCAAAATATCACTATTTGCAGATGACATGATAGTATATTTAAGTGATCCCAAAAGTTCCACCAGAGAACTACTAAAGCTGATAAACAACTTCAGCAAAGTGGCTGGGTATAAAATTAACTCAAATAAATCAGTTGCCTTCCTCTATACAAAAGAGAAACAAAGGGGTTGGAGATTTAGCTCAGTGGTAGAGCGCTTGCCTAGTAAGCGCAAGGCCCTGGGTTCGGTCCCAGCTCCGAAAAAAAAAAGAAAAGAAAAAAAAAAAAAAGGGAAACAAGCCGAGAAAGAAATTAGGGAAACGACACCCTTCATAATAGACCCAAATAATATAAAGTACCTCGGTGTGACTTTAACCAAGCAAGTAAAAGATCTGTACAATAAGAACTTCAAGACACTGAGGAAAGAAATTGAAGAAGACCTCAGAAGATGGAAAGATCTCCCATGCTCATGGATTGGCAGGATTAATATAGTAAAAATGGCCATTTTACCAAAAGCAATCTACAGATTCAATGCAATCCCCATCAAAATACCAATCCAATTCTTCAAAGAGTTAGACAGAACAATTTGCAAATTCATCTGGAATAACAAAAAACCCAGGATAGCTAAAGCTATCCTCAACAATAAAAGGACTTCAGGGGGAATCACTATCCCTGAACTCAAGCAATATTACAGAGCAATAGTGATAAAAACTGCATGGTATTGGTACAGAGACAGACAGATAGACCAATGGAATAGAATTGAAGACCCAGAAATGAACCCACACACCTATGGTCACTTGATTTTTGACAAAGGAGCCAAAACCATCCAATGGAAAAAAGATAGCATTTTCAGCAAATGGTGCTGGTTCAACTGGAGGGCAACATGTAGAAGAATGCAGATCGATCCATGCTTATCACTCTGTACAAAGCTTAAGTCCAAGTGGATCAAGGACCTCCACATCAAACCAGACACACTCAAACTAATAGAAGAAAAACTAGGGAAACATCTGGAACACATGGGCACTGGAAAAAATTTCCTGAACTAAACACCAATGGCTTATGCTCTAAGATCAAGAATCGACAAATGGGATCTCATAAAACTGCAAAGCTTCTGTAAGGCAAAGGACACTTTGGTTAGGACAAAACGGCAACCAACAGATTGGGAAAAGATCTTTACCAATCCTACAACAGATAGAGGCCTTATATCCAAAATATACAAAGAACTCAAGAAGTTATACCGCAGGGAAACAAATAACCCTAATAAAAATTGGGGTTCAGAGCTAAACAAAGAATTCACAGCTGAGGAATGCCGAATGGCTGAGAAACACCTAAAGAAATGTTCAACATCTTTAGTCATAAGGGAAATGCAAATCAAAACAACCCTGAGATTTCACCTCGCACCAGTGCGATTGGCTAAGATCAAAAACTCAGGTGACAGCAGATGCTGGCGAGGATGTGGAGAAAGAGGAACACTCCTCCATTGTTGGTGGGATTGCAGACTGGTAAAACCATTCTGGAAATCAGTCTGGAGGTTCCTCAGAATATTGGACATTGAACTAGCTGAGGATCCAGCTATACCTCTCTTGGGCATATACCCAAAAGATGCCTCAACATGTAAAAGAGACACGTGCTCCACTATGTTCATCGCAGCCTTATTTATAATAGCCAGAAAATGGAAAGAACCCAGATGCCCTTCAACAGAGGAATGGATACATCTACACAATGGAATATTACTCAGCTATCAAAAACAACGAGTTTATGAAATTCGTAGGCAAATGGTTGGAACTGGAAAATATCATCCTGAGTGAGCTAACCCAATCACAGAAAGACATACATGGTATGCACTCATTGATAAGTGGCTATTAGCCCAAATGCTTGAATTACCCTAGATCCCTAGAACAAACGAAACTCAAGACGGATGATCAAAATGTGAATGCTTCACTCCTTCTTTAAATGAGGAAAAAGAATACCCTTGGCAGGGAAGGGAGAGGCAAAGATTAAAACAGAGACTGAAGGAACACCCATTCAGAGCCTGCCCCACATGTGGCCCATACATATACAGCCACCCAATTAGACAAGATGGATGAATCAAAGAAGTGCAGACCGACAGGAGCCGGATGTAGATCGCTCCTGAGAGACACAGACAGAATACAGCAAATACAGAGGTGAATGCCAGCAGCAAACCACTGAACTGAGATTAGGTCCCCTATTGAAGGAATCAGAGAAAGAACTGGAAGAGCTTGAAGGGGCTCGAGACCCCAAAAGTACAACAATGCCAAGCAACCAGAGCTTCCAGGGACTAAGCCACTACCTAAAGACTATACATGGACTGACCCTGGACTCTGACCCCATAGGTAGCAATGAATATCCTAGTAAGAGCACCAGTGGAAGGGGATGCCCTGGGTCCTGCTAAGACTGAACCCCCAGTGAACTAGTCTATGGGGGGAGGGCGGCAATGGGGGGAGGGTTGGGAGGGGAACACCCATAAGGAAGGGGAGGGGGGAGGGGGATGTTTGCCCGGAAACCGGGAAAGGGAATAACACTCGAAATGTATATAAGAAATACTCAAGTTAAAAAAAAAATAAGGTCTTCATAATCTGTTGAGTTAGTGATTATAGTAAACGGTATTCTACACAGATTTCTTATACTGATGAATGAACTAATGCAACTGAATTTCAGCATTATATTTTGTTTTTGACAGTGAATCATTGTATGCTGTCAAGGCAATATTGTATCCTCAGCTTCCAAAATGCTGGGATTATAGGTATGAGTCATGACTTCCATTTTTGCAATACCTTTCTAAAAATTTATGTTGAAATTTTTGTTGATTTTTCTCTTTTCTATAGTTATGAGAAAGCAATAAAACCTCGAACCTGGAAAATTCTATATAAGGGAATAAATCTTAAAAGACAAATAGTATCTTAAAATGTTCTCTATTGTTATAAATTACTATTAATTTATAATCTTTAAGATAAAATACCCAAAATAATAACATATGAAGTTTTTATAAATTGTAAATATATTCTCTTTTCTTATATATGGAATTATGATTTTATTTTAAACCACAGCATTCAAATAACACAAAAATATCATCGACTGTATTAAAAGACTTTTCAGCCAGTGATCCACTGCTACATGTTTCTTTATATGGAATAGCTTATAATATTATTCAAAAACATATTTATAAAGTTACTGGTTAAATTAATTTGTATCTTTATAGGATATTATGTATGAAGTAGATTAAAATTTCAGCAAACCCTGTATTTTCTGTCCTTGACATTGAAATTTTCAGCCTGCAAAATTGGGCAGTAAAATATGTTATTTATAGATATTGAAATAAAAGAGATTTCTATGTCATGCTAACTGTGCTAATACTGTATAATCTTAATTATAATACCATTCTTAGACTGAATCTAAAAAATATGCTCCTGAATTTAAAAACATAGATTTATATTAGAAAGACATGCCAAATTACCAAGAAAACATATCACTGTGGAATTATTTTAAAGGGAATTTGTTCAAGAATACACTGAAAGTATTGATCACTAACTAAAAAATTCTGAAAAAATATATATATCGAGCTGAACAAATCACATATTATATTTGCTGCTAAGTCTTGACATACACCCTGCTAACATTAAGATAATTATTTACCATTTGTCCGATGGCTGATTCTTCTCAGAAAGTGTACAGTCTCTGTAACCAACCTATATTTCTCACTTTTCTACTACTGCAACAAAACATCATTGTAAAGTCAGATTATATAACAAAATATATATTGAAAATTAAAATTCCATATAAGTATTACAAATTAGAGCAGTACTTTGTGTTGTTGGAAATTCAGTAAACAAGTACAGTTTTCATAGTTATCTTAAAGAAGCTTGTTCTTTTTTGTTTCTTTTCTTTTACTTTTTTTAGGCTTGGCTTTACATTTCTTTATAAATTTCATTAAGAAAATCTTTGAATGCTCTAATGAACATGTAAATTAGACAAGTCACTATCTGACTTAGTGGTTTAATTAGCAATATAATGAAAGTTAAAATAAATAAAATTATGAATTCTCTATTAAAATTCATTTTGGTATTAATACTTGAGAGGTAATTTCCCCATTACTCAAAAAGAATAGGGAAATAGTTATGTATCCCCATTTAATTGCAAACATAAGGCAGATCCAGCTCACAGGAATAAGGGAAAAACCTTATACCTAAATTAAATAACTTAATTATCATTATGGCAGAAATTATACTAATATTTCCAGTAGGACTTTCTTTGACTGATGTTTAAATATACAGGTTATAGTTTTGCCAGAATATAAATATATACAAAGGAAGCCCTATTAATAGATGATATCATTTAAAAATCATTGATTTAGAAAAATTCTTTTATGAAATATTTTCCTTAATGTATATTTTTGTGTTTGTACTAAAATAGAGTAGAATTCTTAAATTTCAATTTTTTATACTTGTCTATAACATCTTTAAATCATTTGTGAATCTTTAATGGAGTTGCTTTAAATAAAACAAAATACAACTATCAACATACAACTAAAGAAATGTACATGAATTGATGTGATGCTTCAGTAGTCCTTCCTAAGCATTTTTTAGAATTCTTTTCCTTTTCCAAATAATGTGTAGTTAACATTATATCACTGTTATTGTCCTATTGCTGGGAAGATACACGATGACCAAAACAGCTCTTATAAATATAAGCATTTAATTGGGGTCTTCTTTATAATTTCAGATGGTTATTCCATTATCATCATGCTGAGGGACATAGCAGCTAACAGAGAGACGGTAACTATGATATCTTAAGCTTACACATCACCTGCAAAAGGAAAGAAATTCTAAGAAAAATGGTTAGGTAGAACTTCCAAAACCTTTTCTTTTATAAGGAGAATGTAGAAGTTCAAGGGTTTATCTTAATCATGTGAGATTTTTTGAAGTGGTAATATTATTTCAAATGTATTAATCATTAAAAACTTTGAATAGTCACAAAAGTATATATTTTTAACAATGAACTTGTTTGCTTCAGAAGAGAAACAGATTCTTAAAATAAACAGGTAAAAATATTAAACTAGTTATAAATAAACAACAGTAAATCTGAATATGATCACAATTAAACTTAGATAAAATGCATGCTGAGCAAGAAAGTGGAAAATAAAAGAAGTAATGTTGAAAATGCAAATGTTTAGCTGCACTTAAAAGCAGATTTGCAGGTTATCTTTTTCAAGAATTAACCATAGAATTGCTAAATGATTCATGAAGTCCTTGTCTACTTATGTTTAAAAGGTAATCAACAACAACTTTCAAATGATAGTGGAGCTGAAAGTTACAACATTATTCTTAATTGTTAATAGTTTAAGTAGCATTGGATCAAATACTGATATCTGGATAAATAAGGTGTGCTGTAGTGTGACTTTATTCTGGATTAGACATGACCTTTACTGTCTTGGAGGAGACACACTAAGGCTATTGGCAGGAGGTTCTCTTGATGTTAGGACTATTGATATTCTCTCATGATAACTTGGAGTCTTACAAGTCTTCTGTTATATCCTGTACAGTCTTCTGGATCTTCTAGAGTATATAGCAATTTACTGGAAGATGAGATATTTTCAGTGAGTCAAATTTATTCAGTTGTCCATGTTGATATGTATACATGTTACTGATATTGCTCATGGGGTTAAATAATTCATGCTTCTTTTAGTAACCTAAATAAACTCATTATTTACCCAGTTGAACTTGAATTTGTTATTTGAACTGTTGGTATCCTCTCCATCAAGTAGTCATTTCTTCACTTGTCTTTAGGGAAAAAAAATCATACAGTATATGATTTTATGATGCAGCATTGCTTGGTTTAAAAAAGAACTGAGATCTTAACTCATGCTAACATATTATTGAACAATAAAAACATGCAATAAAGAATCTAGTAACAAAAGAGAATATACTTTAGAATTCCATTCATTTCAAACTAACAATAGATATAAAAAAGAGGTACAGATAATTTTCTAAATCGAAGAGAACATAGAAGTTGAATGGTTTGCGTCAATCATGTGAGATTTCTTTTTGAAAATGTTTCAGATATATAAATCATTAAAAATCCCAAATGTTCACAAAAGCAGATATTTTGAATTATTTCCTTTAATGGGTCTATTGAATTGTTTATGTGTTCTATACTAAGATACATGTTAAAATTTCTAAATTATCTACCTTGTAAACATATGTAAAAGTAATGTTACACACACTTTTTTAAGTAATATAGAGGCTAAACGGATTGTATTTTTGGATTTAGAATTGGACATGCATATACACTCACGCATATAACAAAAATAAAAGAAAAAAGAGTCCATTACTATGCATGAAAGCAAGGACAGGGCTTCAAGTGTCTTTCAAGGAAAGAAACTGAAGGGAAAATTATGTAATTACCATAAAAATCCCAAAATTACGTTGATTAAAAATACATATAAATCAAAAGAATAGGTTGAAAATGAGAGGACTGATGATGTACCTGTTAATAGAGGGCTTACCTATCATACACAGAATTTTGTATTTGGATACCAGTACCTCATAAAAGTGAAGAGGAAACTCATTCATGTTTAATGGTGGTAACAACATGAAAGAGAGTGTGAAGGCAGAAGGATTATGAACCTTTTATAATTCATTCTCTGTTATGTTTGAAGTTACTCTGGGGTATCAGAAAATTTGTCTCAAAAGTTAACAGTCATTGATAAGATTCCAAAACCTAACGATACAATATAAAATCCTATAAGGGAAAACATTCAATAATTATGTTAATTGGAAATATCTAAAAATGATTACTAGTAGTCACTAATTTCTTACATCTTAGATTAAGTCCACAAAAATGTTTGTAAAAATTAATATAATAACTTTTCTATAAACCAGTTTTCTATGAAAAATTAAAATTTAGAAAATATTCTAGATAAGTAAGTAGGAGGATATTATCAAAATCGGAAAGGGACAGCACAAAACAATATAGGGTCAATTTCATTTGTAACATTCAAAATTCCTAATTAAAAAAAGCTAACTGAAAATTAAAAAAATCATATTTTAATAGTTTTGTGCTACAAATAGTACTATGCTTATTATCACAGTTAAATGAATATGAAAGTTTATAATTAGTTATGAGATAAATTAATATACATTAGAAACCTAAATGCATTCTGAAAAGATTTTCATTTAGTGTGGACTTGAATCATTTTAGTGAGAAATATCATGTTAAATACATTCTATATAGGCCTGAGAAGATCATCAGTGTGTCTGCTTTTCTACAGACTTCACAGTCTGAAGGCCTCATGGGAGGTCTGCTACAGCAAGGGCAACACAGGTAAGGGAACCTCCAAAATAATCACAGCAGCTGGGAACCCAAAGAAGCCCATCAGACATAGGACCTACCCCCACTCCTACCTCCTGCACAAACTCCACTTACTTTCCAGCCTGCACTTTTCCCCTGGGAAGACCATCAGCATATATGCTCCACTAATGAACCAGTACTCTCAAAGACTCCCAGGAGGTCTGTTACAGCTAGGGCCACAAGCCTCCCAGGAGACCTGCTGCAACACAGGGACAAGGGGGCAGTCTCCAGACAGAGACACCCAGTCCAGTTAACAGAAAATATAACCAGAGAGCAAGAGGCAAGGGCAAGACAATAAGCAACAGAAGCCAATATACTCTGGCTCCATCACAATCCAGCTAACAGGGCAAGCTCTGTATAAACCAGAACACATGAAAAACAGGATGCTAAACTAAAATCATAATAGAGTACTTTTATAAAAAAATAACTCACTGAATGAAATATAGAAAAATACAAGTAAACAGGTAGAAACCCTAAAAGAGGAAACACAATCAAATATATGCAGGAATTGAAAATTAAAAACAGTCCAAGATCTAAAAATGGAAGTATGAACAATAAAGACAACATGAATGCGAGAACTCAGGAAATAAACCTAGGAAAATGGTTAGGAATTACTGCTGCAAGCATCAAAAACAAAATATAAGAGACAGAAGAGTCTCAAGCATAGAAGATATCTTAGAAGATATTGACACAATGGTCAGATAAAATTCAAATAGGAAAATAACCTAACCCAAAACGTACAGGGAATTCAGGACAAAATGAAAAGGCCAAACCTAAGAATAATAGGAATAGAAGAGAATGAAGATTTCCTGCTCAAAGGACCTGAAAATCATAAAATTGTAGGAGTAAACTTCAATGACCTAAAGAAAGAGATGGCCATAGATATACAAAAAACCTATTTTCTGGTCTGGCCTCAATGAGAGAAGATGTCCCTAAACCTTCAGAGGCTTGAGACCCCAGGGAATGGGGAGGTCTGGCGAGGGTATAGTAAGTATGCAAGTATGAGGACATCCTCTTGGAGACAAGGGAGGAGGAATGTGATGAGAAACTGTCAGAGGACAGAAAGGGAAGGGGATAATGACTGTCCTGTAAAAAATGATGAAAGATATTAAAAAATCAGACCATGATTTTTGAGCAGATGGGGCAGTACTGAGCATCATTTTTCATCTTTGGGATGTCATTGGACAGTTGTCTCAGCACCTAATAGAGCATACCTCAAATACAGGGGATTGAAGCTCTTATCCTTGTACTCATGTTAAGGGGTGAACAACCACTTGTAACTCTAGCTCCAGGATCATTCAATGCCTCTAGCTTCTAAGGGAACCTGAACTCATATGCACATGCTCACAGAGACATACACAAAAATTAAAGAATAAAAATACAAAGAACTTGAGCTAAGGTCAAGATAGAAGACTTTCCTGCTCTTGATTGTACAGGGTTGCTGTCTTATAGCTACTGCTGCAGTTTCTTCCACTCCATGATATCTTTGTATTATATGGAGTTGGGACTCAGAATCTCATGCTATTTTTTTTTTTTTTTGGCTATGTCCACAGGCAGTATCTCTTCTTGCTGCGAAAAAGATATTCCGAAGAGTAACAACTCGACTATCAGACTATTGAAAAACCTACAAAATTAAAATTTCCTCAAGAATTCAGTGTCAGCTGAGGGAAAGCTAAATCTCAGAAACAAAATAAATTCTATAAAATAGAGATTTCATTTTGGTATCTTTTATAAGTTTGGAGAAAATATTTTATTTATTGTCCTGACAAAAAAGCCCTTTTAGAATAAGAATAATATTTGATATTCCAATTAGGAAACATACATTTTTGATGTATAAACAAAATGTTTGCACTAAATGTAATAGAAAAGTACTTACTTTAAATTTACAGTGATAGAACTACGCATTTTTTTATCTTTGACAATTATAGTGCAGAGGGCTTTAAAGAGGATTTTTAATGGTTGAATATGTAGATACTTTTAAACTTTCTTTGGTTTTATGAGTAAACTTCAAAGATCTTATAAATATCATCACTTAAATATCCCCAGATTTTATTAAATAAATACACTATCTGTGTGTGCACATTCTATTTGTGTTCTATGTGTATCAAGAAAACTATGTGCAACAAAGGAACATTGGGAAAAATGATAGACTAAATTAAATATAAATGACTTATTTTTGGTAGCAGTTCTGAATGTTTAAGGAGATACCATCAAAAATGTAGACTTACATGTGAATAGAGAGCCCCATGTAGAAATTGGATACAACTCTGGACTGGATTGAAATGCTTCTGGAATAGCAGAAATTCACATACTTTTATCCAAAATATAAATTATCTGCCTTGAACTTTTAGGGATTTAGTTTATAAGAAGTAAATGGTGGATTTTTTCCTGTAATTAAATCAATGTAATAGACTGCGATTGAGTACACTGGTTAATTTAGGCAATTTAAGATATGTTGTTAGTTGTAGACAGTCACAAAGTTTCTGATCTGATCTGTGAACTCTAATCATTATTAAAGGATAAACCAGGCTCATCACTTATATATAAATATCTAGTAAAATGTTGTCAAATACTGAAAGCAAATTAAATTCTTTCAAAGAAATTTTCAATAAACACAGACATGAATCCATAATGAGGACACATTTTGTAAGGTACATTTAAAAGAATTTGTACAACATGAAATTATAGTAGGTAGATACATAGCAATTTATATTTAAAATCAAACTAGACTTAATAATTGTAATATATATTATATTTGCCATCATTATTTTAGTCATTGAGTCTGTTTCTCGAAAACAGCAAACAATCAAAGAATGGTCATCTGAAGTTACTGAAGGGGGTAGAACTATGGTAATGTAAAACAGTTCAATATTACAAAAAGGACTCACTGATATGAATGGCTTAAAACAACAAAAATTCTTTATGAGACCCTTGGTTACAAAATTTCAATGTATTTTTATGATGTAGAAAAAAATGTAGGTACTGTTTTACAAACCTATCATTCCAGTCAATAATTTAGTATTTGTGATAAGATCAATAAATTTATCAACATAAAGCTATATCAGATGTGTAAGAAGACTTGTCATTTAAGTGTAATGGGTTGCAAAGTAAAAGGATGGTATTTGTGTGTCTTTCTTCTTAAACGTCATCTGAAAAGTTTCATTCTATATCTATAGGAAATACATGAGTATTATTTTATTTTTCATATAATGTAACAATGAAGAATTAGAGAATCCTTTGATTTGTAAAATATTAGAATGTGCAGACCATCTATATACTTTTTATGAATTAATAAGATCTATCGTGGTTGGGAGACAAATGCAGGCACATTTCATATATATGAATAAAACATTATAATTATTCTCACTCTCCCTCTCTTATAATTCTTCCCATCGTTGTCAACCCGTACTTTCCAACATATGGATCACTTTGCCATGTTCATATCTACTATGACTACTTAAAAAATACTACAGTGAAAAATATATGAAAATACAAACCTTATGACTGAAATACAGCCTAGAGAGTAAACCTTTATAACAGAAAATGAGTACCATATGCAATTTATATACTTTGGGACAGCATATATATATATATATATATACATATATATATACATATATATACATATACATATACATATGTATACATATATATATTCATGTTTGAATGCCTGAGTGTTGCTATACCAGTTAATTAAAGAATGTTTACAAATAAAATAAAATAGACTGCTTTTTGCCATTAAGTGAAAAAGAGTCTATTGAGTTTGGGCTATAATCTAAACAATGCTTTCCTTCTGCAATTAAGTATAGAACTTCATCTCTCAACTTATATGTAAGTTACTACTTACAGATCACAGTAGATAAAACGGCTACCAACAGATTGGGAAATGATCTTTGTCAATCCTACATCCGATAGAGGGCTAATATACAATATACAAAGAACTCAAGAAGTTACACTCCAGAGTCAAATAACCCTATTACAAATGGGGTACAGAGCTAAACAAAGAATTCTCAACCGAGGAATATTGAATAACTGAGAAGTACCTAAAGAATTGTTCAACATCCTTAATCATCAGGGAAATGCAAATCAAAACAACCCTGAGATTCTACCTCAAACAGTCAGAATGGCTAAGATCAAAAACTTGGTGACACAGATACTGGCAATAATGTGGAGAAAGAGGAACAGTCTTCCATTGTTGGTGTGATTGCCAGCTGGTACAACGACTCTGGAAATCAGTCATGCAGTTTCTCAAAAAGTTGTACATAGTACTACCTTAGGACCCAGCTATACTACTCCTGGGCATATTTCCACACGATGCTTCAACATATAACAAGGACACATGCTCCCCTATGTTCATAGCTGCCTTACTTATAATAGCCGGAAGATGGAAAGAACCCACATGTCCTTCAACAGAGGATTGGATACAGAAAATGTCGTACATTTATATAATGGAGTACTACTTACCTATTGAAAACAATGACTTTAGGAAATTCATAGGCAAATGGGTGGAGGCAGAAAATGCCCTAAGTGAGGTAACCCAATCACAGAAAAAGCACACATGGTATGCACTTACTTATAAGTGGATATTAACCCAAAAGCTTGGACTACCCAAAATACAATGCACTGACTGCTCCTAGCAGGTTCCTCTTGGGCCAGGATGTGAGCAGAACTTGAGGTCTCCCTTGAGTTCTCAGGAATGTTCACACTTCAGAGAGTTCAGCTCTCTCCCCCAGAGGATTTGAGTACAGAGGATTTGAGTACAGAGAGCTGTAGAACTGGTTCAGCTCCCAAGGCAGACAAAATAGGAAGGGTCCAGTTCCATACTGCTCCTGGGTTTGTGTGTCCTGAGGCCATCAGGCGGGTTGCTAGGGGCAGAAAGAAGAGTTGGCCTTACCTCTGTTCTCAGGTGTGTCAGTGTTCTTCGAAATTCACTGGTCTTTGTGGGGTCATGGCTGTTTTTAGTTTGCCCATGGCCCCGTGGATGATCCTTATTCAAGACCATATAGACAGCAATAAGTGGACTTGATAAGTAATAAAATTAGGAAATAAAGAATAATGAGTTAACAAAGAAAATGACCCATTAGGGGAAAATTGTCATAGTTCCAAAGTATCCTCATCAAAATGTCTTACTATCTAGTGCTGGAGGGCAGCCAAGAGATATCACAAAATATTGTTTCAGTTCTTGATTATCTATTTTATTTATTTACCAAAGTTTCCTCCACACCATGTCATCATTCCTAGAGTTCTTTCCCACATCCTCTTTTCTCCATTGCCACTGAGAAGTTATCACTCTGGATATCCCCTTCCCTAGGGCATCAAGTCTCAAAATCATTAGGCTCACCTTTTTCCACTTAGGCCATAAAAGCCAGTACTCTGCTACATATGTTCTGCGGACCTCAGAATTGCCAATTTATGATCTTTCAGTTTTTGGCTTAGTCTCTTGGTGCTCCCATGTGTTTGAATTAGTTGACACTGTTGGTATTCCTCTGGGGTTGCTATCTCCTTCAGTTTCTTCAATCCTTCCTCTCCCATAGGTGTAGTGGACCTCAGTCCAATAATTTGCTGTAAGTATCTGTATCAGTCTTAGTCAGCTGTTGGTGGAGGAGTCTCTCAGAGGACAGCCATTATAGATTCCTGTCTGCAAACACAGCATAGCATCAGTAATAGTGCCAGGGTTTAGAGTCTGCCCATGGGATGATTCCCAAGTTGGGCTTCTCACTGGTCGCATCTTCATTTAGTCTTTGTGCATTTTTGTCCCTGCATTATTTGGGTTGAAAAATTTGAAGGAACACTGTCCAACTACTAGAGGCTGTCTCTTCAGGTTTCATCTCCCAACTGTTAGACATTTTGGCTAAGGTTATCCCAATTGAGTTCTGTGAGCCTCCAACATCCCAGATCTCAGGGAGTTTCTAGAGGTTCCCCTTACACACCCATCCCTACCAGCTGGATAGTTCCATTCATATTTCCTGGCTACTGGGCTACTCTTCTGGGCCCCCATACCTGATCCTGCCCCCACCCTGTTTTCCTCCCACTCCCATCCAAGTCCCTCCCTCTGTCCCCTCATGATTATTTTGTTCTACCTTCTAAATGGGATTGAAGTATCCTCACAAAAAGAACTCATTGATATGAAGGAATTCTCACTTGAGGATTCCTTCATGTTTAACTTCTTATGATTTGTGGGGTATATCATTGAAATTCTGTAATTTTCGACTAATATCCACTTATCAGTAAATGCATATCATGCATATCCTTTGGGATCTAGGTCACTTCAGTAAGGATGATATTTTCTAGTTCATTGATTTGCCCAGAAAATTCAGCTTGCCACTCTTAATAACTGAATAGTATTTTATATTTTAAAACAACCAAATATTTTGTATCCATTCTTTGGTTGAGGGATGTCTGAGATGCTCCCAGTTTCTGGCCATGAGGAATAAGTTTGCTATGAACATAGTGGAACATGTGTCCTTGTGGTATGGTCGAGCACTTTCTAGTATATGCCCAGAAGCAGCATAGCTGGATCTTCAGGTAGAACTATTTCCACTTTTCTGATGAACCACCAGATTGATTTTGGGAATTGTTCTACTGGTTTGCAATCCCACCAGGTATGGAACAATATTCTACTTCCTCTACATCCTAAGCAGCATGTGATGTCACGTGTGTTTTTGAGCTTAACCATTTTGATTGCTGTACAGTGAAATCTCAGGGTCATTTTGAATTGGATTTCTCTGATGACTAGGTATGTTGGACATGTCTCCAAGTGCTTCATGGACTTTCAAGATTTCTCTGTTGAAAATTCTTTGTTCAATTTGGTACCTCAATTTTAATAGGGTTGTTAGATTCTTTGTCATCTAAATTCTTGAGCTGTTTGTATATATTAAATATTAGCCCTCTACCTGATGTAGGGTTAGTGAAGATCTCTTCCTAGTCTACAGGTTGCATTTTTATACTACTGATATAATCCTTTCATCTGCTTTACAGAAACTTTTCAGTTTCAAGAGGTCCCATTTAGCAATTGTTGATCTTAGAATCTGAGATATTGGTGTTCTAGTTAAGGAATGTGCCTCGGTACCTAGGCTTTCCAAGACATTTCACACATTTTTTCTTACTTGTTTTTTTCTTGTATTTATTCGTTTATTTTATTTATTTACATTTCATATGTTATCCTCTTTCCCAATTTCCTCTCAAGAAACACCTATCTCAACCCCTCTGTTGCTGCTTATGTGAGGTTACTCATCACCCACCCAACAACCCCTTCCTGCCTCCCCAACCTGACATTACCTTACACTGGGTGACTGAGTCATGGCATGACCAAAGGGTTTTCCTCCCATTGATGTCTTACAAGGCCATCCTCTATTACATATGTGGCTGGAGCCATGGCACTTTCCATGGGTATTGTTTGGTTGGTGGTTTGGTCCCTGAGGGATCTGATGGGTCTGGTTTGTTGATATTCTTGTTATCCCTATGAGGTTGCAAACCCCTTCAGCTCTTTCAGCCCTTTCTCTAACAACTCCATTGGAGACCCCTTTCTCAGTCCAATGGTTGGCTGTGAGCATCTGCCTCTGTATCTGTCAGGCTCTGACAGCAAGAGACAGCTGTATCAGGCTTCTGTCAGCATGCACTTCTTGGCATGTGCAACATTGTCTGGGTTTTGTGACTCTATATGGGATGGGTCACTAGGCATGGCAGTCTCTAATGGCCTTTCCTTCAATATCTGCTCCACACTTTGTCTGCATATTTCCTCCTGTTAGAATTCCCCATTCTAAGAAGGACTGAAGCGTCCACACGTTAGTCTTCCTTTTTCTTGAGCTTAAGGTAGTCTATGAGTTATGTCTTGGGTATTCCAATATTCATTTAGCAGTGAGTGCATACCACTGATTGGGTTACATCATTCAGGATGATATGTTCTAGTGCCATCCATTTGCCTATGAATTTCATGAAGTCATTGTTTTTGATAACTGAGTAGTATTCCATTGTGCAAATTCCATTTGTAGTATTTGATAACTGAGTAGTATTCCATTGTGAAAATGTATCACATTTACTGTATCCATTCCTCTGTTGGAAGACATCTGCATTCTTTCCACTTTTTGACTATTATACATAAGGCTACTCTGAACATAGTAGAGCATGTGTCCTTGTAACATGTTCGAGCATTTTTGGGTATATGCCCAGGAGTGATATAGCTGGGTCCTTTGGTAGTACTATGTCCAATTTTCTGAGGAACCATCAGACTGATTTCCAGAGTGGCTGAACAAGTTTGCAATCCTACCTACAATTGAGCAGTGGACCTCTTTATCTACAACCTCACTAGCATCTGCTGTTATTGAGTTTTTGATTTTAGCCACTCTGACTGGGATGAAGTGGAATCTCAAAATTGTTTTGATTTCTCCCAGACCCGGTGAGAGAGAGACCCAACCGCCTGGTCAGGTGGGCACTCCTGAGGCTGCAGAGCGGAAGAGACCACCAACACTGCTCACCCCTGCCCACATCCCTGGCCCAAGAGGAAACTGTATAAGGCCTCTGGGCTCCCGTGGGGGAGGGCCCAGGAGCGGCAGGACACCTGCCTGAGACACCTCCTGAACCTGAAAGAAACAGACCGGATAAACAGTTCTCTGCACCCAAATCCTGTGGGAGGGAGAGCTAAACCTTCAGAGAGGCAGACAAGCCTGGGAAACCAGAAGAGACTGCTCCCTGCACACACATCTCGGACGCCAGAGGAAAAAGCCAAAGACCATCTGGAACCCTGGTGCACTGAAGCTCCCGGAAGGGGCGGCACAGGTCTTCCTAGTTGCTGCCGCTGCAGAGAGCCCCTGGGCAGCACCCCACGAGCGAACCTGAGCCTCGGGACCACAGGTAAGACCAAATTTTCTGCTGCAAGAAAGCTGCCTGGTGAGCTTGGGACACACGGAAGCAGAATTTCTCTAGGACCGGGCACGTTCTGTGTTTACCGGAAGTCCCACACCCGCGGATCCCGGCCCGCAGCAGCTCTCTGCTCCCAGACCCGGTGAGAGAGAGACCCAACCGCCTGGTCAGGTGGGCACTCCTGAGGCTGCAGAGCAGAAGAGACCACCAACACTGCTCACCCCTGCCCACATCCCTGGCCCAAGAGGAAACTATATAAGGCCTCTGGGCTCCCGTGGGGGAGGGCGCAGGAGCAGCAGGACCCCTGTGCCTGAGACACCACCAGAACCAGAAGGAAACAGACCGGATAAACAGTTCTCTGCACCCAAATCCCGTGGGAGGGAGAGCTGAACCTTCTGAGAGGCAGACAAGCCTGGGAAACCAGAAGAGACTGCTCCCTGCACACACATCTCGGACGCCAGAGGAAAAAGCCAAAGACCATCTGGAACCCTGGTGCACTGAAGCTCCCGGAAGGGGCGGCACAGGTCTTCCTGGTTGCTGCTGCTGCAGAGAGCCCCTGGGCAGCACCCCACGAGCGAACTTGAGCCTCAGGACCACAGGTAAGACCAAATTTTCTGCTGCAAGAAAGCTGCCTGGTGAACTCAAGACACAGGCCCACAGGAACAGCTGAAGACCTGTAGAGAGGAAAAACTACACGCCCGAAAGCAGAACACTCTGTCCCCATAACTGACTGAGAGAGGAAAACAGGTCTACAGCACTCCTGACACACAGGCTTATAGGACAGTCTAGCCACTGTCAGAAATAGCAAAACAAAGTAACACTAGAGATAATCTGATGGCGAGAGGCAAGCGCAGGAACCCAAGCAACAGAAACCAAGACTACATGCCATCATCGGAGCCCAATTCTCCCACCAAAACAAACATGGAATATCCAAACACACCAGAAAAGCAAGATCTAGTTTCAAAATCATATTTGATCATGATGCTGGAGGACTTCAAGAAAGACATGAACACACTTAGGGAAACACAGGAAAACATTAATAAACAAGTAGAAGCCTACAGAGAGAAATCGCAAAAATCCCTGAAAGAATTCCAGGAAAACACAATCAAACAGTTGAAGGAATTAAAAATGGAAATAGAAGCAATCAAGAAAGAACACATGGAAACAACCCTGGATATAGAAAACCAAAAGAAGAGACAAGGAGCTGTAGATACAAGCTTCACCAACAGAATACAAGAGATGGAAGAGAGAATCTCAGGAGCAGAAGATTCCATAGAAATCATTGACTCAACTGTCAAAGATAATGTAAAGAGGAAAAAGCTACTGGTCAAAAACATACAGGAAATCCAGGACTCAATGAGAAGATCAAACCTAAGGATAATAGGTATAGAAGAGAGTGAAGACTCCCAGCTCAAAGGACCAGTAAATATCTTCAACAAAATCATAGAAGAAAACTTCCCTAACCTAAAAAAAGAGATACCCATAGACATAAAAGAAGCCTACAGAACTCCAAATAGATTGGACCAGAAAAGAAACACCGCCCGTCACATAATTGTCAAAACACCAAACGCACAAAATAAAGAAAGAATATTAAAAGCAGTAAGGGAAAAAGGTCAAGTAACATATAAAGGGAGACCTATCAGAATCACACCAGACTTCTCGCCAGAAACTATGAAGGCCAGAAGATCCTGGACTGATGTCATACAGACACTAAGAGAACACAAATGCCAGCCCAGGTTAATGTATCCAGCAAAACTCTCAATTAACATTGATGGAGAAACCAAGATATTCCATGACAAAACCAAATTTACACAATATCTTTCTACAAATCCAGCACTACAAAGGATAATAAATGGTAAAGCCCAACATAAGGAGGCAAGCTATACCCCAGAAGAAGCAAGAAACTAATCGTCTTGGCTACAAAACAAAGAGAATGAAAGCACACAAACATAACCTCACATCCAAATATAAATATAACGGGAAGCAATAATCACTATTCAATAATATCTCTCAATATCAATGGCCTCAACTCCCCAATAAAAAGACATAGATTAACAAACTGGATACACAACGAGGACCCTGCATTCTGCTGCCTACAGGAAACACACCTCAGAGACAAAGACAGACACTACCTCAGAGTGAAAGGCTGGAAAACAACTTTCCAAGCAAATTGTCAGAAGAAGCAAGCTGGAGTAGCCATTCTAATATCAAATAAAATCAATTTTCAATTAAAAGTCATCAAAAAAGATAAGGAAGGACACTTCATATTCATCAAAGGAAAAATCAACCAAGATGAACTCTCAATCCTAAATATCTATGCCCCAAATACAAGGGCACCTACATACGTAAAAGAAACCTTACTAAAGCTCAAAACACACATTGCACGTCACACAATAATAGTGGGAGATTTCAACACCCCACTCTTATCAATGGACAGATCATGGAAACAGAAATTAAACAGTGATGTCGACAGACTAAGAGAAGTCATGAACCAAATGGACTTAATGGATATTTATAGAACATTCTATCCTAAAGCAAAAGGATATACCTTCTTCTCAGCTCCTCATGGTACTTTCTCCAAAATTGACCATATAATTGGTCAAAAAACGGGCCTCAACAGGTACAGAAAGATAGAAATAATCCCATGCGTGCTATCGGACCACCACGGCCTAAAACTGGTCTTCAATAACAATAAGGGAAGAATGCCCACATATACGTGGAAATTGAACAATGCTCTACTCAATGATAACCTGGTCAAGGAAGAAATAAAGAAAGAAATTAAAAACTTTTTAGAATTTAATGAAAATGAAGATACAACATACTCAAACTTATGGGACACAATGAAAGCTGTGCTAAGAGGAAAACACATAGCGCTGAGTGCCTGCAGAAAGAAACAGGAAAGAGCATATGTCAGCAGCTTGACAGCACACCTAAAAGCTCTAGAACAAAAAGAAGCAAATACACCCAGGAGGAGGAGAAGGCAGGAAATAATCAAACTCAGAGCTGAAATCAACCAAGTAGAAACAAAAAGGACCATAGAAAGAATCAACAGAACCAAAAGTTGGTTCTTTGAGAAAATCAACAAGATAGATAAACCCTTAGCCAGACTAACGAGAGGACACAGAGAGTGTGTCCAAATTAACAAAATCAGAAATGAAAAGGGAGACATAACTACAGATTCGGAGGAAATTCAAAAAATCATCAGATCTTACTATAAAAACCTATATTCAACAAAATTTGAAAATCTTCAGGAAATGGACAATTTCCTAGACAGATACCAGGTATCGAAGTTAAATCAGGAACAGATAAACCAGTTAAACAACCCCATAACTCCTAAGGAAATAGAAGCAGTCATTAAAGGTCTCCCAACCAAAAAGAGCCCAGGTCCAGACGGGTTTAGTGCAGAATTCTATCAAACCTTCATAGAAGACCTCATACCAATATTATCCAAACTATTCCACAAAATTGAAACAGATGGAGCACTACCGAATTCCTTCTACGAAGCCACAATTACTCTTATACCTAAACCACACAAAGACACAACAAAGAAAGAGAACTTCAGACAAATTTCCCTTATGAATATCGACGCAAAAATACTCAATAAAATTCTGGCAAACCGAATTCAAGAGCACATCAAAACAATCATCCACCATGATCAAGTAGGCTTCATCCCAGGCATGCAGGGATGGTTTAATATACGGAAAACCATCAACGTGATCCATTATATAAACAAACTGAAAGAACAGAACCACATGATCATTTCATTAGATGCTGAGAAAGCATTTGACAAAATTCAACACCCCTTCATGATAAAAGTCCTGGAAAGAATAGGAATTCAAGGCCCATACCTAAAAATAGTAAAAGCCATATACAGCAAACCAGTTGCTAACATTAAACTAAATGGAGAGAAACTTGAAGCAATCCCACTAAAATCAGGGACTAGACAAGGCTGCCCACTCTCTCCCTACTTATTCAATATAGTTCTTGAAGTTCTAGCCAGAGCAATCAGACAACAAAAGGAGATCAAAGGGATACAGATCGGAAAAGAAGAGGTCAAAATATCACTATTTGCAGATGACATGATAGTATATTTAAGTGATCCCAAAAGTTCCACCAGAGAACTACTAAAGCTGATAAACAACTTCAGCAAAGTGGCTGGGTATAAAATTAACTCAAATAAATCAGTTGCCTTCCTCTATACAAAAGAGAAACAAAGGGGTTGGAGATTTAGCTCAGTGGTAGAGCGCTTGCCTAGTAAGCGCAAGGCCCTGGGTTCGGTCCCAGCTCCGAAAAAAAAAAAGAAAAGAAAAAAAAAGGGAAACAAGTCGAGAAAGAAATTAGGGAAACGACACCCTTCATAATAGACCCAAATAATATAAAGTACCTCGGTGTGACTTTAACCAAGCAAGTAAAAGATCTGTACAATAAGAACTTCAAGACACTGAGGAAAGAAATTGAAGAAGACCTCAGAAGATGGAAAGATCTCCCATGCTCATGGATTGGCAGGATTAATATAGTAAAAATGGCCATTTTACCAAAAGCAATCTACAGATTCAATGCAATCCCCATCAAAATACCAATCCAATTCTTCAAAGAGTTAGACAGAACAATTTGCAAATTCATCTGGAATAACAAAAAACCCAGGATAGCTAAAGCTATCCTCAACAATAAAAGGACTTCAGGGGGAATCACTATCCCTGAACTCAAGCAATATTACAGAGCAATAGTGATAAAAACTGCATGGTATTGGTACAGAGACAGACAGATAGACCAATGGAATAGTATTGAAGACCCAGAAATGAACCCACACACCTATGGTCACTTGATTTTTGACAAAGGAGCCAAAACCATCCAATGGAAAAAAGATAGCATTTTCAGCAAATGGTGCTGGTTCAACTGGAGGGCAACATGTAGAAGAATGCAGATCGATCCATGCTTATCACCCTGTACAAAGCTTAAGTCCAAGTGGATCAAGGACCTCCACATCAAACCAGACACACTCAAACTAATAGAAGAAAAACTAGGGAAACATCTGGAACACATGGGCACTGGAAAAAATTTCCTGAACAAAACACCAATGTCTTATGCTCTAAGATCAAGAATCGACAAATGGGATCTCATAAAACTGCAAAGCTTCTGTAAGGCAAAGGACACTGTGGTTAGGACAAAACGGCCACCAACAGATTGTGAAAAGATCTTTACCAATCCTACAACAGATAGAGGCCTTATATCCAAAATATACAAAGAACTCAAGAAGTTAGACCGCAGGGAAACAAATAACCCTAATAAAAATTGGGGTTCAGAGCTAAACAAAGAATTCACAGCTGAGGAATGCCGAATGGCTGAGAAACACCTAAAGAAATGTTCAACATCTTTAGTCATAAGGGAAATGCAAATCAAAACAACCCTGAGATTTCACTTCGCACCAGTGCGATTGGCTAAGATCAAAAACTCAGGTGACAGCAGATGCTGGCGAGGATGTGGAGAAAGAGGAACACTCCTCCATTGTTGGTGGGATTGCAGACTGGTAAAACCATTCTGGAAATCAGTCTGGAGGTTCCTCAGAATATTGGACATTGAACTAGCTCAGGATCCAGCTATACCTCTCTTGGGCATATACCCAAAAGATGCCTCAACATATAAAAGAGACACGTGCTCCACTATGTTCATCGCAGTCTTATTTATAATAGCCAGAAAATGGAAAGAACCCAGATGCCCTTCAACAGAGGAATGGATACATCTACACAATGGAATATTACTCAGCTATCAAAAACAACGAGTTTATGAAATTCGTAGGCAAATGGTTGGAACTGGAAAATATCATCCTGAGTGAGCTAACCCAATCACAGAAAGACATACATGGTATGCACTCATTGATAAGTGGCTATTAGCCCAAATGCTTGAATTACCCTAGATCCCTAGAACAAACGAAACTCAAGACGGATGATCAAAATGTGAATGCTTCACTCCTTCTCTAAATGAGGAAAAAGAATACCCTTGGCAGGGAAGGGAGAGGCAAAGATTAAAACAGAGTCTGAAGGAACACCCATTCAGAGCCTGCCCCACATGTGGCCCATACATATACAGCCACCCAATTAGACAAGATGGATGAAGCAAAGAAGTGCAGACCGACAGGAGCCGGATGTAGATCGCTCCTGAGAGACACAGACAGAATACCGCAAATACAGAGGTGAATGCCAGCAGCAAACCACTGAACTGAGAACAGGTCCCCTATTGAAGGAATCAGAGAAAGAACTGGAAGAGCTTGAAGGGGCTCGAGACCCCAAAAGTACAACAATGCCAAGCAACCAGAGCTTCCAGGGACTAAGCCACTACCTAAAGACTATACATGGACTGACCCTGGACTCTGACCCCATAGGTAGCAATGAATATCCTAGTAAGAGCACCAGTGGAAGGGGAAGCCCTGGGTCCTGCTAAGACTGAACCCCCAGTGAACTAGTCTATGGGGGGAGGGCGGCAATGGGGGGAGGGTTGGGAGGGGAACACCCATAAGGAAGGGGAGGGGGGAGGGGGATGTTTGCCCGGAAACCGGGAAAGGGAATAACACTCGAAATGTATATAAGAAATACTCAAGTTAATAAAAAAAAAAAGAAAGAAAAAAAAAGATATACAAACAAAAAAAATTGTTTTGATTTGCATTTCCCTGATTACTAAGGAAATTGAACAATTCTTTGCATGCTCTGGGGCAATATTCTTCAGTTGAGAATCCTTTGTTTAGCTCTGTATCCCGTTTTTTTTTTTTTTTTGTTTTGTTTTGTTTTGTTTTTTGTTTTGTTTTTTGTTTTTTTTTTAAATAGGGTTATTTGATTCTCAGGAATCTAACTTCTTGAGTTCTTTGTATATATTGGATATTACCACTCTATCCGATATAGGCTCTTAAAAATGTTTTCGAAATTTGTTGGTGGCCATTTTGTTCTATTGACACTGTCTTTTGCCTTACAGAAGCTTTGCAATTTTATGAAGTCCCATTTTCTATTATTGATCCTAAAGCATAAGCCATTGATATACTGTTAAGGAAATTTTCCCCTATGCCCACATTTTAGAGGTTCTTCCACTTTCTCTTCTATTAGTTTCAGTGCATTTGGTTTTATGTGGAGGTCTTTGATCCACTTGAACTTAACCTTTGTACTTGAAGATAAGAATGGATCAATTTGTGTTAGTCTACATGTTGACTGCCAGTTGAACCTGTATCATTTGTTGAAAATCTTGTCTTTTTTCCCTTGATGCTTTTAGCAACGTTGTCAAAGTTCAAGTGGCCACAGGTTTGTGGGTTCATTTCTGGGTCTTCAATTCTTTTGCATTGAACTACCTGACTGTTTCTGTACCAACACCACACAGTTTTTATCACTATTACTCTGTAATAGCATTTGTGGTTTGGAATGGTGATTCCCTTAGAAGTTCTTTTATTGTTGAGAATGGATGTCACTATTCTGGGTTTTCTGTTCTTCCAAATGAATTTGCAAATTGCTCTTTGTAACTTTATGAAGAATTCAGTTGGAATTTTGATGGGGATTGGATTGAATTTGTAGATTGCTTTTGTCAAGATGGCTATTTTTACTATATTAATCCAGACAACAAATGAGCATTGGAGATCTTTCCATCTTCTGAGATCTTCTTAGATTTCATTCTTCAGAGACTTGAAATTATTGTCATACAAACCTTTCACTTGCTTGGTTAGAGTCACACCAAGTTATTTTATATTATTTGTAACTCTTTCGAAGGCTGTCTTTTTCCTACTGGCTTTTTTTTTTAGCATGTTTATGCTTTGAATAGAGGAAAGCTACTGATTTATTTGAGTTAATTTTATATCCATCCAATATGTTGAAATGTTTTAAAAATCCAGTTGAGGAGTTCTCTGGTGGAATTTTTGGAGTAACTTAAGTATACCATCCATATTATCTGCACATACTGATATTTTGAATTCTTCATTTCTAACTTGTATTCCTTTAACCTGCATTGGTGGTTTAATTGCTTTGTCTATGGCTTCCAGTATGATATTGAATAGGTAGGGAGAAAGTGGGAAGCTTTGTCCAGTTCCTGTTTTTGTAGGATTGCTTCAAATTTCTCTCCATTTAAATTGTTGTTGGGTACTGGTTTGCTGTATATTGCTTTTAATATGTTTAGGTATGGGTCTTGAATTCCTGGTTTTTCCAAGACTTTTACCATAAAGGTATGTAGGATTTTTTCAAATGCTTTCTCGATGATCATACCAGGGTTTTTTTTTTGTTTTTTTGTTTTTTTTTTTTTTGATTTTGAGTTTTTTAATAGTATGTTTTGTTCATGAATATCCATATATTGGTCTATCTCTGTGTCACTGGGATGAAACCTATTTGTTAATGATAGATGATCATTTTCATGTGTTCTTGGATTTGTTTTGTGAGTGTTTTATTGAGTATTTTTCCATTTCATAAGGGAAATTGGTCTGAAGTTTTTTTTCCTTGTTGGGTCTTAGATCACTTTAGGTATAAGCATAAGTCTGGCTTCATAGAATAAATTGGGTAATGTTCCTTCTGTTTCTATTTTATGGAACAGTTTGAGGAATATTGGTACTTGCTCTTCTGGGAATATCTGAGAGAATTCTGCCACAAGCCCATCTGTTCCTGGGCTTTTGTTAGTTGGGAGAATATTAATGATAAATTCTATTTCTTTAAGGGTTATGGGACTGTTTATGTGATTTATATGTTCTTGATTTAATTTTGGGTTCTGGTGTCTTTCTAGAAAAATGTCCATTACATCCAAATTTTCCATTTTGTTGAGTATATGCTTTTGTAATAGGATCTGATGTATTTTTGAATTTCCCCAGTTTCTGATTTTCTTAATTCCTATATTGTCTTTGTGCTCTCTGGTTGGTCTGGTTAAGGGTTTACCTATAGTGTTGATTTTCTCAAAGAATCAGCTCCTGATTTTGATGATTCTTTGTATAGTTATTTCTGTTTACTTGGTTCTAACCCTGAGTTTCATAATTTCCTACTGTCTACTCTTCTTTGTGTATTGGTTTCATTTAGTTCTAGAGAAGTCAGGTGTGCTATCAAGCACTAGTGTATGTTCTCTCCAGTTCCTTTTTGGAGGCATTTAGAGCTATGAGTTTTCCTCTTATCACTGCTTTCATTAAGTACCATAAGTTTTGGTATATTGTGCCTACATTTTCATTAAATTCCCAAAAGTCTTTATTTTTTTTTATTTCTTCCTTGACCAAGTTATCATTGAATATAGCATTGTTCACCTTCCAAGTGCATGTGGACTTTCTGTTCTTTTTGTTGTTTTTGTAGACCAGCCTTAGTCCTTGGTGTTCTGATAGGATATATGGGATTATTTCAATCTTCTTTTATTTGTTGAGGCCTGTTTTGTGACCTAATATATGGGTTAATTTCATAAATGGGTGTTATTTCATTTGGAGCACTGATATTCAGAATTGTGATTTCATCTTGGAAGATTCTTTTGTTGATGAGTATGAAGTGTTCTTCCTTATCTTTTTTTGATAACTTTTGGTTGAAAGTTGAATTTATTCACTATTAGAATGGCTACTGCAACCTGTTTCTTGGGACCATTTGCTTGAAAAAGCTCTTTCCTGCCTTCTGCTCTGAGATAGTGTCTATCTTTGTCACTTCAGTAAGTTTACTTTTTTGCAGCAAAAGGCTTGGTCTGTTTATTTATTCAGTCAGTTAGTGTATATCACTTTATTATGGAATTGAGTCCATTGATGTTAAGAGATATTAAGGAAAAATGTATTGTTGTTTCTTGTTATTTTTGTTGTTAGAGATGTAATTATCTTTGTGTGGCTATGTTCTTTTGGTTTGCTGAAAGAATACTTTCTTGCTTTTTTTAAGGTATAGTTTCCCTTAGTTTGGAGTTTTTCTATCTATTATCTTTTGTAGGGCTTGGTTTGTGGAAATATTTTATAAATTTGTTTTGTCTTGAAATATCTTTATTTCTCTGTCTATGATAATTGATAGTTATGCGGGGGTATAGTATCTTGGGCTGGCATTTGTGTTCTCTTAGGATCTGTATGACATCTGCCCATGATCTTCTTGCTTTTAGAGTTTCTGGTGAGAAGTCTGGTGTAATTCTGATAGGTCTGCCTTTATATGTTACTTGACCTTTTTCCCTTACTTCTTTTAATATTCTTCTTTGTTTTGTGCATTTGGTGTTCTGATTATTACATGAGTGGAATTTTTTTTTCCTGTACCAGTCTATGTGGAGTTCTGCAGGCGTCTTTTTATGTTCATGGGCATCTCCTTCTTTAAGTTGGGTTTTCTACTATAACTTTTTGAAGCTATTTACTGGCCTTTTAATGTGGGAATCTTAGCTCTCTTCTATATCTATTATCCTTAGATTTGGTCTTCTCATTGTATCCTACATTTCTTAGATATTTTCAGTTAGTAACTTTTTGTATTTTGTATTTTTTGACTGTTGTTTCAATGTTTTCTTTGGTGTCTTCTGCACCTGAGATTCTCTCTTCTATCTCTTGTATTCTGTTTGTGATGTTTGCTTCTATGTCTCATGATCTCTTTCCTACGAAATCTCCAGTGATGTCTCCCTTTGTGATTTGTTTATTGTTTCTATTTCCATTTTTAGATCCTGGATTGTTTTATTCAATTCCATCACCTGTTTGTTAGTGTTTTCCTGTAAGTCATTAAGGGATTTTTGAGTTTCCTCTTTAAGGGCTTCTAACTGCTTGCCTGTGTTCTCCTGCATTTCTTTAAGGGAGCTATTTTTGTCCTTCCTAGTGCCATCTATCATCATCATGAGTTGTGATTTTAAATCCAAATCTCGTTTTGCTGGTGTAATTAATATATACAGGACTTGTAGTGGGAGAACTGGGTTCTGTTCATGCCATGTAGACTTGATTTGTGCTGCTTTTGATCTTTTGCTTGCTTCTTGCCATTTGGTCATCTCTAGTGCTTCATGCCCTTATAATCTCTGATAGCTTGTCCCTCCTGTTATTGTGGTTGTGTCAGAACTCCCCAGAGTGCAGATGTCTCTGTGAACCTGTGATTCTGAAGTCCTAGGTGTGTCAGTGTTCCAGGGGTCAACATTTCTCTGGGTGTTGTAGGATTGGTTGGGGAGCCAGAGCTCTTAGTTTGCTATGGGCATAGGTGCAAGCTGGAAGGTAGGTGCCTCTCGCTGGGTGAGGTTTGTGATTCTCTGGTTCCTGTGGGGAACCTAATTTCACTGGGTGTTGGGAAAGGTGTTGTGGCCTCAACTGTCAACTTGAGTGTGTCAGAGCTCCAGTCCTCCTAAATGAGTCTGATCCTGTAATCATAGGTGTTTCAGAGTACCTGGGAGTAGAGATTTCTCTGGGTGTTGTGGGATTGGTTGAGGAGCTGGAACCCAAGGTCTACTCAGGGCACACGTTCAGAAGAGAAGGAACTTGTGCCACTGGCTGTGTGGGAGTTCCTGAGTTCCTGGTTACTGGCAGACCCAGTTACTCCAGGTGTTGGGGCAGATGTTGTGGCCTCTTCTGTGTTCCTGGGGATTTCAAAGCAAGTGGGAGTCAGGTTCCCTCTGGGTATTGTAGGAGTGGGTTCAGAACCAGCATCCCAGATCTGCTCTGGGTACAGTATCAACCTGGAAGAAATTGACGCCAATGGCCTGGCAGGAGTTCCTGTGTCCCTATAACCTGGGGGTTCCCAGTTACTACGGATATTGGGGCAGTTGTTGTGGCCTCCTCACTTGTGACCCTCAGCATGTTAGAATACCTCACAGTCGGTTTTCTTCTGGATGTTGTGGGAATAGTTGCGGAGCCAGTGCCCAAGGTCTACTCAGGGCACTGATTCAGACCAAAAGGCCCCACTTTCTTTTCTATTAGACTCAATGTATCTGGTTTTATGTGGAGGTCCTTTATCCACTTCAACTTGTGCTTTGTGGAGTATGATAAATATGGGTCAATTTGCATTCTCCTACTTGTGTGCAGACCATAAATTAAACCAACATTATTTGTTAAAGAAACTTTCTTTTTCCACTGTATGGTTTTGGTTCTTTGTCAAAGATCAAATGTCCATTGGTGTGCGAGTTTATTTCTGGGTTTCTTTTTTTTAATTTCTTTTTTATCATTGGATTTTTATTTATTTATTTACATTTCAAATGTTATCCCCTTTCCGGATTTCCTGTCCAAAAACCCCTATCCCATCTCCCCCTTCCCCTTCTATAAGGATGTTCCCTCACCCAGCCCCCCACCCCTTCCCACCTCTTTGCCCTGACATTCTCCTATGCTGGGGAGGTCCAGCCTTGGTAGGACCAAGAACTTCTCCTCCCATTGGTGCCCAACAAGGCCATCCTCTGCTACATTTGCAGCTGGAGCCATGGGTCTGTCCATGTGTACTCTTTGGATGGTGGTTGTTTTACTCCCTGGGAGCTCTGCTTGTTTGGTATTGTTCTTATGGATAGCAAACCCCTTCAGTTTCTTCAATCCTTTCTTTAACTCCTCCAATGGGGACCCCATTCTTACTTCAATGGTTGGCTATGAGCATTAGCCTCTATATTTGAGATGTTCTGGCAGAGATAACCATATCTTAAGGAATCAGAATTTAATGATAGAATTCAAGAAGCACTACATCTCAGTGATGATAGTTGTTGTAAAATATAATTTTTCAAAAAATTAAAAGGTAAATATAACAAGATCTCTGAGAATTTAAAGATACTCTAGAACATAAAGCATACTTATAGAAGCTTGGTAGAAAAGAAAAGTATATTATACTGTGTTGAAAGGAGAAATGATGATATAGCTTTTAATAATTTTCCAACATAATATTTCTATGAATTATTTTTGAATTTCACATAATATACCCTTATTATGGTCATTTCTTAATCCTCCTAATTCTGCTTCCCCACCCTATGACATTCTCCTTTGTACAAAAGAAGAAGAAAGAAAAATTGTATATGATGTTCAGTCAGTGTTGCCCAGGGAGCATGTTGAAAATGCCAGTGGTCACTCCCACACACACAAAAATAAGGAAAACAAAGAAATAAGAGAAAGCTGAGTTCTTCTTCAGAAATAATATTTTGTGTAATAGGCTGGACAACTTTCAAGTTCCTATCTTGGGTTCCTACTTTGACATACCTCAGTGATATACTGGGATTAGAATTAGAAACCAATAAATCTTTCCTTCTCTAACTTGCTTGTTGTCCAGAATATTTTTATCATTGCAAAAGCTATTAAATTAGAACAATGACCTTTGTAGTGACAATATTAAACACAACTCATTCCAAGAAAATGGCCACCAAAATTAAAATAACAAGCAAAAAGCCATATATGATAGCTTTTGTGTTTAATTCTAATACTAGAATGCTGAGACAAATCGATCCCTACGAAGTTGAAGAAAAACTATACAATGACTTCCAGGGCAGCCTAAGTTGCAAAATGAGTCATATCTCAAAACAAAACAGAACATGTGACCAATAATGTGGCATAACAACTCTCTGTGCCCATGTAAAAAAATAAAATCTATCTCTCTCTTAGCAGCATCTCTCCTCATCTTTCTTCCAAATTCTTCTCTAACAAACCAAACGTACACAAATCATATTCATGTAACTGGCTTATATGTCACAAAGGGAGCCAAATTTTGCTGAGTAATACATCTTTTTAGCCTTCTCTATCATATATTGTTTCTAATTTCTCTGTTTCTATTTACATAAATCTTCTGTAAGTGTCCCTGCCACATATCATATCGAACAGAGAAGTCATAAAATCAATTTAAAATATTGTTTTATTTCTTAAATCTATAAGGCTAAATGTATTAACATGTCTTCTACTTTGACTTACAATTATTAGTGGGACATGTTGCTCAAAACAATTATTGAAAATATGTCTATTAAATGGATTAGCACAATTATGTCATGTGTTTATAGTCAGAGTCCAATATCATATTTTATTTTCTACTGATATACTGTCAGGAAACAACTTTACCTAAAATATAGGAGAAATGTTTGCTATAGAATTGTTACTCAATTACTTTATACTATTCTAAATTTTCTGGCAAGATAATACAACAGCTAATTTAATTTGAAACTGTACTACACCCTCCTTTATATTTTTAGAGGAGAGAAATCTTAATTATAATTTATAAATGTTTCTTATTTTGATTTTCTGCAAATTGTGTATTTCCTCTGTGTGTGTGTGTATGTGTGTATGTGTGTGTGTGTGTGTGTGTGTGTGTGTTTATGTGCAAGAGAGGTAGAGAGAGAAAGTGAGAGAGATACGTATAGACATACAGAGAAGTATATGAATCACAACGTGCATATGGAAGTAGGATATCTCATTAAAGACATTTCAATAAAACCAGTTCTGTCCTTCCACCTTACTTTTGAAAAAGAATCCCTTTTCTTGTTTGGCAGTTGTCTATACTCCAACATAGTTGGCCCAAAGAGTTCTAGGTAATTGTGATGTGTCTGTCTCCCATCATACTATAGGAATTTTAGGATTACAGAAGTGGCATTACACTGGGTATTTTTTAAATATGGGGTCTAAGGGTCAAACTCAGGTTGTTTGACTTAATTTTCTCTAATAATTGAACCAGCTCACTGGATGCACTTTTTCTTTAAATCCTTCACTTCCAAGAAATCTGCTATATATGATGATATGGGTCTGCAGCAAAAACTTGCTTATGTGGAAAACAGTTCAATAAGGATGATGTGAAGGTGTTAATAAATGGAAAATGTTAGTTATAGGACGAACAGTTTTAATGAAGAATACCTTGAATTGTTGAAAGGAAATTTGAGTTTCATAAGACAGCATATTCTTTGATAACATTTTTATACTTTCCCTTTCAAACCTAGTTTTCTCAGCATCACAAAATTTCTACAGCATATTGTGTAGAATGAGGACATCTTCCATGTATTATATATAGACTTAAAAGCTTAAGGATATTTTGTTATTATTATACCTTTCTTTCTTTGGTTTCATTTCTATGATACTCCACTATGCCCTCTTCCACATATTAGAGTTGCGTCATTATCTCTAATTTCCTACCTTGGCTAAGGATAACACATTAAGCTGTTTTTTGTTTGTTTGTTTGTTTGATTGATTGATTCATGATTGGTATGCTGAATAAGGCGGAGGCAAAAAGTCTGACTTGATAGTCTATTTCACTTTTGCTTAATGTGAAGCTTTATCATTGCTTCTATTACCTACACATTCCCATTAGTTACTCTAATTTAAAATACTTCAGATGTCCCAAATGAATGTTTCTGTATCTAAAGGAATTTTGAAAGTTGTAAGGAGCCAAGTGTCAATGAAAACAGCAACATAGAAGCTTTGTCTGATTCCTCTTTCCCTGTATTTGGTAGTAAAAGTACTAGAGAAAAACACACTATTCATTATTAACTATCAGCCTTGCTCTAAAGTTGGAGGGACATATATTTAAGACACGGAATATTCTCCACACCAAAGATTTTGTAAGTTTTTTATTAAAATGCCTGTATGAATCTAGAATTTCAAAAATTGTGCTAATAAAAATGAAACTTCAGAATAAATTTCATATTTTTCAACCTTCTTTGTATCCTTTCCCTAATGACTATTCAGGATATGAACCTCTTATGATTAAGCAACAATGTAATATTATAAAATGAAATTTAGTACATGATTATCAATTTATGTCAAATCAGCATAGAAATTATACATATTGTAATATTGTGTATTCCTGGTGAAATTTTTTTCTTAGACTTACTTTATGGTCTTGTAAGTGTACATGAATCTACATTATAATTATCATAACAACCAAAAGATCTCAACAGACAATTGTGTGTGTGTGTGTATGTGTGTGTACCTTTTTAGATTTCTATCATTTTAACAAAATTAATTCAGTAAATTTGGTTCATTACTTAAAAACTTCAGAGTTAATTAAACAAATAAATGCCTAAATAACGGAAGAGAATGCATCTAAGGCAATACTCTCCAAAGACACTTAGGAAGACAAAATAAAATCAAGCAGTAATCCAAATGAAATTTGCATTCCAGTATCATTGAATTCTAATCATATTGTGAAATACAGATAGAAGACATGAAATTTAGATAGTTTTCACTATCATTCCACTTTAATGTCTACTTGAATATTATGTTCTATTAAAGGTAGACAGTTGTTATTTAGAGTATGTTTTTACTTAAACATTCACAGTGGGGGCGAGGGGGAAAAAACATTCACAGTGATCTGATTAAAATATTGATTCAGGATTAAAATGTTATGAACAAAATATTCATTCTAACAAATACTCATTCTACTTATATTTTCACAGAATTATACTGTAAAATTTGAATATTTCAATTTTCCTCATTTCTCAATCCCCCTCCTTTCTTCCATTGTTCTCATTTCCTCCCAAGAAATTTTTATTTCTACTTAATTGTAATATATATTCACATATATCACCTGTGATTCACAAATGATATAAAAGTTATTTGTTTTTCTGAGTTTGAGTTAATATGCTGGCATTGTCATAGTCATTTTCATGTCATAGTTTTATCTATTTATGACTGAATAGAATTATAGAATTAACTTGCCTCATTGTTCTATATTTTCTTTGTCCATTCATCTCTTCTTGGACATGTATACTGATGTTATCAAGTGATAATATCAAATACTACTTTAATACACAGAGATGGGCTAATATTCCTATGAAATGTTGACTTTGAGTCCTTCAGGTATATCCAGTAGAAGTATATCCAGGTCATATAGTAGTTCTGTTTTCAGATTTTGAAGAACCTCCATACTTATTTAAAAACTATTTGAACTAATTTACATTTCTAAAAATGGAATATATTTGAATCCCTGCTAACACTTGTTATTTGTTTTCCTTATTTCTTAAAAGTCAGTTTTGGGTATTCTCATACTTCTTATTTTTAAATGTTAAAAATAATATCTGATGATTTTATGCATGAATATATTATATTTGCATTTTTATACCTGGCCAACATCTCCTATGTCCCAAACCCACACCCTCCTGAATTCATGGCCTTTTTAAAATGATTACTCTTCTTATATTTGTATATCTGTGTTCCTTCCAATTAAGCAATTATTTTTAAAATTTTATTTATTTTACACTCCAGATTTTATTCCCCTCCAGGTCTACCCCCCAACTGTTCCCATCCCATACTTCCTCCCCTCCTCCAGTCTCTACAAGGATGTCCCCACCCTACCCACCCTACTAGACTTCGAAACTTCCTGGAGCCCCCAGTCTCTTATCGGTTAGGTGTTTCTTCTCTGACTGAACCCAGACTAGGTAGTACTCTGCTGCATATGTGTTGGAGGCCTCATCTCAGCTGGTATATGCTGCCTGATTGGCGATTCATGTTTAAGAGATGTCAGGGGTCCAGGTTAATTGAGGCTGCTGGTCCTCCTACAGGGTTGCCCACCTCCTCAGCTTCCTAAAGCTTTTCCCTAATTCAACTAGAAGGTCCAGAAGCTTCTGTTCAATGGTTGGGAACAGGTATCTGAATCTGACTCTTTCAGCTGCTTATTGGGTCTGTTGGAGGGTAGTCATGATATGTCATTTTTGTGAATGCCCCATAGCTTCAGTAATGGTGTCAGGTCTTGGGCCTACCCTTGAGCTGGTTCCCACTTTGGGTCTCTCAGTGGACCTTCTTTTCCTCCAGACCTTCTCCATTTCCATCCCTGAATTTCTTTCAGACAGGACGAATTAAGGGTCAGAGTTTTGACTGTGGGATAGCAAACCCATCCCCCACTTGATGCCCTTTCTGCTGGAGGTAGATACAATAAGTTCCCTCTCCCCACTGTTGGGGCATTTCATCTAAACCTCCTTTAGTCCTGAGGGTTTCTTACTTTCCAGGACTCTGGTACTTTCGAGAGGGTCCTTTCAACCATCTACCTCCCATACTTGCTCTCTCTACACAAATCCGGTGCGGGAGGAAGAACTAGACTCTCAAAAGTGAGAACAACCCTGAAAGCTCAGGGAAGATAGCCACTTCTTCTCACATTCCTGGCCCAAGGGGAATCTGCCTAGTGCCCTCTGGATACAGGAACATAAGAGCAGTCAGCAGTAGGAATCTCCTAGTTTCTGCCTGCACCCAGAACTGAACCAGTCCCACAGCTCTCCGTACCCAAATCCAATGGGGGAGAGCTTGACATGCAGAAATGGGGACAATCCTGAGAGCTCAGAGGAGAGAACTACTTCTGCTCACATTCCAGACCCAAGAGGACCCACCTAGTGCCTCTGTGCCCTCTAGGCACAGGAACCTAGGAACAATCAGGGGCAGGACACTTCCAGTTTGTGCTTGAGCCCCGAGCTGAAAGCCAGTCACCTGGAGGGCTGACACATCTGAGAACAGAGATAAAACCAACTCTTCTGCTCCAAACAAACAGCCTGGAGGCTTCAGTACACATAAACCCAGGAGCAGCTCTCTGTTCCCAGATCCAGATGAAAGAAAATTGATATATAGGAGTGCTGACACACAGGCTTATAGAAGTGTCAAACCACAGTCAGAGAGAGCAAGACAAGCTAATCCCAGAAACAAGCTGATGCTCATAGGCAAGCGATCAGGAATTCAAGGCTCATGAATAAATATAGTAAAAGCAACATACAGCAAACCAATAGCCAACATAAAATTAAATGGATAGAAACTTGAAGCATTCCCACTAAAATCAGAGACTAGACAAGGCCACCCACCCTCTCCCTACTTATTAATTATAGTACTCAAAGTCCTAGCCAGAGCAGTCAGAGAAGAAGAGGAGGTCAATAGGATACAGCTTGGAAAGGAAGAAGTCACAATATCACTATTTGCAGATGATATGATAGTATACTTAAATGACTCCAAAAGTTCCACCACAGAAGTACAAAGCCTGATAAAAAACTTCAACAAAGTGTCTGGGTATAAAATTAACTCAAACAAATCAGTAGTCTTCCTCTTTTCAAAAGATGAACAGCATGAGAACGAAATTAGGGAAATGACACACTTCACAGTAGTAACAAATAATATAAAATGTCTCAGCCTGACTCTAACCAAGCAAATGAAAGATCTGTATGACACGAACTTCAAGCCTCTGAAGAAAGAAATTTAAGAAGACTCACAAGATGGAAAGACTTCTCATGCTAACAGATTGGCAGGATAAATAAAGTAAAAATGCTCATTTTGCCAAAAGCAATTTACAGATTCAATGCAACCCCCATCAAAATTCCAACTGAATTCTTCATAGAGTTAGAAAGAGCAATTTGCAATTTCATTTGGAAGAACAAAAAACCAAGATACTGAAAAGTATAAAGAACCCAGGATACTCAACAATAAAGGACTTCTGGGGGAAACACCATTCCTGACCTCAAGCAGTATTAAAGAGCATTAGTCATCATCATAAAAAGCAAAAAACAACAAAACAAAACAAAAGAAAACAAAAAAAATAAAAAAACAAAAACAATACAAAAACAAGCAAATGAACAAACAAATCAATGTACAAACACAACAACAACAAAAACAACAACAACAACAAACAACAACAAACTGTATAGTATTGGTACAGAGACAGGCAGGAAGATCAGTGGAATAGAATTGAAGACCCATAAATTAACCCATACACCTATGGTCACTTGATCTTTGACAAAGGAGCTAATACCATCCAGTGGAACAAATAGAGCATTTTAAATAAATGGTGTTGTTTCAACTAGAGGACAGAATGTAGAAGAATGCAAATTGACCCATTCCTGTCACCCTGTAGAAAGTTTAAGTCCAAGTGGATCAAGAACCTCCACATAAAGCCAGATACACTCAAACTGATAGAAGAAAAATTGGGGAAGAGCCTTGAACACATGGGAACTGGGGAAAATTTCCTGAACAAAAGACCAATGGCGTATACCCTAAGAACAAGAATGAACAAATGGGACTTCATAAAACGGCAAAGTTTCTGTAAGTCAAAGGACACTCTCATTAGGACAAAATGGCAACCTGCAAATTGGGAAAAGATCCTTACCAATCCTACATCCAATAGATGGCTAATATCCATTATATACAATAAGCGCAAGAAATTAGAATGCAGAAAGACAAATAATCCTATTAAAAATGGGGTGCAGAGTTAAACAATGAATTTTCAACTGAGGGATATTGAATGGCTGTGAAGTACTTAAAGAAATGTTTAACATCCTTAGTCATCAGTGAAATAGAAAACAAAACATCATTGAGATTCAACCTAACACCAATGAAAATGGTTAACATCAAAATCTCAGGTGACAACAGGTCTTAGTGAGGATGTGGAGAAAAAGGAACACTCCTCCATTGTTGGTGGAATTTTATGCTGGTACAACCACTCTGGAAATCAATCTGGAGGTTCCTCAGAAAATTGGACATTTCACTACCTAAAGGCCCAGCTATACCACTATTATGCATATACCCAAAAGATGCTCCACGTGCAAAAAGGACACATGTTCCACTATGTTCATAGCAACCTTATTTATAATAGCCAGAACCTGGAAAGAACCCAGATGTCCTTCAAGAGGGGAATGGGTACAGAAAATGTGATACATCTACATAATGGAGTACTACTCAGCTATTAAACACAATAGCTTTACGAAATTCATTGGCAAATGGATAGAACTAGTAATTATCATCCTGAGTGAGGTAACCCAATGACACACATGTGCACGCACACGCACACACACACACACACTCACACACACACACATACACACATATACACACACACAAACACAGACACACACTCACACACACATACACACATATACACACACAGACACACACTCACACACACATACACACATATACACACACAGACACACACTCACACACATACACACATATACACACACAAACACAGACACACACTCACACACACATACACACACACACACACACACACACACACAAACACACGTGGTATTCATTTACTGATAAGTGGATATTAGCTCAAAGGCCCAAATTTTCCAAGATACAATCCACAGAGCATGTGAAGCTCAAAAAGGAGGATGATGACCAAATTGTTGGTGGTTCAGTCCTTAAAAGGTGTAACAAAAATATTCATAGTAGGGGATATGGAGAGAAAGTTTAGCACAGAGACTGAAAGATTGTTCATTCAGAGCCTGCCCCACCTGGGGATCCAACCCATATCTATCTATCTATCTATCTATCTATCTATCTATCTATCTATCTATCTATCTATCTATCTATCCATCCATCCATCCATCCATCCATCCATCTATCTATCTATCTATCTATCTATCTATCTATGAAAAATAGACAATATGGTGAAAGCAAAAGTGCATGCTGACAGGAGACTGATATAGCTGTCTCCTGAGAGGCTCAGCTAAAGTGTGACAAATACAGAGGAAAATGTTGGGTCCCAGTTGGAGGAATTTGAGAAAGGAATCTGACCGGTCTTGCAATCCCATAAGAACAACAATATCAACCAACCAGTGCTCAATGGGACTAAACCACTACCCACAGACTACACATTGACAGATCCATGGCTCCAGCTGCATATATAACAGAGGATGGCCCTTTTGGAACTCAGTGGCAGGATAAAACTTTAGTTCCACCAAGGCTGGATCCCCCAATGTAGGGGAATTTCAGGGTGGGGAGGTAGGAAGAAAGGGTGGTTGGGGAGGGGGAACACCCTTGTAGAAGAAGGGGAGGAGGATGGGATAGGGGGCTTATGGCCAGGAAACCAGGAAAGAAAATAACATTTGAAATGTAAAGAAAAAATATCCCATTAAAAAAAAGAAAAAAACAGTGTCCTGATTGATTAGTTTAGATGAGCATTTCATCAAGTTTTAGATGATTTTTCAGTTGCATACCCACTTTACACTGGTAACACTTCACATCCATAAGCATGAGAGTTCTTTACATCTTCAATTTCTTTCCTCAGTGCTTTAAAAATTCAGTAAAAGCTTTTCCACTCCTTTCACTACCTTTATTTCTAGTACCCCTGGTCCCTACTTTGAAAGCTATTACTTATGACATTGTTTCCTTTTACTTAAAATATTTCTTAATGACATATAAGAAAATTGCAGGGATTTGTATGTTTCTTATATATATGAAACATTTTCTGGTGTCAGTTCTATAGGGCCCTTTGTGTATAGGATAATATGTGCAACTAAGGATATAGTTATATAGTTCTTTCATTTATCTTATTGATTTAGCTTAGGCTTCCAGAAATAAATAGGAGTGGAGTATATATAGCATAAACAGGTAGCTTAACATGTCAGAACACTTGCTACATAAAAAGTTAAGATTTAACAACAATATAACAAGACTCGTGTGGTTCCGTATATACCTGTAAACAGTCCACTGAAATTGGTAATGACAGAAGGGCAACTAGAGCTTGTTGACCACCAGCCTAGTGAAAATAATAGTTTCTATGGGAGACTATGTAACAAAGGAACAATGGAAGACAATTGATGCCCTATTTTATACTCTGGGCATGTATACCAGTTCATGCAATGAAACATAGCCCGTACATACATACACATAGACATACCAAATGGTGAAAACTAGTAAAAGAAGACACCACTGTTTTATTTATTTTAGTGAAACTAATAAGAATATCCTCCTATTTAATTAACTATTAACTATTTAAGTCTTTAGTATAGTTAGTTATGTTCCTTCTTTATTTAATTTGGTTACTGTATTTGTAATGAATGATACTGGAGTTGTTTGGAGGCCTTTAACTTCATCTATAGATACATTGATACTGTTGGTATCCTTGAAATTTTGATGCTTTACATGGATTGATGTATGAACATTAAACTGTCTTTGTATAACTTAAATGAAGCTTGGATAGTTCTGAGGGATCTTTTTGATTTGCTGTTAAAGTCAGTTTGTCAGTATTATATTAAATATATATATATATATATGTATATATATATTCAATATATTGGCCTATAGTGTTCCTTTTTATAAGTTTTCCTTTATTACTTTTCTAGTATTTGTTTTGAGCTTTTCTGTTTTGAGTGGTATTACTGGTTTCAAAATCTTTCTGGTTAGCATTTCCTATCTTTCTATTTTATATTATAATTTGATAAACATCAGTATTAATTTCCCTTAATGGTGTGGTAGAATTCATCAGGTGATCAATATAAGCCTATACTTTTGTTGAATGGTTGAATATGACCCATTTTTATGGCCAGTATAATCTCATTAACTATTGCTGATCTAATTAACTTACTTATATCATCTCATTGTAATTTTGTTAGGCATATATATTTACAAATATATCCATCTGTTCTACAATTTCATTGGTATCTGACATAATGTCCTTTTTCATCTTTAAGTTTATTGATTTGGGTTCTCTCAGTCTTTTGTTTTGGTTAATCTACGTTAAAAGCTTTTCAGTTTTTTACTCATTCAAAGAAGCAACGGTTTCATTTACTCTTTATATTTCTCTTTAGTTTTCAGTTCATTCAGTTCCAGAATGTAATTGCACCTAACACACATGTAAGAACATGTGAGACAATATAAATTCAGTTCTAAAATATGTAAAACAATGAATTTCTACCACTCAAAAGAACAACTGCTTAGTCAACTATATTTAGGCTGGTAAATGTTCTTAGCTCTTATTAAGCTACTATCTTAGAATGATTTAACTTTGCTACTTTGGAAAAGAAAACTTTAGCAACTCTGCTGCTATAAATTGATTCTTTTTTAGACTTCCTCAGAACTGAACTAATAGAGTAACAAATGATTCATTGTAAATATATGTGTGATATAAATGATAAGACTTGGAAACCAATGATAGATGAAAATGTACCTTATTGAAATTATTAGGTACAGAACTATTTCTATTTTTTGTATTTATAATTTATTAATATACTCAATTTATAAGTATTCATAAAGAACATGTTTAGTTAAGACAGTAAAATTGGAAATATTAAGAGGAAAAACAGAAAAATTATCTAGGTATTTCAATCTTAGATTTTCCTGTTTAAGACAGGTAATTGACTTATCAGAATTCTCCTCTGGGTACAATTGTTATGAAAACTTAAGATATACTTTGTTATGATACCTTGGGATATGTAATCTCTGTGTTAAACTTTCTGTGCATTTTAGAAAGTATTTGCTTCATTGTATTGTACTTTCTAAGTTTTATGTAAATGCAGAAAGTTCTGAAGAAACTTCACCCAACTGCTTCAAATGTGAAAGAAGGTAAAATATAAGAGACAGAGAAACAGAATATCACAAAGACCCTAATCTAGGACTATATATTCAGCTGAAGATGTTCATGTTCATAATTTGGGGTATCTTTGTCTGAGCTCCACAAAATATAGCACTTGACTATTTTTTTATTTTGGAAAATTAATGAATATTCACATCAAGAATTTTTTTCTTCAACTTGCAGTAATTAAGTTCTGACAGCCAAATGAGAATTATTTGTACCTGTGAAAACATGACTAGGGATTCAAAGATCTGTTCTCAAATACTTTAATGTTTAAGAGAAAAGTTTCTTTGACATTTATTGCTAAGTATAACAACTTGTTTATCAAAGCAAAACATGTTCAGTATATATTTTTTTAATTCTGTGTTTGTCAATTGAAGTTAAATTTGTCAAACATTTCTATACCTGAGAAAAGAAATCTATGAAAAGCTTGTTTTTTCAAAAAATGTATAAAATATGTTCCTTATAAGATTAGGAGGACTGCTGTTTACCAGGGATTGAAGTTTAGACTGCCTATTTTTACATCTAGACTAGTAAGTACAACAGACATGCTTCTAGAACTAGAAAAAAAAAGCTGTGTTCATCTTAAACTCTCAAATAAGAAGTTACATGCTTCTTTTGACTATAAACCTACTAGCTTCAGAAAAAAGGCCAGTACAGCCTAATTTTGAGATTTATCAATGAAATGAAACATTTATGTATTTGCCCTCAAGGGTGATATTATTTGAAAACAGTATTTCTGATTATTTAAAATGACTAATTATTAAATTTGAACATACATGTCAGGTTCATTGAGTTTTGAAACAAATATAAATAAGTAAATGGAGAACTGAACCCAATTAAATGTAAATGAAATGAATGGGTACAATTTATGGAATAGAATAAGCCAATAAAAGAAAATCATATCAGGAGATAAATAAAAATGAATTATAGGAGCTAGAAAAGCATAGCAGCAAAATAATACTCATCAATCTCTTATAAACTCAAGCTTGATTCCTAATACACATACACACATGTTGATTCATATAACCTTCCACAATTCCAGTTCTATGATATATGATGACCTCTTCTGACCTCTGTGAGCAAATACACAGTAGTTCACAGACATACATGCAAAGAAATCACATAATTTGGGACTTATTTAACTGGAAACAGCTACTTACTGCTAGTTTCCATCAATTGCTGACAATAGTAAGTAGGAGAAGGAGAGTAAGTTAGACAGATATTTGAACACAATAAAACAGGGGCTCCAGAATACTAGCCCTTTCCCCAAACCTCCTTTTCTAAGCCGTCTTGGACTCCTTGCACTGAATAAAATCAGAAACAGTCATCAAGTTTCTTATTTATGATTAAGGGAAAAGTCAACTTTTAAGAATATTTAAAGCAGACCTCTTTCAGATTCCTACAGACTTTTACAGATGCTAAGAAAAAAATCAGAAAGAAAAAAGAAAGAAGCAAGCAAGTAACTAAATAAGCTTTTATAAATATGGTAGCTTCAGAACAAGTAAGACGGTGCATTGTGTGAAAGTTTGCAACAGAAGTTCATGAGCTGGATCTACCTACAAAGCCCATGGTAGAAGGAAAGAACTGACACTGAAAGGTTTTCTCTGACATTCACACACATGCTTTGGCATACACACCACACACACACACACACACACACACACACACACACACACATGCGCGCGCGCATGCACGCACGCACGCACGCACACACACACACACATGCACTCACATACATCATGCACATACACCAATAATAAAATAATTCATTTAAAAAAGATAATACTTTTGAAGTTGGGTGAATATTTTACTATTCAAGAACACTGACTGCCATTCCTGAGGACCCAGGTTTCATATTCAGCACTCACATGGCAGCTCACAACCATCTGTAACTCAAATCATCACAGGGGATCTGAAGTTCTCCTGTGAGCTCCACATGCATCAGGAACACAAGTGATACACCGACACACATGCTGGCAAGGCAGACAGACAGACAGACAGACAGACAGACAGGCATTCAAACACACACACTCTGAAAAATAGTAAGTCTTTTAAAGTATAGTAGCATTACAGAAAATATTATCAGGAACATGATATGGATGTCTCCTGAGAGGCTCTGCCAGAGCCCTACTGATACATTTGAGGATGCTTGCAGCTATCCATCAGAATGAGCATGGGTACTCCAGTAGAGGAGACAGAGAGAGGACTGAAGGACCTGAAGGGGTTTGCAACCGAATAGGAAAAACCATGTCAACCAACCAGAACCCCCAGAGTTCCTAGAGACTAAACTACCAACCAAAAAATAAACATGGAGAGACCCATGGCTCCAGCAACATATGTAGTAGAGGATGGCATTGTCTTGAATCAATAGGAGGAGAAGCCCTTGGTCTTGTGAAGGCTCCTTTCCCCAGTAGAGGGGAATGCCAGGGTGTTGAGGTGGTAGTGGGTGGGTGCGAGTTGGAGCATCTTTATTGAAGCAGGGGAAAGGCAGAGAAGGGAGGGGAGAGGGGAGAAAGGGAATAACATTTGAAATGTAAATATATAAAATATTCAATAAAAAATAGGTAAAAATTTTTAGCAATGTTTTGCAAATGAAAAGTTTAAAAAGTGCCAGAATATAGAACAAAAAATGAAAAATGATGTTAAGGAAAGTGAGACAATTGAAATATCTTTGCAAGGATCCAGTCCTTTACAGTACTATCAACAAAAGAAGAGACATAAACTTAATCTCCAGAGTAGAAGTATATATTAGAATATAGGACAAAATAAAAACAAGGCTACACTAAAATCACATAACCATAAGATATATAAATGATACATAAGGAGATTCTAAAATCTCCATTATAATTCTAGAAACTCATGATAAATAATTAGGAATCATATGTAACATTTTTTCAAACAAAATAATATCTTTTGCTATGGGAAGCAGCGAACTGAACCTAGACTATTGTAACAGAAATGGTTTTCATTGTATAATTGTATCATTAAGCCAAAATGTTAATTAAATAAAAGGTAACATCAAATGTATTTCAGAAATGAAAATAGACTCTTAAGGATGCTTTCTTAAGAAGATGTAATTGTATTGTATGATGGTAGAAAAGATATTGAAGGAGACATAGATACTGGAGAGAGAGAGAGAGAGAGAGAGAGAGAGAGAGAGAGAGAGAGAGAGAGAGAGAGAGAGGAATTTTAGCCTCCAGAAAACAGAAAGTATATTTATAAAGATAGGCTGTGAGACAATGTGGGTTATCAAGCAAGATAAAGAATGGTAAAGCATTGAATCCAGAGAGCATAGCAGAGTGGGGCTACTCCCTCCCCACCAAATCAGGCATGGGCCTACTCAGCTCCATTAGAGATAAAGACCATATCATAATAATGCCAGGTACGTTTCTGTTTCCTCACCAGACAACTGTCTTCTCTGAAATCATGTAACTGGCACTCTATGTTGCCCCTGCTCCCTCCAATCACTTCCTCTCTCATCTGCTTTCCTGATCTCCCCCCACGCCCTTCCTTCCACTAGAGCTATATAAGCTAGCTCTTCTATTTCAATAAAGAAGCTGCCCTTCAAAATAATCTCCAGATGTCATTCATAGCTCATCTTCTATCCAACAGCCCCCCACACCCTGGTATTCACTGGTATTTATACCCTGGCCCTTCTCTACCCAGAGACCACAAAAGATGAAGAGAAAAATGGAGTGCTGTTTTCATCAATCAAAATGAAAGGAAATAGAAACATTGAAAATTAGCAAAACTACCTAGGACCTTATGCATAAATAAATAAATAAATAAATAAATAGAAACAAACAGCAAAGGCAACAGCTGTGTTTATTAAGGTACTTGACTATGTAAACTGAAGCAGGTAAAATACACATTCACTACAGGGATAATGTTTTACCCTAAAGTGTTTTTATATATACATTTCATATATACATATATATATTTGATTTTGTAGTCTCACAAATACATACTGTTTCTTAAAATTCTAGTGAATGACAGTTTAAGTAACTATCTGACACAGAGATCAAAAATAAGTAGGACAACACATGAACAATTACAATTATTTCATTTGTTCACATAATACAACAAATCATTCCATTGATACCAAGAAGCTATTCATGAAGCAATTTTCCATACTGTGTATTGATGTTACAAGTAATTTTTCTTATCAAGGAAGAAACATATATCTCTGCTTAAATCCTGGCAATCCTATAGAAATATACTTGAGGGTCATTCTTCTTTATATTTATATCTCACTTAAAGGAAATTGCTAAGATTCTCTTTTTTTCAATGTAAAATAAATATTTGATGATGAAAACATATTCTCTTTCAAAACTATGAATCAGGATTGAAATTTAGGAGGATCTTCATGGAATTCCAATATCTTTAACTTTGCCTCATCCAATGAGGAAATTTAGGTAAGGTGACATTAGTCATTGACCTAATTTTGATTTCCTTCACCTCATTTTTTATGAATGTGCATCTGTTTGTAGGTATATGCATGTGAGTGCAGTTGTCTAGAGAAGCCAGAGGAAATCACTGGATTCTCTGGAACTGGAGTTACAGGTAATGGTGAACAACCCACTGTTGGTCCTGGGAACTCAACTTGGGTCCTCTGGAAGAGAAGCAAAAGGCCTTAACCATTGAGTCACATCTCCAGTTCCTGGTTTTATTTTATGCATGTGTGTGCATGTGCGTGTGCATGTGTATGTGTGCGTGCGTGAGTGCGTGCATTTGTGTGGTATATCCATATGTGCAGGCATATATGTGGAAATCAATCTGGTGGTTCCTCAGAAAATTAGACATATTACTACCTGAGAACCTAGTTATACCACTTCTGGGGATGTGCCCAAAAGTATACAAAGGACACATGCTCCACTATGTTCATAGTAGCCTTATTTATAATAGTTAGAACCTGGAAAGAACCCAGATGCCCTTCAATGAAGCAATGGATACAGAAAATGAGGTACATTCACACAATTGAGTACTACTCAATTATTAAAAACAATGACTACATGAAATTCTTAGGCAAATGGATGGAATTAGAAAATGTCATCCTGATTGATGTGACCCAGTAACAAAAGAAGAAACATGGTTTATGTACTCACTGATAAGTAGATTTTAGCCCAAAAGCTCAGAATTCCCAAGACACAATTCAGAGACCACATAAAACTCAAGAGGAAGGAAGACCAAAGCATGGATTCTTTACTTCTTCTTAGAAGGGAGAACAAAATAATCAAGGGAAGAAATACAGAGAAATAGTGTGGAACAGAGACTGAAGAAAAGACCATCCAGAAACTGCCTCACCGGTGGATTCATCCTATATACATACACCAAACCCAGACACTTGCTGATGCCAAGAAGTGCTTGAGGACAGAAGCCTGATACAGCTGTCTCCAGAGAGACTCTGTCAGAGTCTGATAGATATAGAGGTGGATGCTCACAGCCAACCATGGGGTTGAGCACGGGAACCCCAATTGAGGAGTTAGAGAAAGGACTGAGGAGCTGAAGGTATTTACAACACATAGGAATAACAACTATATCAACCAACAATATCCCCCAGAGCTCCCAGGGACTAAACCACCAAACAACCAGTACACATGGAGGGCCCCAAGGCTCCAGTCGCATATGTTACAGAGGATGGTTGTAGGACATCTACGGGAAAGGTAGCCCTTGGTCTTCAGAAGACTTGAAGTTCCAGTGTAGGGAAATTCCAGGGCAGGAAAATGGGAGTGGGTGGGTGGGTGTGGGAGCACCATCATAGAAGTAGGTGGAAGGAGAATGGAATAGGGGTTTCCAGAGAGGAAACTAGGGAATGGGTTAACATTTGAAATGTAAATAAATAAAATATCCAATAAAAACAAACATTAAAACCATTAAAACATTTAAAAATATAAAATAAAAGATTTTCTTCACCTCTGTCTACTGACGAATTCAGAGGAGAATGCAGATCTGTAGTTGGAGGGAAGATATCTTGGTAATTTCTACCCTGGCAAGCTTGCTTAATATTACAATCTGTACTCTCTTTAATATTGTCTGCATATCTGCATATTTTATTGGGTATTTATATTTCTTATTCTGTTTGTTTATTTTTCACATGAGTCCTGCTGCTTTGTTTCATGGTAAGGAATTTTGGTCTTGTTCAGTTGTTGATAATCTTGGAACTGAGAAAATGATGACAGGAATGTGGCTCTATGGCCTGTTGATCTGTAGCATGTCTTAGAATTGATGTTTCTGTACCATTTCTGATCCTCTTTATTTTCTGGAATGCAGGGAGACACTTCTTTTATCTTACTAAAGGAAGTTTCATTGCAAGATGGATTGCAATGGTTATAAAATCTCATTAACCAGGATGAATTAACCACCCAAAAAATGACTGAAAATTAAATAGCCCAATGTGAGACCTCAAGAACTTTTTCTCAGGCAATTGGCTATTTTCTAGGTCCATTTATCTCCCCTAAGCACCATTTATTACCCCTGGAAAATTATGTATGGCTTCCACTTTCCTCTCTCTTTGGAAGAGATGTTTACATGTCAATGATTTGGCCTTTTATTATCACATTTTATATGGTTCTCATTTTCATCTTTATGTTAATGGATCACGATCTTTCTTCTGTTGTTTATATGTCTTTTGCCAGGTGATTTAGGTAAAATTAAAATTGTGATATTTAGAATAGGAGGGAAGAGTTCTTCTAATGTAGTCTCAGAAACAGCCAAAACAATGTCTGGCATGCAGCTAAATGTTTTTGAAGTACTTTTTTGTCAATAATTATTTGTTCCTTTCCCCCCCTGATACAGAGGATGGGACTTTCACATGACAAAAGACAGAACATATGCATAGTGACCTTGAGCAAGTTGCTTATCTGTCAGAGATTTTATTATGTCATTTAAACCATATTTGTTATGTCCATTGGCTATATATTAAATTTAGGATATGACATTAAGAGAAGTATAAGATATCTATTCTCAGTGTGCTCATAATATGTTGATGAAGACAAAGTCTTTTAAAATTACTATAGTTTAAGGCACTATACATTGACCCAGACAAAATTGTGGCTACATGGCTGTAATCAGGACATATGTGTCATTTTACTGATTAAACGAGATGAGTAAGACAGAGAAGCAGTAACTGAGAGAAGAAAGAAAAAGAGAAACAGATTTACATGAAAATTGTTTTTTAAATAATCCATGTGATATTTTAAATTTACAGTAAAAACTAAATCTATGACTGTGGTAAGAATGAAAACATTCATACAAACTGAATCTGCAGAATGTGCAAATATATTTCTTAGAAAATCAATTGACATCATGGGTTGTTGAAGATCCTAATCAGATGTCTCTAATACAGAAGTTGTTCTGTAATTATCTGGGTAGCATAGTGTAGTCTCCATTTAAATTTGGAAAAGGGAAATTCAAGAACAAAATGCTAAATATCTGATACTAAAACTAATAAATCAGTTGGCCAGCTAGATGACTCAGTGAACAAATGAACTAACCTTTAGCTCATATCAGAATCTGATTCTGGGTCTGAGTTCAAACTCTGGAATCACATTGGAAGGAGTGGACTGACTCTTGAAAAACAGTGCCTTTTGAATTCCATATGCATGCCAAGATATATGTATGTGGTTACATTCTCTCATTCTCTCTCATTCATTCTCTCTCTCTCTCTCTCTCTCTCTCTCTCTCTCTCTCACACACACACACACACAGACATACACACACACAAATACACACACACACACAGAAACTAAATTTGTAAATATGAAAAGAAAGAAAGGAAGGAAGGAAGGAAGGAAGAAGGAAGGAAGGAAGGAAGGAAGGAAGGAAGAAAGAAAGTAAGTCTATTGTAGCAACTGAAAGGTACTTGAGTCATGAATCATGAAACCTGGAGAAAGCATTCTTCCTTAGAGGTCCTAGAAAGAAACATAGCTTTATTGACACCTTAACTTGGTCTTCTGAACCTGTATGAAGATTGACTTTCAGAACAATAAAGTTCTAAATTTATGTCATTTTAAGATACAAAGATGTATTAACGTAAAAATCATAATAGAAATCAATACAATCAAAAGACTCAACATTTAAAAATATGTACTGCTTAGGTTCAGTTCCCAACAACAACATGGTAGCTCATATTTAACTATATGACTACAATTCTAGGAGTTCTAACTTTTGGAAACCATTAGCACTTTAGACACATAGTGTATATATATTATATATTTACAATATATAATGTTCATATATTATTATAAGTATAATAACTCATAAGAAAACTAATGCAATTGTATTTGATATTAATATAGAAACATTTAAAATAGACTCTCAAAGATATACAATAATGTATTAGTCGCTAATATAAATAAATGATTTATCATTAACTTCTTTTCTAATATAGTAACACATTTCTACCAACAGAATGATATAGGTTTCTCACCACTTTCTTATTTTAAAATATTATTAATTATTATATTTGTAATTTGTAGGAATACCCAAATAAAACTATGTACTATTATGAAGAATTGGTGCTTCTTTGCTAATAAATTTTCAAAATGATCAAATGGAACCACTTTTGGAGTACTAGTTTGTGGAGAATATGGACATTTATTTTTGATATTCATATTTTCAGTAGGATTTCCTTAGTTTGAGAGCAAAATATTTGTGTATGTTAATAATGTATTTCTAATGTATCATTATGACCATGAATTGTGTGCCAGACTGAAATATTCCCACATTGTCACTTTTTAAATTTCTAATTAAAGACAAAAGTCAATCTTTCTATTCAAAATAGTTTTCACTAGCTAATAGATTATTCAGTAAAATATAAAACAGACTGGATAGGATTAGAAAACAAAAGTCCTAAGATCTTTTAAATGGTTGCAATTATAAACAACATAAAAGAATTATTGCATGAACAAAATTTATGGATAGGAGAATGGATAATGATTGATTCATATAAGGGCATCAAGTGTATTAAAGAAATCAAAAGGAAATATTAAAAAGCATTTGAGGTTTCTTTCACACATCAAGGATAAGTTAAACTTCCTGCTTGGATAATATTATAAGGAATAGTATCATTCACACTGATAAGAAAATAAAAAGAAGAATAAATATATTTAAGAAGACAAAAAGGTACAGCAGGGACTCTAGCTATTGAAATGCCTGAGAGAAACCAAATAGTGTGTTGCAGAAGCCAAGCGTTTAGAAATACATTAATATTTTGAAGACATTTCCAAATTATAAATGTTAATTAAAAGAATGAATTTAGGTTAACTGACATATTCTAAAAGGAACACAAAAATTAAGTGGTTAAGAAAAGAAAGCATTTAACACTTATAAGTAATAGCATACGATAAGATAAAATAAAATAAACAAAATAGAATAAAAAGGGAGCTGGGGATTTTGTTCTATTTAACCAAACAACTTAATTTGTCATAATTTCTTAGATATCACATAAAGACATGAAGATTCTGAATGAGACTAAGAATTTACTATGTGCACGGCTGTAACCAGATCATCAATATTGACATGAGTTAAATCGTATCTTCAGCTCCCAAATAATTGGGGGAAGTTCACCAGCTAACTTTTGCACATATGGTAGGCGAATGACAGAAGAAAAGTAGTGACTTCTGGAGACCTAAATCTTTTATAATAGCCAGGAAATCTGTCTGCTCTTGAGTTCCAATGAAAGACTGCCTTTATCTCCCAAGCTGTAAGAAAATGTGTCCTTTGTTCCACAGAGAGAAACTATATCTCCCAAGATTTTACAAGTGTCCTTTGAAAGATAAAATGTAACAAAGGAAGTGAAATGTTCTCTTGATAAGAGGACAAAACATTTGTGATACTCATAGGGGATTATCTCTTAACAAAGGGACACTATCAGAGAACGATCACAAAGATTTAGAGCTAGCAAGGTGAAGAAGTAAGGGCAATGAAGTGGGAAGAATTTCACAAGGAAGCATGTGTTAATGCCAAGAGATAACACAGAAATTTCAAGTAGGTTGTCAGCTAGAAACCTTCATCTATATAGTAAAACTGCTAAGAATGGATTTAATAGGTCACAGAGTGACATACTATATAGTATATATCATACATAAATGAAAATATGTGTGTGAATGTGTGTGTGTGTGTGTGTATTCAGCTTTAAATATGTCCCAAAATGATATTGTAGAATGTTTATAAACAATTTATACTACTATCACTATGCCTACAAATTAAGGTCACTCATATATCTATTATGATATCATATATGTCTATGTTCACATTTGCGACTGTATATATGCAAATGCCACAGTCAGGATATAAAGATCAGAGGACCATCTTGAGTTTGGAGCTCACAAACTCCCAGAGAGATCTCTATTTTTGATCTCACCCCAGGAGCACCAGGATCACAGAGACACATCACCAACTGTTTTACATAAGTTATGGGAAATTAAATTCAATTTCTCATACTTGTATTGCAAGAATTTATATACCAAGACACTTTTTGCCAACATGAAATCATTAATATTTTTTACAAAACTTAATATTCTCTTCATTTTTAGTTTTTATCCTACTTGGACAATTGTAGTGATATATCATTACAACTCTAACATAAATTTTCCTGATAATCACACTGAGTACTTTTTAGTATGTTTATTGATTATATGGATAGTAATTTTTGGAATTTCTGTTCAAGTCATTTTGTCTATTATTCTGTGAGGTTTTCACATAGAAACTGGAATATTTTTATTGGTCTAGGGGGTGAATCATTAGGTTTGATGGGCTATTTTCCTGAAGATTATTGCTTTTGTATATATGGCCTATTATCTGTTTTAATTCTCATTCCTATCATTTGTTATGAATTGTTTTATACTGAGTACCAAAATGAGTCTTTTTCTGTCCCTACAGCTTCTCCATTTATTACTTTGTTCTTATGAAGAACTATGAAACTGCTATTATTCTTCCCTAAAAAGTTAGAAGAATTTACTAATAAATAAGTCTCTCACTAGATATTTACCTTTGTAAAAGATATTTGACAAATTTAATCATTAGCAAAAGTGCCTTTAATATGTTTAGGTTGTGATTGTTTTAACAATTTGAGTTTTTCCATGGATTACTCAACTCTGTGAAATTTTATATTTGTTTAAAATTACTCATTATATTGTATTAAAATCTTAATAAAATCTGTAAAACATTGCAGGAAAGGACTTTCTATTTTCATAGAATTTAATTTGTGATTGCATTTATTTGGATATTATTTTACTTAGAGTTATAGGGTTGCTCTAATGAAATACTGTTTCCAAAGAAACTTGGGGAGGAAAGTGTTTATTTGATATACACTTATATAACACTGTTCATTGAATGAATTTAGGGCGGGATTTCAAACAGGACATGGAACACAGAGGTAGGAGCTGATACATACTCCATGGAGGGGTTCTGCTTTCTGGCTTGCTTCCTTTGGCTTCCAAATCCTCCTTCCTTCCTTCCTTCCTTCCTTCCTTCCTTCCTTCCTTCCTTCCTCCCTCCCTCCCTCCCTCCCTTCCTCCCCCCCTCTTTTTCTCCCTCCCTCTCTCTCTCTCTCTCTCTCTCTCTCTCTCTCTCTCTCTTTCTCTCATTTCTTTCTTTTACTTTCTTTGTTTATTTGTGATAAACATTCCATGGACTTGCTAATATTTATTATAGAACAGAGCCCAGGAATGGGACAATCTACAATAAAATTGGCCTACCCCCATCAATCAGTACTTATAAAACACTATAAAGGCTTGTCTATAACTCAATTTTATGGAATAATTTTCTCAGTTGAGGCAAACAGAAAAATGACAGTAAGTGGCAGACATTGTGACAATGACAGGAAGCTAAAGGCTCACAACCAGAGGGCACAAAATAAAAGTAGGTGAGGATTTTAACTCGCAAAGCCTAACCTCAATGGTGTGCTTTGTCCAGCAAGATTATACTACATAAACCTCCCTGAGACCATCACCAATTAATATTTGAGATTATGTGAGACTCTTCACATTCAAGCTGCCACAATGTCTTCAAAGAACTTACTCTTACTTTTGTGAATTATTTTTTATAAATTTGTGTTGCACTGATATATTTTATTTCCTTTATTGATATTTGTTACTCTGGCATCTTATAATCTTTTGCTCACAATAAGAGAATATCTAGTTTTTAAATTGTGGTTTCTTCTCTGCCCCATGATTTGCTTACCTCTGTTGATTAATTTCTGTATATTTGATTTTTCAATAATTTTAATGTTACTTAATTTAACTAAATCCATGTATTTTTCTTTGAGTCCTGAGTAAATAAAATTACTTTAATTTTATTTAGATTAGTTTATATCCTAGTTTATGGACAGTATTAGTAAAAAATCCCATGTATATTAGAAAAGAATGTTCATTTCACAATTTATATCAGTAATTACATTCCATTTCTCAAATTTTGTTGATAAAATGCCTATAAACTTAACCCTTTCTTTTGTTTTTAGTCCACAGAAATAGAATATGGTACAATTAATCCTCCCAGAATGATGATGCCTTTTTATGATTAGACTTTAGTACATAAAAATTGTCTGAAATCAAAGCTACATTTTGAGATATTAACAGCTCTGATGGTTTGAATGGAATTTCCCCCATAATGTCATAAGAAGTGGCACTATTAAGAGGTGTGGCTTTATTGGAGTACTCGTGGCCTTGTTAAAGGAAAAATGTCAGAGTTGGTGGTATTTAAGGAGCTGACGTGTGGTGGTTTGACCTTGAATAGCCCCATAGACTATTCATATTCATGTGTTTAAATGCTTGGCTCATGGGGAGTGCTATTCTTAAGATGTGTGTCATTGTTGGTGTAGCTGTCACTTTGTTAGAAGAAATGTGTCACTGGGGGTGGGCTTTGAGAACAGAAAGGCTCAAGTCCTGCCAGTGGCCCACAGTATCTTGCAGCAGCCTGCTAATCCAGTTACAGAACTCTCAGGTCTTTCTCTTATACCATGTTCAATGTTATATTGCCATGTATCCTGTTATGAAAATAGTGAGCTAAATCTTGGAAATTATGAGCCAGCCCAATTGAATAATTAATATATATATATATATATATATATACACACACATATATATATATATATATATATATATATATATATATATATATATATATACATGAGTTGCTGTGGTCACAATTTCTCTTCCCAGAAATAGAAACCCTTATGAGGACAGCAACATGCATAAAACAATGCCATAATTGCACCACTAGTATACTTAGTTGGAGCCAGATAGTTGTATGTTGATCAATTGTCATATATTCTTTTTTAATAATATAGGCACCTTGTTGGAAACATGTGCTTTACAATATGAATACAATCATTGTCATGGAATATGGGTACTAGTTGCATCCCGTGTTATTTATTGCCTAAGTATAAGTCCCTAAATGCTTTGTAAACTTCCTTGGAAAATTTTGCCTAGAAAATTGCCTAGGAGAAAAATTATTGATAATTATATATACCATCATCACTTCATTCAAGGTTACCATTAGTGATAGTGTTCTAGTTTGTTTTGTATCACCATAATAAACACCCTGAATAAAAGCAAATTGATGAGGAAAAGGTGTATTTCATTCTTATAGCTTACTGACTTATTGTCCATCATGAAGAACACTCAAAAACTGAATCAGAGAACATAAGAAACACTGCTTATTGACTTGTTCCTTGTAACTTGCTCAGACCACATGCTTCTATATTGCAGTACCATCTGGGCAAGAGTACCATCACTCAAAATTATCCCATAGACTTTCCTACAAGAAAATCTAAATGAGTCATTCTGTCAGTTCCAGTCTGTGTCAAGAAGGAAAAGAAATTAACCAGAATATATATATTGAATCATGTACATGCTGCACAAATACTAGATGTTCATATAATATCCTTTGCAAGAACTACAGAAAATGGAGCCATTTAATTTTTATAGGAATTGCACATATTTTTTTTGTTTCTTTGTAGAAATTCATTGTTAAACTTTATCATCCTATCATTGTAATTCAATCAATGACATCATACAAAACCATATTGTTAGAAAAAATTTAAATGGCCCATTGGAGAAATTCCATAAAACTATAAGGTTTTTTAATAACTGAAACAATATTTTGAAGGCCTGTAAAAATACAAATACCACTGAGGTATTGCTACTTCATAACTTTAAGCAGAAGAAATTGTTGGGTTCTGGTCATTTGCCCTTGAACATATCACTTTTACCTAAAATTGTTATTACCAAGAAGAATTGCCATAATATCTCACAACATTTTTTCCCAAAATTGGATACATTAACAGTGCCAGGTCACCCTATTATCTCCATGATCTCACTAACAATATAGGAAAAATGAAAGATAAAATAAGGAAAACTTCCCAAAATCTGCAAAGGCCAATATATATATATATATATATATATATATATATATATATATATATAGGTTATATTGTTAAATTTACTAAAATATTGAAAATGGAAAATGTCATAAAATACTGTTGTCGAGATTTCTATATAACTAAGAAAATAACAGACACCCTGGTTATTATATTTTCCTCAGTATTTGATACTTTAAAATTTTAAATGCATTGTCAAAAAATTTCCCAAGACATTTGTATAGTAGCCATTTAGTAAGAAACTTTTTTAAAAAAGTAAAATGATATTGGTAAAATAAATATTTAGAGCTTATAAGTGTAACTAGGCAATGAGATATCTTTTATTAAGTCCCTTAAAAATAAATAATGGTTTAAAGATAAATATAGGCACAAAACCTGTAGTAAGTTTTCTTTAGTTCTGTTTGAGTTAAATATTTGCCTTTTATTTTCTTTTTATAGTTGTTATGGGGTTTTGTATGTATTCAAGTACATGAAATGTTTGAGGTGAAAAATCATATGGTGTGGTAATTGCTGGTTAATTGCAAAATAAATGTGATTAACTAATAATGTCTATTCATTTCATATAGGGTGCTAACTATAGAACAAAGAAAGCCAAGCCTAGTTGCTTGTTGGTTCAGTGAGTTTATTGGATTGCTTACAGGAGTATAGGTAAAAGGTTATTTACAGTAGCATATTCAGTGAAAAGGTAACTGGATCATCAAAAACTCACATGATATACTGCATATGATGACTTAAAGATGCTGAGTGCATCCCTGAATCTCCCAGCATAACTGGTAGATAGTTAAGCCATGTAAAAAATTTCCTCTCACCCAAAATCCCCTGGGAGAGAGAGTTGAACACCCAGAAGTGTGGGCAATCCAGAGACTGCAGGACAGAAAGCCATTTCTGCCCACATTTGCCCACATCCGTGGAACAAGCAGAAACTGAATAGTGCCTCTGGACACAGGAATATAAGAGCAGTCAGCTGCAGAGGCCCCACGATCAAGGTCTGCACCCATATCCGAACTGAACTGGTCAAAAAGCTCCCTGCACCCAAATCCTAAAGGGGAGGGGGTAGAACCTCAGAAGTGTGGACTCCTGAGAAACCAGAGGAGATTACTCTCTGCCCACATTCCAGACTCAAGAGGAAAACGCCTAGTGCCATCTGTACCCCGTGTGCACAGGGACCTAGGAGCAGTAGAGGCAAGACCCTTCCTGTTGCTGCCCTTGCTGAGAGCTGAAAACTAGCTGCCAGGAGTGACTAAGACCCTGAGGGCAGGACAGTCTGTTCCCATAACTGACTGAAAGAAAATAGGAAAATAGGTCTACAGGAGTGCTGACACACAGGCCTAAAGTAGTGTCAAGACACTATCAGAAACAGCAAGACAAGCTAACACCAGAGCCAACTTGATGGTGAGAGGCAAGCCCAGGAACCAAGCAACAGAAACCAAGACTACTTGGTATCATCAGAGTCCAGTTGTCCCACCAAAGCAAACATTAGCTATCCAAACACACCAGAAAAGAAAGACTTAGATTTAAAATTGCATATTATCATGATGATGGAGCACTTTAAGAAGGTCATAAAAATCTCCCTTAAGGAAATACAGGACAAAGCAAGTAAACAAGTAGAAGCACTTAAAGAGAAAACACAAAAATCTCTTAAAGAACTACAGGAAAACACAACCATACAAGAGAAGGAAATGAACAAAATCATCCAGGAGTTAAAAATGGACATAGAAACAAAAAGAAAGCACAAAGGAAGACAACACTGGAGATAGAAAAGCTAAGGAAGAGATCAGGAATCATTGATGCAAGCAACACCAAACAATACAAGAGATAGAAGAAAGAATCTCAGGAGCAGAAGATACCATAGAAAATATCTACAATGTCAAAGATAGCATAAAATGGGAAAAAGCTCCTAGCCCAAAACATAGAGGAAATCCAGGACACAATGAGAAGATCAAACCTAAGGATAATAGGTATGGAAGAAAGCAAGGACTCCCAACTTCAAGGGCCAGAAAATATCTTCAACAAAATCACAGAAGAAAACTTCCCTAACCTAAAGAAAAAGGTGCCCATAAACATTCAAGAAGCCTACAGAACTCCAAATAGATTGGACCAGAAAAGAAACTCCTCCCATTGCATAATAAGCAAAACATCGAATTCACAAAACCAAAAAAACAATATTAAAATCAGTAAGGGAAAAAGGTCAGGTAACATATGAAGGCAGACCTATCAGAATTAAACCAGACCTCTCACCACGGAGTATGAAAGCCAGAAGATCCTTGAGAGATGTCATACAGATGCAAAGAGAACAAAAATGCCAACCCAGGCTACTATATCTAGCAAAACTATCAATTAAATCTAAGGGAGAAACCAAGATATTCCATAACAAAACCAAATTCACACAATATCTTTCTATAGATCCAGCTCTACAGAAGACCATAGATGGAAAATCCCAAAACAAGGAGGGAAAATACTCCCTAGAAAAAGCAAAAAAGTAATCTCCTTGCAACAAAAACAAAAGAAGAGAAGCACACAAACATAACACCACCTCTAAATACAAAAATAACAGGAAGCAACAATCACTATCCTTAATATCTTTCAACATCAATGAAGTCAATTCCCCATTAAAAAAAACATAGATTAACAGGATGGATGTATAAAGAGGACCCAGCATTTTGCGGCATACAGGAAACACACCTTAGAGACAAAGACAGACACTACCTCAGAGTTAATGGCTGAAAAACCAATATCCAAGCAAATGGTCTGAAGAAACAAGCTGGATTAGCCATTCTAATATCGAATAAAATCAACCTTTGACCAAAAGTCAGCAAAAAAGATACGGAAGGTTAATTGATATTCATCAAAGGAAAAATTCACTAAGATGAACTCTCAATCCTAAATATCTATGCTCCAAATACAAGGGCACCTACACTCATAAAAGAAACTTACTAAAGCTCAAAGCACACATTGCACCTCACACAGTAATATTAGGAGATTTAAACACCCTACTCTCACCAATGAACAGATCCTATAAACAGAAATTAAACAGAGACATAGAGAGTCTAATATATATTATGAACCAAATGGATTTAAAAGATATTTATAGAACATTCCATCCCAAAACAAAAGTATATACCTTCTTCTCAGAATGTCTTGGTGCCTTCTCCAAAATTGACCACATAATCTGTCACAAAATAGGCATCAACAGATACATAAAGATAGAAATAATCTCATGCATCCTAGCAGACCACCACAGACTAAGTCAAGTCTTCAAGAACATAAATAAGGAAAGAATGCCCACATATACATGGAAGTTGAACAATGCTCTACTCAATGATAACTTGGGCAAGAAAGAAATAAAGGAACAAATTAAAAACTTCTTAGAATTTAATCAAAAGGAATGTACAACATACCCAAACTTATGGGACACAATTAAAGCTGTGCTAAGAGGATAACTCATATCTCTAAGTGCCTGCAGAAAGAAACAGGAGAGAGTGTATATCAGCAGCTTGACAGCACACCTAAAAGCTCTAAAACAAAAAGAAGCAAATACACCCAAGAGAAGTAGAAGACAGAAACAAAAGTTTGTTCTTTGAGAAAATATTCAAGACAGATAAACCCTTAGCCAGACTAACCAGAGGGCACAGAGTGTGTGTCCAAATTAAAATCAGAAATGAAAACTGAGACAACAACACAATCTGAGGAAATTCAAAAAAATCATCAGGTCCTACTACAAAAGCATCTATTCAACAAAACGTGAAAATCTGGAGGAAATTGTCAGTTTTCTAGACAAATACCAGGTACCAAAATAAAATCAGGAATAGATAAACCATCTAAATAATGCCTTAACTCCTAAATAAATAGAAGTCATTAAAAATCTCCCAACAAAAAAGAGCCCAGGACCAGATGGGTTTAGTGCAGAAATCTATCAGACCTTCACAGAAGACCTCATACCAATACTGTCCAAATTATTCCCCAAAATTGAAACTGATAGAGCACTAACAAATTCCTTCTATGAAGCCACAATTACTCTTATACCTAAACCACACAAAGACTTAATGGAAAAAGAGAACTTCAGACCAATTTCCCTTATGAATATCAAAGCAAAAGTACTCAATAAAATTCTTGCAAACCAAATCCAAGAACACATCCAAATGATCATCCGTCATGATCAAGTAGACTTCATTCCAGGTATGCAGGGATGGTTCAATATAAGGAAATCCATCAACATAATACACTATATAAACAAATACAAAGATAAAATCCACATGATCATTTCATTAGATGCTGAGAAATCATTTAACAAAAGTCAACACCCCTTTATGATAAACGTCCTGGAAAGAACAGGAATTCAAGGCCCATACCTAAATGTATTAAAAGCCATATACAGCAAATCAGTAGCTAACTTTGAACAAAATGGAGAGAAACTTAAAATCCATTAAAATCAGGGATTAGACAAGGCTTCCCACTCTGTCACTACTTATGCAATATAGTTCTCGAAGTCCCACCCAGAGCAATCAGACAATAAAACGAGGTGAAAGCGATACAAATTGGAAAGGAAGTAGTCAAATTATCACTATTTGCAGATGATACGATATATGATACATATATGAAACATAACTAACCCCAAAAGTTCCATCAGAGAACTCCTAAACTTGGTAAACAACTTCAGCAAGTGACTGGCTATAAAAAAAAAAAAAAAAAAAAAAAAACATGAATAAATCAGTAGAGTTCTTCTACTCAAAAGATAAACAGACTGACAAAGAATTTAGTGAAACAACATCCTTCACAATAGTCACAAATAATACAAAACATCCCAGTGTGATTCTAACCAAGCAAGTGAAAGATTTGTATGACAAGAACTTCATTTCTCTGAAGAAAGAAACTGAAGACGATCTCAGAATATGGAGAGACCTCCCATTCTCATGGGTTGGAAAATTTAATGTAGTAAAAATGACCATTTTGACAAAAGTAATGTACAGATTCCATGCAATTCCCATCAAATTTCCAATTTGATTAAAAAGAGCAATTTTCAAATACTTTTGGAAAAACGAAAATCCAAAATAGTGAAAACTATCCTCAACAATAGAAGAAGTTCTGTGGGAATCACCATTCCTGACCTCAAGCAGTATTACAGAGCACTAGTGATGAAAACACTATGGTATTGGTACAGAGAAAGGCAGGTAAATCAATTGAATAGAGCTGAAGACCCCAAAGTGAACCCACACACCTATGGTCACTTGACCTTTGACAAAGGAGCTAAAACCATCCAGTGGAAAAAAGATAGCCTTTCAACAAATGCTATTGCTTCAACTGGAGTTCAGCATGGTGTAGACTGGAAATCAGTCTATTCTTATCACACTGTACAAAACTAAAATCTACATGAATTGTGGACCTCCACATACAACCAGATACTCTCAAACTAATAGAAGAAAAAGTGGGGAAAAGCTTCATACACATGGTCACTAGGGAAATTTTCCTAAATAGAACACCAATGACTTATTCTCTACAATCAAGAATTGAAAAATGGAATTTCATAAAATTGCAAATCTTCTGTAAGGGCTAAGTACACTGTCATTAGGACAAAATGGCCACCAACAGATTGGGAAAAGATCTTTACCAATCCGATATTTGATAGAGGGCTATTATTCAATATAGATATAGAGGACTCAAAAGTTAAATTCCAGAGAATCAAAAAACCCTATTAAAACATGGGGCACTACCCAAAGATTATACATGGACTGACCATGGGATCCAACTGCATAGGTAGCAATGAATAGCCTAGTAAGAGTACCAGTGGAAGCCCTTGGTCCTGCCAAGACTGAATGTCCAGTGAACGTGATTGTTGGGGGGAGGGCTGTAATGGGGGGAGGATGGGGAGGGGAACACCCATATAGAAGGGGAGGGAAAGGGTTAGGGGGATGTTGGCCCAGAAAGCAGGAAAGGGAATAACAATCGAAATGTAAATAAGAAATACTCAAGTTAATAAAGATGGAGAAAAAAAAAGAGAAAACAAATTCAATGCACTGTAGTAGTATTTTGACCAGTTGCAATTGCATTAAAACTAAACACTGAAAAATTTATGGTCATATTTTTAGGGCCAGAAATTAAAAAATATAAATAAAAAATAAAATTATGTAAATGTCTATATACTGTAAGCAAATTTTTAAATGTACTATTGTTAATTGGTATCCAGTCAAATTTATTTACACTTGAAATTAATATTTTATTAATGTATATAACCAACAAGCTGATTAGTTTTTTATAAAGTGGAATGAGTTAAAATAGGAAAAAAACAAAAAAAATATAAAGCAAAACAAAACAAAACAAAACAAAACAAAAAACATGGGGTACAGAGCCAAGCAAATAATTCTCAGCTGAGGAATATGGAATGGCTAAGAATTTCTTAAAGAAATGTTCAACATCCTTAGTCTTTAGGGAAATGCAAATCAAAACAACCCTGAGATTCCACCTCATGCCAGTCAGATTGGCTAAGATAAAAAAACTCAGGTGACAACAAATGCTGATGAGATGTAGAGAAAGCAGAGAAAGCAGAACACTCATCCATTTTTGGTGGAATTGCAGACTGCTACAACCACTCTGAAAAGCAGACTGTAGTTTCCTCAGAAAATTGGAAATAGTACTACCTTAGGACACAGTCATATCATTCCTCGGCATATACCGAAAAGATGCTCCAACATGTAACAAGGACACATGCTACACTATGCTCATAGAAGCCATTTTTTATAATAGCCAGAAGCTGTAAAGAACACAGATGTCCCTCAACAGAGGAATGAATGCAGGAAATGTGGTACATTTACATAATGGAGTACTAGTCAGATATTAAAAACAATGACTTCATGGGATTTATAAGCAAGTGGATGGAACTAGAAAATATCATCCTGAGTGAGGCAACCCAATCACAAAAAGCACACATTGGATTTACTCAATAATCAGTGGCAATTAGACCAAAATTTCAGAATAACCAAGATTCAATTAACAAAGAACAGATAGAGGCTTTATATCCAAAATATACAAAGAACTCAAGAAGTTAGACTGCAGGGAGACAAATAACCCTATTAAAAATGGGGTTCAGAACTAAACAAAGAATTCACAGCTGAGGAATGCCGAATGGCTGAGAAACACCTAAAGAAATGTTCAACATCTTTAGTCATAAGGGAAATGCAAATCAAAACAACCCTGAGATTTCACCTCACACCAGTGAGAATGGCTAAGATCAAAAACTCAGGTGACAGCAAATGCTGGCGAGGATGTGGAGAAAGAGGAACAGTCCTCCATTGTTGGTGGGATTGCAGACTGGTACAACCATTCTGGAAATCAGTCTGGAGGTTCCTCAGAAAATTGGACATTGAACTGCCTGAGGATCCAGCTATACCTCTCTTGGGCATATACCCAAAAGATGCCCCAACATATAAAAAAGACACATGCTCCACTATGTTCATAGCAGCCTTATTTCTAATAGACAGAAGCTGGAAAGAACCCAGATGCCCTTCAACAGAGGAATGGATACAGAAAATGTTGTACATCTACACAATGGAATATTACTCAGTTATCAAAAACAATGACTTTATGAAATTCATAGGCAAATGGATGGAACTGGAAAATATCCTGAGTGAGGTAACCCAATCACAGAAAAACACACATGGTATGCACTCATTGATAAGTGGCTATTAGCCCAAATGCTTGAATTACCCTAGATGCCTAGAACAAGTGAAACTCAAGACGGATGATCAAAATGTGAATGCTTCACTCCTTCTTTAAAAGGGGAACAAGAATACCCTTGGCAGGGAATAGAGAGGCAAAGATTAAAACAGACACAGAAGGAACACCCATTCAGAACCTGCCCCACATGTGGCCCATACATATACAGCCGTCCAATTAGACAAGATGGAAGAAGGGAAGAAGTGCAGGCCGACAGGAGCCGGATGTAGATGGCTCCTGAGAGACACAGCCAGAATACAGCAAATACAAAGGTGAATGCCAGCAGCAAACCAGTGAACTGAGAACGGGACCCCCCGTTGAAGGAATCAGAGAAAGAACTCGAAGAGCTTGAAGGAGCTTGAGACCCCTTATGAACAACAATGCCAAGCAACCAGAGCTTCCAGGGACTAAGCCACTACCTAAAGACTATACATGGACTGACCCTGGACTCTGGACTCTGACCTCATAGGTAGCAATGAATATTCTAGTAAGATCACCAGTGGAAGGGGAAGCCCTTGGTCCTGCTGAGACTGAACCCCCAGTGAACGTGATTGTTGGGGGGAGGGCAGCAATGGGGGGAGGATGAGGAGGGGAACACCCATAAAGAAGGGGAGGGGGAGGGATTAGGGGGATGTTTGCCCGGAAACCGGGAAAAGGAACAATACTCGAAATGTAAATAAGAAATACTCAAGTTAATAAAAAAACAAAAAACAAACAAACAAACAAACAAAAAAAAACAAAAAAAAGCAGACAACATGAACCTTAAAATGTAGTTAAACCAAAGTGCAGATGCTTCAGTATTTCTCAGAAGGGGAAACAGAAATATTCAAAGAAGAAGATTTAGTGGCATATTATGGAACAGAGACTGAAGGAATGGCCATTCAGAACCTGCCCTGCCTTGGGATCCAGGCAATATAAATACAGCCACCAAACCTAGGCAATATTGCTGATGCCAAAAGTACATGCTGAAAGGCTCTGCCAGATCATGACAAATATAGAGGTGAATGCAAGCAGACAACCATTGAAGTGAGGTCAAGGTCCCCATTGGAGGAGATAAAAGACTGAAGGTGCTGAAGGGGTTGCAACCCCATTAGAGCAACAATACCATCCAACTAGAGTCCCAGAAACTAAACCATCATCCAAACAGTACTCATGGACAGATCCATGGCTCCATCCGCATTTGTAGCAGAGGATGGCCTTGTTGGGCACTAATAAGAGGGGAAGCCCTTTGTTCTGCCAAGTCTGGACCCCCTTTGTAAAGAAATGTCAGGTTGAGGAGGCAGGAAGTGGTGGGTGGGGGAACATCCTGTTATAAGAAGGGGGAGGAGTGTTTGGTCAGTGGTTTATAGACTGGAAACTGGGAAAGGGGATAATATTTGAAATGTAAATTTTAAAAAAATCAAATAAAACGAACGAAAAAAGAGGCATTTGTCAGCCTCATCTTCCCCCTGAACGATTAAATAAGTTAAAAAATTTGAAAGCAACAATGACAACAACCACAACAGAAATAATGTCTGTTTCTCCCCCCTCCCCTGAAAAGTCTCTACTTTAATCTTCATGAGATGGGATTTTACATCTGCATTTTGCTTTTTCAGTGTGTTAGGGTATCCAGGGCATGGCGTGGTGGGATATCTGTGTTCTGATATTGCCAAATAGCATTTGTTTTTGTTGCTTATATTCTTATGCTTACCTCTCACAATCTGTTTAATCTCTGGTGTTAACTGGCCTTGCTATCTCTGACTGGAGCCTGTCCTGCCTGTGAGCCTGGTTATGTTTGGCCTCCTTGTGTCAGACTTTCTGTAGGTATGGCAGGGACTATGGAGGGCCTATGCTGTGAGCCTGGCTTTGTCAGAGCTTTTTAGGATTAAGCTGTCTCTGGGTGTGGGCAGGGTGGAGAGGGGGCTGGAGCAAAAATCTGTTCCAGGTATAGATATGAACTGGGAAGAACATGTGTCTCTGACGAGGGGAGAGTTCCTCTGTCCTCTGGGCCACTGAAGGTCCCAGTTAGAACATGGATTGGGATAGGTTTGGGGGTCTCACGTGTGATCCTCGATGTGTCAGAGTTCCTGGCAATTAAGCTTTCTCTGGTTCTCGGTAGGTTTGAGAGGCCAGAGAACAGGATCTGCTCCTGGATGCAGGTGCAATCTGGAGGGTCGGTCTAACTTTTCTAACAGTGGCTGTTTCCTAATAGAAATTCTACTAATCCAATAGTTATTCAGCCTATGAGCCTGGATATTTCAACTGGTCTTCAGTATACAGTGGACTCCAGATGAAGTAGGATCTTGTACTAGCAGTACAATGGACTTCGAAGTGAGAATGAGTACAAGTAGGGAAAGAACAAGTGTTTCCTTCTTCTACATCTTTTATCTTATGCCACCAGAAGGTAGGCCCAGATTTAAAGTAAAATATCTCATCTCAAAATATGCAGAATTAAGGTGTACCTTCCCTTTAATCAAGAACTATCACTCAGAGCTGTTCGCAGGTGCTTCAGATTTAGTTAATTCTCAAGGAATAGCCAACACATATATCATAGTCACAAGAATGACAATTTTTAAAAGTACAGTGAAATTATACAGTGATAAGGATAGGGAAAAATAAGAATCATTGTACAATCTCCATAGAAATATAAATAATATAAATATTATAATATGGTGAATCTTTAAAAGATTAAAATGCATTTCACATTTCCTAGCAATTTCCCTTAGATATATATTCAAAAAACATGAATGCTTAACCTCAAAGTCACATGTGTATATTCATCCCCATAATGGTTGTTTTGTTGTTGTTGTTTTCTTTTTCTTTGGTTTGTTTTATTCCACAACAAGTATGACATGGATTAAATCCAAATACATACTGATGGATAAATGGAAGCAAAAATGTAGTATATATACAAAATAGGGGACGAAAAAAGAAAGAGAAAGAAAAATAGGTATTATAATAAATGGAATTAAATGGAAGACTGAGTCAATCATAAAATTGAAATTATTGCTAAAGTTAACTTATATAAAGTATGCAGAACAATCAAATATGCACAAGAAGTAAATTTAACACATTGCCTTCCTGGGATTGAAGAGATGGGGAATATGTGGAGTTGTGCTTAGTGGAGTCAGAGGAACAGTTTTACATGAAAATTGTGGACTATAGCATTTGGGTAGTGGCGATGTTTGCTCAGCAATGTTAATTGTTTCTTGTGATTAAAGTATATGTTGAAAATACAGATATTAAATTTCATGTCATCAATCATTTACATAATAACTTTAAAAGGAATAAATGCTCTGAGATTTAAAAAAATATTACTACTAAGTGAATTTGAATGGAATAAGTAGTTTGGGACAGAATGATCTAAATGCATATGTAAATATCACATTCTGAGGTTGAGTTTTTCCCAAAGGAGCCATCTGCTCTTAGACTTTCAAAATTCTGTAATTGTTAGTTTCTAAGTAATTGTCATTCTCACATGTATTCAAAGCAGACCTTTCAAACATCACAGCTTACAATAAACAACTGAACCAATTAGCATGACAGAAGGTGTATATTAGGTCGCATTTTCACAACTGAGAAAAGCTATTGAAATAACAAGATCCAGATGCTAGTGCAACCTGAAGTTCACTCTCTTCAGAAACCCTCAAATTGTATCTGATATGTAATATTTTACCCAAATGATAATTTAATGCATAAATGGTTACTTTCTTTCTGTATTTGAAAAGAGTAGTGCACACCTGTGAGGGAAATAAGCTTACTAGTAGAGTTAGAATGACAGATGTGTGAAGATGTGGGAAATAAATTGGTTTTAAATCTCACAAACCAGACTCATTCAAAAAACTTTATCTTAAAGAGCATTGAGAAGAAATAATAAGCAAGAAGCAACTTACGATTACACTAGTAATTTAGATAGTATTTTAGGTAGTATATGAAAAAAATTAAAATGCAGAGGACCCTAACACAGCCCATATACTTAAAATTATTTTGATCATTATTGCCCATTTACAATTTATAGTTTTGTAAGTATTGAATGGTGGCATGTTAATTTCCTAAGTGGATGAGTTTCATTTAAATCATTTTAAAATATCTTAGGTTGAACATTAAAAAGGAAATTATATTATTTACCAAGAGGTAAGGAAGGTGTACAGTTATATACTACTGTAGATAAAATTAGATAATAAAAATTTCTGTTTTGATAGTATTAATTGGGTATATGAACATTAGCAACTTCAAACCCATATGATCAAATGAACAATGGTCATTTAAATCATTTCAGGCTAGTCATTCATTTTAAAGCCAAGTTTTGTGTGTGTGGTGAGGGTTGGGACTGGGCCTTATCTGAATCAATAAACAGATGGGATGAATAATGTAAATCATCCAAACAATTCAGATTGAAAAAGTACATAGAACAATTCCATTACTTTTGGATGTGAAAGAACAATAAGAACGATCTGTGAATCACTTCTAATCTTGTCCTAGATTGACTCATCTTTGAACATGTTAATGTGCCCCAAGAATTCTTGCTGAGAAAGAATCTGATATACATTAAATTCACTAAATTATTCCTAGACAATGAAATAATCTGATTCAGTCAGGACTTGTCCGATGAATTATAGATGTAAATATATTCCCCAATCATTATTATTCACTGGCAACCTGTTTAGCTTTCCTAAACTTTATCATTTGTTGTTGTTGTTGTTGTTGTTGTTGTTGTTGCTACTGCTGCTGTTAATGACAGGTCATTTTAAATGCAATCTGCAGATGATACTTTGTGGATGATAAGGGAATATATGTATTTTTCAAATACTTTTCATGACCATGAATATATATATTTTTACTTCACAGTTCCTCTGAGGCTTTTTTTTACTGTAGATCAGTGAGTGCTTTGAAAAGTTTTGGAGGGCTTAAAATTATGTGTAATAGTGTACAAGTTGTAGCTATTGTGTGATGCTCTGAACGTCATTTGTTTCCTAGTGAATCAGGCCTTGTTAATCAGGTCTTGCTGGGTTGCATATTGATATCAACACTCATAATTTAATTCTAAAAGTAGTGGAATGAATTTTATTCACTCAACAATACTTACTGATCATATGATTTAGGCCTAAAATTGTATTCATTATTAAAACAAAACATGAAAATGTTTATTCTCCCAGATTTAAATTTATTCAGGAAATGCAAAGTCAATTCTTTCAATTTGAGAATGCTGAGTGCTAAATGTTAGAAACTCCTAAAGAAAGAATAGAAATAACGGCATATTCTATGTTATATGAGAAAGCAAGGCAAAAATGTGAAACATTAGAAAAGTATGTTATAATAGGTAAGAAATGTTTGAAGACAGGACAGTTGTTTCTAAGAGACCAAGAAAAAAAGAATTGTTTCCTTGAACACACACACACACACACACACACACACACACACACACACACACACACACACATATATATATAATATATATATATGATATATATATATGAATAAAATGATCAATGTAATTGAGAATAGAAAGTTAGAAAATATGTAGAGATGAAAGAAGCTTTCTTTATAAATACCAATGCTAATCTTCATTTCTGTGAAGGGACTGAAATTCTTTAATTATACAAAAAGTCTCATCAGGTTTTATGCTTTTAGTCTCACTTCAGAAGGCAGAAATTATGCCTAGTAATGTTAACTGGACTAATAATCCATGACTAACCAAGATATAGGCTTCAGGGAAGAACTTACCAACATTTATCATCTAAATGGACTACTTATTAAAGTGTATATTATTTACTGATCTTTATATTTAAAGATTAGTGGCTCTCCCAACTTTTATCAGCAAAGGTCCATTTTAAAGTGATTAATGCAGAGACCCACAACTGGTCAAAGTGAAAACATTAAGACACTGTGAACTGCTCAGCCTTAAATGAGCTATCTTGATCATTTCCACCTATCAAATCCCAGTGATAATCATAATAGAGATTCCAAAAAGACTAAAAGCCAGCAGGAGTAGAGTCCTATTGATTCCGTTGCTATGATAAAACACTGGTGAAAAACAACTGAGGAAAAAAGGGTTTGTTTGATTTATGAATCATCATCAAGCTTAATCAGACTTTGAGGAAGTCAAGGCCAAATTTCAAAGAAAAGTAGAGGTAGTAATTATGGGGAAAGATGCTTACTGCTTTGCTCCTCTTGCTTTTATATACAACACTAGACCACAGCTCAATAGAAAGCCTTTATTACTGATGGACGTAGTAATCATATGGAGGAATGACTCACATGTCACTCCTTTTTTTCTGGTGTCTCTAGTTCAAGTCAAGGTGACAAAAAAACTAACTAGTATAAGAAATGCTATTAAAGAGTGTTATGGTTTGCAGATGCTTGGCCCAGGGAGTGGAATGTGATGGTTTGCATGTGCTTGACCCAGGGAGTGGTACTATTAGAAGGTGTGGCCTTTTTGGAAAAAGTGGGTCATTATAGGATGGGCTTGGAGACACTCCTCCTACCTCCTTCTGGGATGCTGATTCTGATTCTGGCTTTCTTCCAGTGAAGATGTAGAACTCAGTACCTCCTGCACCATGCCTGCCTGGACTCTGAAATGCTGCCATGTTCCCACCTTGATGATAATGGACTGAACCTTTGAACCTGTAAGCTAGCCCCAATTAAATGTTGTCCTTTATAAAACTTACATTGGTCATGGTGTCTATTCACAGCAATAAGACCCTAACTAATACAAATAGTATTTGTCTAGTCATGATAGGGACATTTTACACTAAACTCACAGAAGCTATGAATGTATTAACAGAGTCAGTACAAGTTTACAAGATAAAACAAGTCAAAGTTCTAGCATGACATGGTCTTATCTATCCATATCTGAAGAAATGATTAGCAATTTATGAAAACTGATGGATCTGGGAGAGGGAGAGTCAATTTTCTTCAGGAACTTTATGCTTTGTTGCATGCCCATGCCCCATGTAATGACCAACACCCCAGAACATACAGACATCATTAACTGGAAATATTATGTTTTAAAAAAGAATACATGAACCTTTGAGAGAAAGTGACAAGGAAGGTGATAGAAGGGAAGGCATGGAAGATGAATTTGATTAAAATCCAATCATATGAGAAATTCTCAAAAAATGAAAGTGTTCATAGTAGTAGAATGAGATGATGGTAAAAATAAAATCGGAAAAGACAAAAGAAATTTCAAAAGCTGGTAAATTAGGAACATCTAACCAGACATCAAGGCAATCTAAGTATGTAATAGAAAATATCTATCTCTATCTCTGCCTCTATCTCTACCTCTATCTCTATCTCTGTCTCTGTTTCTGTGTCTGTCTCTATCCCTATCTCTACCTCTACCTCTATCTCTACCTCTGTCTCTGTCTCTATCTCTACCTCTGTCTTTATCTCTATCTCTGTCTCTATCTCTACCTCTGTCTCTATCTCTATATCTATCTATCTATCTATCTATCTATCTATCATCTATCTATCTATCTATCAACCTATCCAGATATGTATCTATCCAGCTATGTATCTATCTATCTATGAGATAAGTAATTGGGTACAAAAAGTGATTATGTCCAAGAGTGATGTTGGTATTCACAATTTCAGCACACTATATAATATATTGTATAGTTTATAGTATAAATTATATTTATTTATACATATATAAATACAAAATACATATTAGATCTTATGTTAACATAACAAAAATGATAATAATGAATTGAGAAATATAGAAAATGGCTGCAAATAATTTAAGTAGACTTCTGCTTAAATTAATCATGTAAAAGTTATCATTATCAGTCTTTGCTCAAAGCTGAGCCTGTGCCACAGAGCACTGTGGCCAGATCTTTCTGGGAGAAAGCTGGGCTCCCAGGATTGCTGACATACCTGAGAGCATGGGTGAGTCCACCACTTCTGCTAAGGCGGACCTGCCTGAAACCCTCAGGACACAGGAACTGAGGAGCAGTCAGGGACAGGAAGCTTCTCATTTCTATCTATGCCCTGAGTTGACCCTGTGCCACAGTGCTTTATACAAAAATCACACCAGGGTTGAACTGGTTTCTCAGGCATGCTGAGGCACAGGCCTATAAGAGGGTAAAGCTACTGTCAGAGAGAGCAAGACCAGCTAACACCAGAGATAACCGGATGGTGAGAGGCAAGTATAAGAACCTGAGCAACAGAAACCAAGTCACATGACATCATCTGAACCCAGTTCTCCCACAACAGCAAGTCCTGGATACCCCCAACTTACCTGAAAAGCAAAGTTCAGATTTAAAATCATATTCCATGAAGATGTTGGATGACTTTAAGAAGTATATAAATAACTCCTTTAAAGAAATACAGGACAACACAGGTAAACAGGTAGAAGCCCTTAAAGAGGAAAGACAAAAAAATCCCATAAAGAATTACAGGAGAGCTCTGTGCTCCCAAACCCCGTGGGAGAGAGACCTCACCGCCTGGTCAGGTGGGCACGCCCGAGGCTGCAGAGTGGAGGAGACCACCAACACTGCCCACCCCTGCCCACATACCTGGCCCAAGAGGAAACTGTATAAGGCCTCTGGGTTCCCGTAGGGGAGGGCCCAGGAGCGGCAGGACCCCTGCGCCTGAGACACTGCCGGAACCTAAAGGAAACAGACAGGATAAACTGTTCTCTGCACCCAAATCCCGTGGGAGGGAGAGCTAAACCTTCAGAGAAGCAGACACGCCTGGGAAACCAGAAGAGACTGCACTCTGCACACACATCTCAGACGCCAGAGGAAAACACCAAACGCCATCTGGAACCCTAGCGCACGGAAGCTCCTGGAAAGGGCGGCGCAGATCTTCCTGGTTGCTGCCGCCACAGAGAGCTCGTGGGCAGCACCCCGAGAGCAAACTTGAGCCTTGGGACCACAGGTAAGACCAACTTTTCTGCTGCAAGTGACCTGCCTGGTGAACACAAGACACAGGCCCACAGGAACAGCTGAAGACCTGTAGAGAGGAAAAACTACACTCCCGAAAGCAGAACACTCTGTCCCCATAACTGGCTGAAAGAAAACAGGAAAACAGGTCTACAGCACTCCTGACACACAGGCTTATAGGACAGTCTAGCCACTGTCAGAAATAGCAGAACAAAGTAACACTAGAGATAATCTGAGGGCGAGAGGTAAGTGCAGGAACCCAAGCAACAGAAACCAAGACTACATGGCAACATCGGAGCCCAATTCTCCCACCAAAGTAAACATGGAATATCCAAACACACCAGAAAAGCAAGATCTAGTTTCAAAATCATATTTGATCATGATGCTGGAGGACTTCAAGAAAGACGTGAAAAACTCCCTTAGAGAACAAGTAGAAGCCTACAGAGAGGAATCACAAAAATGCCTGAAAGAATTCCAGGAAAACATAAATAAATAAGTAGAAACCCATACATAGAGAGGAGACACAAAAATCCCTGAAAGAATTCCAGGAAAACACAATCAAACAGTTGAAGGAATTAAAAATGGAAATAGAAGCAATCAAGAAAGAACACATGGAAACAACCCTGGATATAGAAAATCAAAAGAAGAGACAAGGAGCTGTAGATACAAGCTTCACCAACAGAATACAAGAGATGGAAGAGAGAATCTCGGGAGCAGAAGATTCCATAGAAATCATTGACTCAACTGTCAAAGATAATGTAAAGCGGAAAAAGCTACTGGTCCAAAACATACAGGAAATCCTGGACTCAATGAGAAGATCAAACCTAAGGATAATAGGTATAGAAGAGAGTGAAGACTCCCAGCTCAAAGGACCAGTAAATATCTTCAACAAAATCATAGAAGAAAACTTCCCTAACCTAAAAAAAGAGATACCCATAGGCATACAAGAAGCCTACAGAACTCCAAATAGATTGGACCAGAAAAGAAACACCTCCCGTCACATAATTGTCAAAACACCAAACGCACAAAATAAAGTAAGAATATTAAAAGCAGTAAGGGAAAAAGGTCAAGTAACATATAAAGGCAGACCTATTAGAATCACACCAGACTTTTCGCCAGAAACTATGAAGGCCAGAAGATCCTGGACAGATGTCATACAGACCCTAAGAGAACACAAATGCCAGCCCAGGTTAATGTATGCTACAAAACTCTCAATTAACTTAGATGGAGAAACCAAGATATTCCATGTCAAAACCAAATTTACACAATATTTTTCTACAAATCCAGCACTACAAAGGATAATAAAGGGTAAAGCCCAACATAAGGAGGCAAGCTATACCCTAGAAGAAGCAAGAAACTAATCGTCTTGGCAACAAAACAAAGAGAAGAAAAGCACACAAACATAACCTCACATCCAAATATGAATATAACAGGAAGCAATAATCACTATTCCTTAATATCTCTCAACATCAATGGCCTCAACTCCCTAATAAAAAGACATAGATTAACAAACTGGATACGCAACGAGGACCCTGCATTTTGCTGCCTACAGGAAACACACCTCAGAGACAAAGACAGACAGTACCTCAGAGTGAAAGGCTGGAAAACAACTATCCAAGCAAATGGTCAGAAGAAGCAAGCTGGAGTAGCCATTCTAATATCAAATAAAAACAATTTTCAATTAAAAGTCATCAAAAAAGGTAAGGAAGGACACTTCATATTCATCAAAGGAAAAATCCACCAAGATGAACTCTCAATCCTAAATATCTATGCCCCAAATACAACGGCACCTACATACATAAAAGAAACCTTAATAAAGCTCAAAACACACATTGCACCTTACACAATAATAGTGGGAGATTTCAACACCCCATTCTCATCAATGGACAGATCATGGAAACAGAAATTAAAAGAGACATAGACAGACTAAGAGAAGTCATGAGCCAAATGGACTTAACGGATATTTAGAGAACATTCTACCCTAAAGCAAAAGGATATACCTTCTTCTCAGCTCCTCATGGTACTTTCTCCAAAATTGACTATATAGTGGGTCAAAAAAAGGGCCTCAACAGGTACAGAAAGATAAAAATAATCACATGCGTGCTATCGGACCACCACGGCCTAAAACTCGTCTTCAATAACAATAAGGGAAGAATGCCCACATATACGTGGAAATTGAACAATGCTCTACTCAATGATAACCTGGTCAAGGAAGAAATAAAGAAAGAAATTAAAAACTTTTTAGAATTTAATGAAAATGAAGGTACAACGTACCCAAACTTATGGGACACAATGAAAGCTGTGCTAAGAGGAGAACTCATAGCGCTGAGTGCCTGCAGAAAGAAACAGGAAAGAGCATATGTCAGCAGCTTGACAGCACACATAAAAGCTCTAGAGCAAAAAGAAGCAAATACACCCAGGAGGAGTAGAAGGCAGGAAATAATCAAACTCAGAGCTGAAATCAACCAAGTAGAAACAAAAAGGACCATAGAAAAGAAACAGAACCAAAAGTTGGTTCTTTTAGAAAATCAACAAGATAGATAAACCCTTAGCCAGACTAACGAGAGGACACAGAGAGTGTGTCCAAATTAACAAAATCAGAAATGAAAAGAGAGACATAACTACAGATTCAGAGGACATTCAAAAAATCATCAGATCTTACTATAAAAGCCTATATTCAACAAAACTTGAAAATCTTCAGGAAATGGACAATTTCCTAGACAGATACCAGGTACCGAAGTTAAATCAGGAACAGATAAACCAGTTAAACAACCCCATAACTCCTAAGGAAATAGAAGCAGTCATTAAAGGTCCCCAACCAAAAAGAGCCCAGGTCCAGACGGGTTTAGTGCAGAATTCTATCAAACCTTCATAGAAGACCTCATACCAATATTATCCAAACTATTCCACAAAATTGAAACAGATGGATCACTCCTGTATTCCTTCTATGAAGCCACAATTACTCTTATACCTAAACCACACAAAGACCCAACAAAGAAAGAGAACTTCAGACCAATTTCCCTTATTAATATCAACGCAAAAATACTCAATAAAATTCTGGCAAACCGAATCCAAGAGCACATCAAAACAATCATCCACCATGATCAAGTAGGCTTCATCCCAGGCATGCAGGGATGGTTTAATATACGGAAAACCTTCAACGTGATCCATTATATAAACAAACTGAAAGAACAAAACCACATGATTATTTCATTAGATGTTGAAAAAGCATTTGACAAAATTCAACACCCCTTCATGATAAAAGTCCTGGAAAGAATAGGAATTCAAGGCCCATACCTAAACATAGTAAAAGCCATATACAGCAAACCAGTTGCTAACATTAAACTAAATGGAGAGAAACTTGAAGCAATCCCACTAAAATCAGGGACTAGACAAGGCTGCCCACTCTCTCCCTACTTACTCAATATAGTTCTTGAAGTTCTAGCCAGAGCAATCGGACAACAAAAGGAGGTCAAGGGGATACAGATCGGAAAAGAACAAGTCAAAATATCACTATTTGCAGATGATATGATAGTTTATTTAAGTGATCCCAAAAGTTCCACCAAAGAACTACTAAAGCTGATAAACAACTTCAGCAAAGTGGCTGGGTATAAAATTAACTCAAATAAGTCAGTAGCCTTCCTCTATACAAAAGAGAAACAAGCCGAGAAAGAAATTAGGGAAACGACACCCTTCATAATAGACCCAAATATTATAAAGTACCTCGGTGTGACTTTAACCAAGCAAGTAAAAGATCTGTACAATAAGAACTTCAAGACACTGAAGAAAGAAAATGAAGAAGACCTCAGAAGATGGAAAGATCTCCCGTGCTCATGGATTGGCAGGATTAATATAGTAAAAATGGCCATTTTACCAAAAGCGATCTACAGATTCAATGTAATCCCCATCAAAATACCAATCCAGTTCTTCAAAGAGTTAGACAGAACAATTTGCAAATTCATCTGGAATAACAAAAAACCCAGGATAGCTAAAATTATCCTCAACAATAAAAGGACTTCAGGGGGAATCACTATCCCTGTACTCAAGCAGTATTACAGAGCAATAGTGATAAAAACTGCATGGTATTGGTACAGAGACAGACAGATAGACCAATGGAATAGAATTGAAGACCCAGAAATGAACCCACACACCTATGGTCACTTGATTTTTGACAAAGGAGCCAAAACCATCCAATGGAAAAAAGATAGCATTTTCAGCAAATGGTGCTGGTTCAACTGGAGGTCAACATGTAGAAGAATGCAGATTGATCCATGCTTATCACCCTGTACAATGCTTAAGTCCAAGTGGATCAAGGACCTCCACATCAAATCTGATACACTCAAACTAATAGAAGAAAAACTAGGGAAGCATCTGGAACACATGGGCACTGGAAAAAATTTCCTGAACAAAACACCAATGGCTTATGCTCTAAGATCAAGAATCGACAAATGGGATCTCATAACACTGCAAAGCTTCTGTAAGGCAAAGGACACTGTGGGTAGGACAAATCGGCAACCAACAGATTGGGAAAAGATCTTTACCAATCCTACAACAGATAGAGGCCTTATATCCAAAATATACAAAGAATTAAGAAGTTAGACTGCAGGGAGACAAATAACCCTATTAAAAATGGGGTTCAGAGCTAAACAAAGAATTCACAGCTGAGGAATCCCGAATGGCTGAGAAACACCTAAAGAAATGTTCAACATCTTTAGTCATAAGGGAAATGCAAATCAAAACAACCCTGAGATTTCACCTCACACCAGTGAGAATGGCTAAGATCAAAAACTCATGTGACAGCAGATGCTGGCGAGGATGTGGAGAAAGAGGAACACTCCTCCATTTTGGTGGGATTGCAAACTGGTACAACCATTCTGGAAATCAGTCTGGAGGTTCCTCAGAAAATTGGACATTGAACTGTCTGTGGATCCAGCTATACCTCTCTTGGGCATATACCCAAAAGATGCCCCAACATATAAAAAAGACACGTGCTCCACTATGTTCATCGCAGCCTTATTTATAATAGCCAGAAGCTGGAAAGAACCCAGATGCCCTTCAACAGAGGAATGGATACAGAAAATGTGGTACATCTACACAATGGAATATTACTCAGCTATCAAAAACAACGGCCTTATGAAATTCTTAGGCAAATGGTTGGAACTGGAAAATATCATCCTGAGTGAGCTAACCCAGTCACAGAAAGGCATACATGGTATGCACTCACTGATAAGTGGCTATTAGCCCAAATGCTTGAATTACCCTGGATACCTAGATCAAATGAAACTCAAGACGGATGATCAAAATGTGAATGCTTCACTCCTTCTTTAAAAGGGGAACAAGAATACCCTTGGCAGGGAAGAGAGAGGCAAAGATTAAAACAGAGACTGAAGGAACACCCATTCAGAGCCTGCCCCACATGTGGCCCATACATATACAGCCACCCAATTAGACAAGATGGATGAAGCAAAGAAGTGCAGACCGACAGGAGCCGGATGTAGATCGCTCCTGAGAGACACAGCCAGAATACAGCAAATACAGAGGCGAATGCCAGCAGCAAACCACTGAACTGAGAATAGGACCCCCGTCAAAGGAATCAGAGAAAGAACTGGAAGAGCTTGAATGGGCTCGAGACCCCATATGTACAACAATGCCAAGCAACCAGAGCTTCCAGGGACTAAGCCACTACCTAAAGACTATACATGGACTGACCCTGGACTCTGACCTCATAGGTAGCAATGAATATCCTAGTAAGAGCACCAGTGGAAGGGGAAGCCCTGGGTCCTGCTAAGACTGAACCCCCAGTGAACTAGACTGTTGGGGGGAGGGAGGCAATGGGGGGAGGATGGGGAGGGGAACACCCATAAGGAAGGGGAGGGGGGAGGGGGATGTTTGCCCGGAAACCAAAGAATTATTATTAAGTATTAAATAAATTAAAAAAAAAGAAAAAAATAGAATTACAGGAGAACACAACCAAATAAGTGAATGAATTAAAACCATCCAGGATATAAGAACTGAAATAGCATCAATGAAGAAATCACAAAGGGGAAAACCCTGGAGATAGAAAACCTAGGAAAGGGAACAGGAGTCATCAACAGAATACAAGGGATAGAAGAGTGAATTTTGGGGGCAGAAGATAACATAGAAAACACTGACACAACCATCAAAGAAAATGTGAAATGCAAAAATCTCCTAGTCCAAATCATCCAGGAAATCCAAAACACAATAAGATCAAACATAAGGCTAGTAGATATTTAAAGGGCAAGTAAATGTCTTCAACAAGATTATAGAAGATAACGTCCCTAACCTAAAGAAAGAGATGCCCATAGACATATAAGAAGCCTACAGAACTCAAAATAGATTGGACCAGAAAAGAAATTCCTCCTGTCACATAATAGTCAAAACACCAAATACACAAAACAAAGAAAGAATATTAAAACAGTAAGGGAAAAAGGTCGAGTAACATATAAAGGCAGACCTATCAGAATTACAGCAGACTTCTCACCAGAAGCTATGAATGCCAGAAGATCCTAGGCAGATGTCATACAGGCCCTAAGAGAACACAAATTCCACCCAAGGCTACTATATCCAGCAAAACTCTCAATTACCATAGATGAAGAAACCACGATATTCCACAACAAAACCAAACTTATACAATATATTTCTCCAAATCTAGCCTTACACAGGGTAATAGATGGAAAACTCCAACACAAGAAGGTAAACTACACCCTAGAAAAAGCAAGAACGTACACAATATATTTCCACAAATTCAGTCCTATGAAGGATAATAGATGGAAAACTCTAAGAGAAGATGGGAAACTACACCCTAGAAAAACAAGAAAGTAATCTTTTTTCAACTATCACAAAAAATAGCCACACTAACTTATTTCCACCTCTAATGTCAAAAGTAATAGGAAACAACAATCATTGTTCCCTAATATTCTCAACATCAGTGGACTCAGTTCCCCAATACAAAGGCATAGACTCATAGACTGGATATGTAAACAAGACTAAGCATCTTCTTGCTTATAGGAAAAGCACCTCAGTGACCAAGATAGACATTTCTTCATAGTAATAGGCTGGGAAACAATTTTCCCAGCAAAAGGTAGCAAGAAACAAACTGGAGTAGTCATTCTAATAACATAAAATTGACTTTTAACCAAAAGTTATCAAAAAAAAATAGATAAGCAGTACACTTCATACTCATCAAAGAAAAAAAAATCACCAAGATAAACTCTCAATTTTGAAAGCTCGAACTTCTGTGACAACACCAATCCCGCTTCCTCATCTGGACTCTCTCCAGTTATCCTGTCACTGTGCTGTGTCATGGAGGTCCTAGAGCTTTGGAACGGCAGGACTGGCCCTTTCATGAGCCCATCTATTCAAAGACAATATAGGTTTTAGGGTGGGTCAATTCAAAGCCATGGATCTGAGCCAGGCTGGTAGCTGAGCTGTTCAACTGGTCTGGGCCAGCTTTCCCAGTGTGCCTTTACCATCAGGGCCAGCTTCACTGTGTTGCCCAGGTGAGGTGCAAGGACTGCTCATACCCTTAAGGCCAGATCTCCCTACAGAAGGTAGGGGAGGGCATCCCATTCATATCACCTTATAACAAAAGAGTGACAGGGCCAGCTGTCCAGGGTGCTGTATGCAGTGAGGGGTGAGGCCAGATCTGCACAGTCCCATACATCCCAGTATTCTCTAGTGGTAATAATGATTCATGGACACTGACCCACCACTGTGGAGCCACAGACTCAAATAGGACCCCAATGGCAGGGATGCCCACTTATAAGAGGCTACTTCTTTCCTCTCATGACCCTCCAATTACTTTTTTCTCTCTCATCTGTCATGGTGTCAAGCAGGTATCTATGGTCACGCAGTGGAGGGCAGGTCTGTGGGTGACATGGAGGTTTGCAAGACCTTATGCTCCTCTTCTCATTCTGTGCTGCTGTGATTTTATTTTTATGAGCTCTAGGCATAAGACAAGTTTTGGCCATGAAATTAGGATGAACAAAGGACTGCTATCTGCTCTTCCATTGATACGGAACAATACCACCAAGAAGGTGTCTCTGTGGCCATTGCTGGGATTTGTAATCTATTTCTAATATGAGGCATAAAAGTAAATGTTAAAATTGGTATACTATATACTAAATTGGATCAAATCTACATTTTAGCAAAAGTAAGCTTTCCAAAAAAAAAGTGTCTAATTTATCTATGGATGAAAGTATGAAGTGAAACTTGGCTGCAACTAGTCTCTTCTCCTCTCATGATTCATTTGTGAATAGATCCATAGTGAAGATCAATTCGTAAAAACTTAACATCTACCCCTTTATTTGTCCTTCTGTTTGGGGTCCTGTTTGAAATTTGAAGGAAGACGAACAAGGGGCTCAAATGAGCACCACTCTTAGAAATTGAGTACCCACTACCTTAACACAGGTGGATCTCTCTTATTTTTTTACCAAATGGGACCTTAGGAATCCAGTGCCATAAGTTCTCACCCTCTTCCAGTACCCTGAGACTATGTCTTTATTATGTATACATAAAATCTCAGTCTTCTTCCACAGTTAAATAATACAACAACAGGTGATATAGTGATAATTGATAAGGTTCTGTCCAGGTTCCTTTTTTGAGGTCTTTGTTTTATTAAGATATGGATGGAATAGTCTCTTGAATGATGAATAAGCAGTGTACCACGGACTCCCTTGCCCTAGCTATAAAACTGTTTCTTAGTTGGCAGGATTACGGTGGAAATTGTGCTATTAGTAATCTTTGAGCCTTGGCAGAGGTAAAAATTGTTCAAAAACAGTGTGTCCTTTGGTTTCTAAATCTATTCCCCACATGCCTGTAATTTTCATGTGCTGTGCTTTTTAAATTAATCATGTTTTTGCTTAATTAGATACTTTTTACAACACTAGTTTCCAACTGTGGCTTATGTAAGAATTGCTGGGGAATTTTGAAGGGGGGAAAAAAGAGACCTGGGGTGAAGTCCAAGCTTTGATAGTTTTTAAAACTCACGAGTGTTGAGAAAGAAGTGAGTTTAGGAATATGCATCCTAAATAATGACATCACTGATTTTTGGTTCTTTTATTTACTTTTCTGCTGATTTACAAACAAATGCCACAATTACTATGCTGTGATTTTTTGGATACTGCAGCTGCCTTATAGAGGTTTAGAACTGTGGCTTTGAGGAAATCTATTGACATTATGTATTTGATTGACTCTGAAAAGTTGTATTGTAGCATGAAGAAAACATTTAATTAAACAATGTTCTGAAGAAAGCATTAATTTTTTAAGTTTTATCTTTTTTTTCTTTTCTTTTTTTCAGAGCTGGGGACCGAACCCAGGGCCTTGTGCTTGCTAGGCAAGTGCTCTACGACTGAGCTAAATCCCCAACCCCAGCATTAATTTTTTAAAAAGTTGTCATTATCAAGGTTTTTAGCAAAGAAAACTACAGTGAAGAAATATATTTGTTTTCTGATTTGTTAATTTTAAAATGCATTTGAAAAATATAGCAGATGCTTTTCATGCACTTGCACTAGATAACTCAATTATCTAGACTGAAAACTAGTTTACTGTGATCACAAGATTATAACTAAAATCATATGTATGTAATAGAATCCCATGGAAACAGAAAATAGCTAAGATAGCATGTTAACCTTAATGTGGAATATATTTATAATAGATCTATGATAGCAAGGATAATATTGTGGATACCAATATCCATGAAGAACAGAAATGTAAATTTGTCTGTCATAGGAAACCTAAACCACTAATATCCAAAGTTAAAAAAATATTATGACCAAACAGGGTTTACGTCAAAATTAAAAGGCTGTATAAATATAATTAACACTGCTAAGAGAATAATGGCAAAAAAAACCATATATAGCAAAGAAATTGAAGTAAACTTTTTTTTTATAAATTAAAATAATGAAAAATTTCTACAAGTCTAGAAGAGAAAGAATCATAAGACAATCGTATTTGGTGAGGTCTCTAATAGGTAATTTTTTTTGTAACTAAATTTTTTTAAAGCACATATATTGACAGAAATGTTAAATTGACCTATTTTAACTTATTTTAATGTAATTCTTACTACTACTTGAGTAAAATGTTTGTCTTATACAATAATATTAAGGTCTTTAAGGACATTCTCAACAATCAAATTAAAATAGTTTTAAGAGGAACAGAAATTATAAAATATTACTAAAATTACATTCAAGTTTTAGTATAATTATATCCAAGCATATTACAAAAATTAAAATCTGACACATCATTAACAAAGAAAACAATATTTTATAAAAATATGATTGAGAGTAGACATTTTAACAAAATTATTCCAGTAACAAAGGAGTAAGAATGGGATGAAGTAATAGTGATAAAGTACAAAATGTTTTTTCATTTTCTTGATATTTTTATTGGGTATTTTATATATAAACATTTCAAATATTATCCTGTTTTTCCCCTCTCCGATACCCCCTCCGATCCCCTGCTTCTAAGATGTTCCCACTTCTACCCACCCACTCCCTCCTCAAAAACCTGGCACCCCCCCTACACTAGATGAGCCTTCACAGGACCAAAGGCTTCTCCTCCTATTGATACCAGTCAATGCCATCCTCTGTGACCTATGCAGCTAAAGTCATGGGTCCCTCCATGTGTACTCACTGGTTGGTGTTTTAGTCCCTGGGAACTCTGGGAGGGGGTATGGTTAGCCAATATTGTTCTTCACCCTGTGGGGTTGCAAACCCCTTCAGACCCTTCAGTCCTTTCTCTAACTCCGCCATTGGGGTCCCTGTGCTCATTCTGATGGATAGCTGCAAGCATCCTCATCTGTATCAGTAAGGTTCTGGTAGAGCTTCTCAGGAGACATCCATATCAGGCTCCTTTCAGCAAGCACCCCTTGGCATCAGCAAGAGTGACTAGGTTTGGTGGCTACATATGGGATGGATCGCCAGGTAGGGTAGTCTCTGGATGACCTTTCCTTCAGTCCCTGCTCTACACTTTGTCCCTGTGTTTCCACCATTGAGTATTTTGTTCCTGGTTCTAAGAAAAACTGAAGCATCAACACTTTGTTTTTCTTTCTGCTTGAGATTCATATGGTCTGCTGATTGTTTCTTGGGTATACAGAGCTTTTAGGATAATACCCAATTATCAGTGAGTACATACTACGTGTGTGTGTGTTTCAGTAATTGGGTTACCTCACTCAGGATAATATTTCCTAGTTCCATTCATTTGCCTAAGAATTTCATGTAGTCATTGTTTTAATAGCTGAGTAGTTCTCCATTGTATAAATGTACCACATTTGCTATGTCCATTCCTCTGTTGAAGGATATCTGGATTCTTTCTAGGTTCTTGCTATTATAAATAAGGCTGCTATGAAAATAGTGAAGCGTGTGTCCTTGTTAAATGTTGGAGTGTCTATTGGGCATAGGTGCACAAGTGGTATAGCTGGGTCCTTAGGGTTGGACTATGAACAATTTTATGAGGAACGACATGACTGACTTCCAGAGTGGTTCTACCCACTTACATTCCCATCAACAAAGGAGGATAGTTCCTCTTTCTCCGCATACTCATCAGCAACTGCTCTTACATGAGTTTTTTATCTTAGCCATTCTGACTTGTTCATAAGATAGAATATCAGGGTTGTTTTGATTTGCATTTCCCTAATGACTAAGGATGTTGAACATATCTTTAGGTGCAGCTTGGCCATTCGATATTCCTCAGTTCATAATTCTTTGTTTAGCTCTACACACCAATTTTTTAATAGGATTCTTTGTTTCTCTGGAGTCTAAATTCTTCTTTTTTTTTAAACTTGTAATTGGATTTTTATTTACTGTTTTCCCACCCATAAACCCCCTAGCAACCCTCCCCCTTCTTCTATAAGGTGTTTCCTGGACTCATCTACCCACTCACTTTCTGACTCCCTGCTCTGACATTCACTTATACTGGGGAGTGGGGGAGTCCAGCCTTGGCAGGACCAAGGACTTCTCTTCCCATTGGTGTGCAACAAGGCCATCCTCATCTACATATGCAGCTGGAACCATGGGTCCTTCCAGGTGTACTTTATGGATGGTGGTTTAGTCCCTGGGAACTCTGGTTGGTGGGTATTGTTATTCTTATAGGGTTGCAAACCCCTTCAGCTCCTTCAATCCTTTCTCTAACTCCTCCAATAGGGATCTCATTATCAGCTCAATGGTTTGTTGGGGGCATTTGCCTCTCTATTTGTCATGCTCTGGCAGAGCCTCTCAGGAGACTGCTATATTAGGCTCCAATCAGCAAGCAATCTTGACATCTGCAATATTGTCTGGGTTTGGTGACTGTATGTATAGGGGCAGAATCCTCAGGTGGAGCAGTTTCTTAATGGCCATTCCTTCAGTCTCTGCTCCAAATTTTGTCTCCATACCCCTCATAGGATTATTTTTATTTACTTTTCTAAGAAGGATTGAAGCATCCAAATTTTAGTCATCCTTCTTCTTGAGCTTCATATGATCTGTGAATTTTTTAGTGGGCATTCCAAGTTTTTGTACTAATATCAACTTATCAGTGAGTACATACCATGTGTATTCTTTTATGACTGGGTTGTCTCACTCAGGATGATAGTTTCTAGTTCCATCCAACTGCCTATGTATTTCATGAAATCATTGATATTAATAGCTGAGTAGTACTCCATTGTGTAAATGTACCATTCCTCTGTTGAAGGATATCTGGGTTCTTTCTAGCTTCTTGCTATTATAAATAAAGTTTCTATAGAAATAGTGAAGCATGTTTCCTTGTTATATGCTGGAGTATCTCTTGGGAATATGCCCAGAGGTGGTATAGCTGGGTCCTCTGTTAGTATTATGTTCAACTTTCTAAGTAAACTCCAAACTGATTTCCACAGTGGTTGTAACAGCTTGCAATTCCACCAAAAATGGAGGAGTGTTCCTCTTTCTCGACATCCATGCCAACCTCTGTTGTGACCTGAATTTTTGATCTTAGCCATTCTGATTGACATGAGGTGGAATCTCAGGGTTTATTTGGTTTGCATTTTCCTGATGACTAAGGATGTTGAACATTTCTTTATGTACTTCTAAGCCAGATACTCATCAACTGAGAAATCTTTCTTGAGCTCTGTACCACATTTTTAAAAATAGGGTTATTTGATTCTCTGGACTCTAACTTCTTGTGTCCTTTTTATATATTAGATATTAGCCTTCTATAATATAGAGAATTGTTAAAGATCTTGCCTAATTCTGTTGGCTGCCATTTTGTCCTAATGACAGTGTCCTTTGCTTTACAGAAGGTTTGCAATTTTATAAAGTCCCATTTGTCTCTTGTGGATGTTAGAGCATTAGCCATTGGTGTTCTGTTCAGGAAAATTTCCCCAGTGCCCACATGTTCGAGTCTCTTCCCCACATTTTTTTCCTCTTTGTTTGAGTGTATCGGGTTGTCTGTGGAGTTCCTTGATCCACTTGGAGTTGAGCTTTCTTCAGGGCTTTAAGAATGGATTAATACGCATTCTTATACATGCTGACCTCTAACTGAACCAGCACCATGTGTTGAAAATGCTATCTTTCTTCCATGGTTTTAGGTCCTTTGTCAAAGATCAATTGACCATAGGTGTGTGGGTTCATTTCTTGGTCTTCAATTCTGTTTCACTGATCTATCTGCCTGTCTCTGTATCAATTACATACAGTTTTTATGACTATTGCTCTGTAATACTGCTTGAGGTCAGGGATGGTGATTTCCCCAGAACTTGTTTTATTGTTGAGCATAGTTTTCACTATCCTGGGTTTTTTGTTATTCTAAATGAATTTGCAAATTGCTCTTTCTATCTCTATAAAGAATTGAGTAGGAATTTTGATGGGGATTGCATTGAATCTGTAGATTGCTTTTGGCGAAATGGCCATTTTACTATATTAATCCTCCCAATCCATAAACATGGGAGCTCTTTCCATCTTCTGAGATCTTCAATTTCTTTCTTCAGAGACTTAAAGTTCTTGTCAAACAGATCTTTCACTTGCTTGGTTAAAGTCACACCAAGATATTTTATATTATTTGGGACTATTGTCAAGGGTGTCATTTCTTTAATTTCTTTCTCAGCCTGTTTATCATTTGAGTAGAGGAAGACTACTGATTTGTTTGTGTTAATTTTATATCCAGCCACGTTGCTGAAGTTGTTTATCAGGGTTAGGTGTTCTCTGATGGAACTTTTTGGGTCACTTAATTGAACTACCATATTATCTGCAAATAGCAATATTTTAACTTTTTCCTTTCCAATTTGTATCCTGTTCTTCTCCCTTGATTGTATGATTGCTCTGATTATCACATTGAGTACTATATTGAATAGCTAGGGAGAGAGCTGGCAGCTTTGTTGAGTTTTTTTTTTTTTTTTTGTTCTTTTTTTTTTTTTTTTTCGGAGCTGGGGACCAAACCCAGGGCCTTGCGCTTCCTAGGTAAGCGCTCTACCACTGAGCTAAATCCGCAGCCCGAGTTCTTGATTTTAGTGGGATTGCTTTAAATTTCTCTCCATTTAGTTTGATGTTGTATTCTGGTTTGTTGTATATTGCTGGGGCAGGAATTAATGATCTTTCCAAGACTTTTAACATGAAGGCCTAAATACTTTCTCAGCATCTAGTGAAACGATCTTGTGGTTTTCATCTTCGAAATTTTTTATATAGTGGATTGTGTTGATGGATTTCTGTATATTGAGCCATCCCAGCAGCCCTGAGATGAAACCTACCTGACCATGGTGAATGATTATTTTGATGTATTTTTGGATTCAGTTTGTGAGTAATTTAATTAGTATTTTGGCAATGATATTCCTAAGGGAAATTGGTTTGAAGTTCTCTTTCTTTTTTGGGTCTTCGTGAATTTGGGTATAAATGTAATTGTGGCTGCATAGAAGAAATTGGGTAGTGATCCATTTGTTTTTATTATGTGGAATAATTTGGACAGTATTAATATGAGGTCTTCTATAAAGGTCTGATAGAATTCTGCACTAAACCCATCTGATCCTATGCTCTTTTTGGTTGGGAAACTTTTCATAACTGCTTCTAGTTCTTTAGGAATTATGGGACTGTTTATATGGTTTATGTGATCTTGATTTAATTTTGATACCTGGTATCTCCTTAGAAAATTTTCCATTTCATCCAGATTTTGCAGTTTTGTTGAATATTGGGTTTTTTTTAGTAGGATCTGATGATTTTTTTGAATTTCCTCAGATTCTTTTATGTCTCCCTTTTCATTTCTGATTTGGTTAATTTGGATACTCCTTGCCCTCTGGTTAGTCTGGCTAAGGGTTTGCTTATCCTGTTGATTTTGTCAAAGAACCAGCTCCAGGTTTTGTTGATTCTTTGTACAGTTCTTTTTGTTTCTACTTGCTTTCTTTCAGGCCTGAGTTTAATTATTTCTTGCAGTCTACTCCTCTTGGGTGTATTTGCTTCTTTTTTGTTTATTTCGTTGATGTGCTCTGTCAGGCTGCTAGTGTATGTTATCTCCAGTTTCTTTTTGGATACACTCAGAGCTATCAGTTTTCCTTTTAATATGGTTTCCATTGTATATCATAAGTTTGGGTATTTTGTACCATCATTTTCATTAAATTCTAAAAAGTCTTTAGTTTATTTCTTTCTTTCTTCCCCGACCAAGGTATGATTGAATAGAGCATTGTTCAGCTCCCATGTGTATGTGGGATTTCTGTCTTTCTTGTTGTTGTTGTTGTTGTTGTTGTTGTTGTTGTTGTTGTTGTTATTGAAGGCAGGCCTTAGACTGTGATGATCTGATAGAATAAATGGGATTATTTCGATCTTCTTGTATTTGATGAGGCCTGTTTTATGACTGAATATTTGTTCCATTTTGGAGAAGGTACCATGATGTGCTGAGAAGAAGATAGAATCTTTTGTTTTAGGATGAAATGTTCTATAGATGTCTGTTAAATCTATTTCATTCGTAACTTCTGTTAGTTTCACTGTATCTCTGTGTAGTTTCTGTTTCCATGACCTGTCCATTGCTGAGAGTATGGTGCTGAAGTCTCTCACTATTATTCTGTGAGTTGCAATGTTTGCTTTTAGCTCTAGACAGGTTTCTTTTATGTATGTAGATGCCCTTGCTTCTGGAGCATAGTTATTCAGAATTGAGAGCTCATCTTGGTGGATTTGCCCATTGATGAATATGAAGTGTCCTTCATTTTCTGATTTCATCACTTTTGGTTGAAATTTGATTTTATTCGATATTAGAATGAATATTCCACTTTTTTTCCTTTGGACCATTTGCTTGGAAAATTGTTTTCCAGCCTTTTACTCTGAGGTAGTGTTTGTCTTTGTTTCTTGTATGCAGCAAAATGCTGGGTCCTCTTTTTGTACCCAGTCTGTTCCTCTATGTCTTTTTTGGATGGAATTGAATCCATTGATGTTAAATGATATTAAAGAATAGTGATTGTTGTTTCCTGTTATTTTCCTTGTTAGAGTTGTAATTATATTTGTGTGGTTTTTTTCTTTTGTGTTTGTTGCAAGAAGATCATTTCTTGTTTTTTCAAGGGAGTAGTTTCCCTCCTTGTGCTGTAGTTTTCCATGTATTGTCGTTTGTAGAGCTGTGTTTGTGAAAATATATTTTATAAATGTGGTTTTGTCATGGAATATCTTGGTTTCTCTATCTATGGTAATTGAGACAAATGTATTTTCAAATAGCAAGACAAGTTTTGCTCTTTTTAATCAGTCTAAACAGATACTATTCGAATTTGAAAATAAATATTTTTCTACATGTCCTATGTATATTTAAATTGCATTTTAAAACACCTTCTAATTTGTATTTAGTTTTTTCTAAATATCACAGCAATATTATAAGTTAAAGAGACATGGCACTCTTAAAATATGATTCACATTTTACTTCAATTTTTTATTATATTTTAGGATTATCCACATATACAAATTATCATATAATCGTTAGCTTTCTGTGGAGGAATAGTCTATATTAAGAACATGCATTATATTCAATGGTAAAATAATGTAGCTTTTCACATTTAAGAGTAAGACAACTAGATAATTCTATTTCCCAAACTGCAGTCAAAGTGAGACCTTTTGCAAGAAAGCCTTACAATATTTTTATGTCCTACATGTAAATTTTTCAAAAGTAGCATTTGCAGGCACATATTCTATTTGATATATAACTGATATCATACCGTATTTAGAAGAGGTACAGAATTCAGCTAAATATTTGAATATACCCTCAATATATGAAAACACTATTTTCTACACACTAGCCATAAGCAATTCGGAAGCTATTTTAAAGCATCATTCATTCAAGATAGAAAGCAAATGAAATCAATCATAAAAATCATACTATAGTAATCCTCAATATATATTCAAAATGGCTGTTAGTTTGGGAGTGGAAATCCCATGCTGCATATTTTGCAATTAAAAGTCAACTTTAAGGGGTCAGGTTCATGCATTCTGTCTAGGTTCTCTCTTCTTGATTCTGCACTATGCCATGTATACTGGGATAGCTTGCTTCTGGGCTCAGACTGCTTTCACTGGCTTTAATTTCAATATCAGAATAAAATTACAAGGATTTCAGAAGCAAGTGATTCTGTCTGCCTTTTTACATTTTGTTTCAGAAATAAAACCTATGTCATCCAGCTTTGGGGACTAGAGCTTTTACCAGATGAGCTTTTACTCTAGCAGTCAAAATGTCTTCTCAGGAAATTTCAAAAACAAACAAATGCTTTGTCGTGTAAATCTGTACATCATAATATAAATAGTATACAAAGTTAATATAGTAATGTAAAGATAATTTAAATTTTAAAGTTTTGACTTTCCTCCAGTTAGTTACATTCAACATCACAGTTCAAAAGGCAAAACAATTCCTTCTGAAAAGGAAAATTATGATTTTTAAATATTTATAGAAGTACATATGTAAAAAGAAACTTTAAAAAAGTAAACTAAGTAGAAATATCCCACATATTATATAAATATGTTAAAATATTTTGTCTCAATTATACTGCATCTAGGTAAATATCTGAAATACTACTTATCCTACATAAGAGATACATATACACCTATCTTCATTGATACTGTATTGATAACAGGTAGGAAACAGAAAGACTCTAGATAACCATCAACTCATAAAAAAGGGAAAGAATACTTCTCTCTCTCTCCATATATATATATATATATATACACACACATACATATAATTGTAGTCATCACTATAGGAAATATGATGCTTTGAAATGTGTTGGACATAAGCAAACATGAAAATATTATAAGTGTATAACTGAGGTAACCCAGCCCCTCAGAGATAAATGCAGTGTCTTCTATCTCATAGGCAGATTATAGCTTCAAATTATTGAATGGTTGGCTATTTGTTGAAGTTAGTGTCTATAGAATCCAATGATTTATAAAGTATCCAGAACATATATGGGAGATGATCTGGGGCAGGTGCTGTAAAAGCATGATACAAGTATGGGTTTTAGGAAATATCAGGGTTGTACAGTTTTAAGAAACAATTGAGAAGGCGAAGAAAGATAGGGATTGACAGGAAGGTCAGCTAAATCTTAGGATGTGGGAGAATGCTTAAGCCTAACAATTCATATGTATACTTTAAAACACTTTTAACCAAGTTTCCCTGCATAAATGGACAGTGTTAGTTCCCTGAAACGTAGGTCCTTAAATTAATATCCAAATAGCAGGTGTGGGCTATTTCCCTGAGAGTTTCTTGGGCATTTTCATTCAAATTACCACATGTAGTAAGGTGGTCTACATTGTGTAGGGGCAGAAAATGCATCAATGTTCATGATATATCCATCTTTGAGTTTTACATATTATAATATGCAACTGCCAGATAAAATGTTCTCACTGGTGCAGGAGTGACATTTTTTATGGGTGTCTTAGTTTATTTTCTGTTTTCTGTTATTAAATACTCTGAAAAGATGACAAAAAGCTTAATTTGGCAAGTAGTTATACTCTATTATTACAGGGATGAGACAACCACAGGTATTCCAGACAAATTGTTATGCTGAATATGTAGCCAAAACGTAGACAGCAATGAATGTTTGTGTTCAGCTTCATCTCAACTTTTCTTTCATGGAGGATCTACTCTACGGAAATTTTCCACTCACATGTAGGATGGATGTTCCCACTTTAAAGAAGTCAACTATGAAATTTTCTGTCAGACTTGAACAGGATAATTTACGATAGTCTCTAATTGAGACTCCCTTTCCAGTTGATTGTAGAGTCAGTTAAATTGACTGAAATTAGCATTAACCATCTCATTCTGTTTGGAATTTAATCCTGCCCCAGTGGAGGAAGATATCTTGGCAAATTCTTTAAAAAATAATCCTTGACAAAAAATCTGTGATTGGGGATGTTATAACTTGTAGGGTGGAACTTACTACTGATATTAGGCAATAAGAATATGTAGTCAAACTGCCAATTTAGAAGACATTTATACCTTTTGCCTAATGTTTCTCTCTTCCTTAGTAAAAGAAGCACCTTTTTTGCATGGGATAAGGGCTAATTCAGAGACTCTGACTCTACTGGTTAAAATGTTGAGAATAAATAATAGTTGATGATCAGTACTCATACATGACATCTATATTACCCACTCCAAGAACCAAAAGGATTCTCAAAAAATAAGATGAAAAGATCATTAGGAGTTGGAATATACGAAGGAATATTGTGAAACTTTGTCTTCTATATGTGGCATGACCATTACAACAACTGTAGTTTCATCATATATTCTGCATACTCAAAAAGTATGAAGTCAAGAGAACTAGTTAAGAAGATGGGAGATAAGAGAATGTGGTGTGTAAATATGCTCATGATGTGTGCAATTTTCAAAATTAAGGTTAAACCATATAAGATAACTATAACAAACATATTTGAAATTCATTTGACAAGTACGTTTTAAATATTGATTTTATGTGTGTGTAGATAGGTTTAAATGTCTTGATACACATGCACCACTGTGCATGTATAGAATCTAGAGGATAGCTTATAAGAGTCAGTTCTCAAAACACCAATGGCTCATGCTCTAAGATAAGAATTGACAAATGGGACCTCATAAAACTGCAAAGCTTTTGTAAAGCAACTGTTATTAGGACAAAATGGCAACCAACAGATTGGGAAAAGATCGTTAACAACTACATCTGATAGAAGTCTAATATCCAAAATATACAAAGAACTCAAGATGTTAGACTCCAGAGAGCCAAATAACCCTATTTGTACAGAGCTAAACAAAACATTCTCAGCTGAGGATATTGAATGGCCAAAAGGCAGCTTAAGAAATGTTCAACACCCTTAGTCATCAGGGAACTGCAAATCAAAACAAACCTGAGATTCCACCTCACACCAATCAGAATGGCTAGATAAAATCTTAGGTGACAGCAGATTCTGAAAAGAATGTGGATAAAGAAGAACAATCCTCCATTGTTGGTGGGTTTGCAAGCTGTTACAACCACTCTGGAAATCAGTTTGGAGGTTTCTCAGAAAACTGGATATAGAAGGCACATACAACCATAATTAAGCCTTGTAGTGACAAACTAGTTACAGAGGGGACTTGCCTGCAGTGCATCAGTCTACTGGGGGTCACAGGTTTAATAGCAGAACGGAAGAAGAGTGATAAATGCAGATGCAGATTACACCTCAGATGAAAGAAGAAGAAAAAAAAATGAATGATAGATTCCAGGTTTAGACAGGCAATCAAATGGACATGCAGATTGCACTTAAATATTGCAAATTTACACAAAGTGAAGTTAAATCCCCACAGACTTCGATTTCACCATTTGCCCATTAGTAAGGCACAAATCAAGGGTCAAATGCCGTAATTTCAATCAAACTGAGATGAGTCTTTATGGGATTCAAGTGAGTTGTATTCTTTCCTTGGTCTAGTACATAAGATAACTTCTTAGGCTTGCTTTAACTGATGTGATTTAATAATCCCATGCAACCCTGCAATTTCAATTTATCATGATAAATTCACATGATATCACTCATTCTATCTCCAGGATTAAATCACCATTAATGAATCTACACAATGTAAGTGCTTCCAGGCCGATGGAAATGCTTGAAAATACACTGAAAGGGAAGATAATGTTCTATTTTAATGTGAAATCAAAAGATGTTTAAAAATGGAGTATTTTCAGCAAAAATTCAGTCTGAAAATCAAAAAAAATACATCACAAATATTGTTTGACAAAATCGACTTACTTCTACAATTTCACAGTTTGATCTTTACAACTTGGAAAATTGAGACAGAAAGAAGTATTTTTACTGGCATTCCAGGTCAGTCAGTGTGACATAAGGATATCGGACTTCTAAATTTTGTCATTAGCAACCAAAATAATGTTAAAATATCTGCACTTATTAATAGAAAAAATAAACATAACTTCAAAGACAGACTTTTATTATTTTTTAGATTAGCTATCTATTATTTTTTGTCAAACAATAAAAGTATTGTAGTTAAGATTTTATTACTGGCAAAAACACCATAAACATGTCAACATTTATAAAGGAAAATATTTAATTGGGGCCAGCTTACACTTGCAGATATTTAGTCTACTATGCTCAAAACACATAGCGTGTCAGTGCCCAGACAGACATGATGCTTGAGAAGGAGCTGAGAGATCTACATCTTGATTCACTGATGGCAGAAGGAGACTTTATACCACATTTGTTGCAGCTTGAGCACATTATAATTCAAAGCCCTTTCTCACACTGACACATTACGTACAACAAGGCCACAAATATTATAACAAAGCCATTTGGACCCATTAATGCTGCTCATTATGGGCCAAGCATTCAAGAATATGAGTCTATGGGGACCATACCTATTCAATCCACCAGAGAGATATTTTAATATATTCAAATATATTATATATAATATATAAATATTTATATAAATATATGAACATAGCTATGGAGAGGAGAAAAGGTATAAAGAAAACTTAAAATGTTAAAAGAGAAGCAAGGAAAATATGGCTTAATGACATTAATGGAATGTGAAACAAAATGAGAAAAAAACAAAATTTGCTTTATGCAAGTTATGTGAGTTTATGCCTTGGCAAACTTTGGGCAGTAAAATTATTTGTATCTTACCTTCCATTATACCTAGTAAACATTGACTGATTAATATAATTCTATATATAAATAACAGTCAATTGAAAAAATCCAATTTGCATTCCTGTATGACAACTATATTCTCTTGTGGAAATCACTTGCCATTCTATGTGTATTTCTTCCTGCCTGCTGCTATATTTATTCTTGTGATAACTTTTTTATTTTACCCTTAAAACTTATTATTTACTCTTCATGATTTCTTTCCTCCAATGGTTATTTGGCCTCACAAACATTGAAATACTTGTTTATTCTAATAAATGAAACCATGGGTCAACTACAGTTTCTCTCTTCACAAAGCTGTAGAAGGTGATAAAATGACAATGCAATACACACAGGGTAAAGATTTATTTACTAAAACCACCAACCTGGAGCTCCAGATGTTATCTTTATATGAGGAGTGACTAATCAACTGAATTTAAAAATAGCATCAGTTCATTGCAAACTATCTGTGACTTCTCATATAAACTAGACCCATACTCCCCTACTCAAACACTAAAACACAAAAATACATTATTACAATCCAGAGAATTGCTACAAAAAAAATCAAATTGGGAAAAGATCTTTACCAATCCTACAACTGATAAGAGGGCTTATATCCAAAATAAACAAAGAACTCAAGAAGTTAGACTGCAGGGAGACAAATAACTTTATTAAAAAATGGTGTTCAGAGCTAAACAAAGAATTCACAGCTGAGGAATGTGGAATGGCTAAGAAGCACCCAAAGAAATGTTCAACATCTTCATTCATAAGGGAAATGTAAATCAAAACAACCCTGAGACTCCACCTGTCAGAATGGCTAAGATCAAAAACTCCGGTGACAGTAGATGCTGGTGAGGTTGGGAAGAAAGAGGAACACTCCTCCATTTTTGGTGGGATTGCAAACCTGTACAACCATTCTGGAAATCAGTCTGGAGGTTCCTCAAAAAATTGGACATTGAGCTACCTGAGGACCCAGCTATACCTCTCTTGGGCATATAACCAAAAGATGCCCCAACATATAACAAAGACACATGCTCCGTTATGTTCATAGCCACCTTATTTATAATAGCCAGAAGCTGGAAAGAACCCAGATGCCCTTGAACACAGGAATGGATACAGAAAATGTGGTACATCTACACAATGGAATACTACTCAGCTATCAAAAACAATGAAATTCATAGGCAAATGGATGGAACTGGAAAATATCATCCTGAGTGAGGTAACCCAATCACAGAGAAATATACATGGTATGCACTCATTGATAAGTGGCTATTAGCCCAAATGCTTGAATTACCCTAGATGCCTAGAACAAATGAAACTCAAGACGGATGATCAAAATGTGAATGCTTCACTCCTTCTTTAAAAGGGGAACAAGAATACCCTTGGCAGGGAATACAGAGGCAAAGATTAAAACAGACACAAAAGGAACACCCATTCAGAGCCTGCCCCACATGAGGCCCATACATATACAGCCACCAAACTAGATAAGATGGATGAAGCAAAGAAGTGCAGGCTGACAGGAATCAGATGTAGATCTCTCCTGAGAGACACCGCCAGAATACAGCAAATACAGAGGCGAATGCCAGCAGTAAACCACTGAACTGAGAATGGGATCCCCGTTGAAGGAATCAGAAAGGACTGGAAGAGCTTGAAGGGGCTCGAGACCCCATATGAACAACAATGCCAACCAACCAGAGCTTCCAGGGATTAAGCCACGACCCAAAGACTATACATGGACTGACCCTGGACTCCAACCTCATATGTAGTAATGTATAGCCTAGTAAGAGCACCAGTGGAAGAGGAAGCCCTTGGTCCTGCCAAGACTGACCACCTAGTGAATGTGATTGTTTAGGGTAGAGTGGTAATGGGGGGAGGATGAGGAGGGGAAGTCCACATAGAAGGGGAGGGGGAGTGGATAGGGGGATGTTGGCCCAGAAACCTGGAAGGAGAATAACAATCGAAATGTAAATAAGACATACTGAAGTTAAGAAAGATAAAAAAAAAGAAAAAAGAAAAAAAAGAAAAAGGAAGAAAGTAACCTTCTTTCAACAAAAGCAAATACAGAAGCCACACAAACATGCTACCGCTAACAAAAAAATTAACAAGAAACAACAACAATCACTATTCCTTAATATCTCTTAACGACAATTGACTGAACCCCCCTCAAAAAACAACAACAACAACAACAACAACAAAAAACAAACAAACCTTAGACTAACAGATTAGATACTTCAATAGTACACTGCATTTTGCTGCATTCTGGAAATGCACCTCAGTGATGAAGAAAGATGCTTCCTAAGAGAAAAACACCAGGAAAAATTTTTTCTAGCAAATAGTCCCAAGAAAGAAGCTAGAGTAACCATACTAATATCTAGTAAAATCAATTTTCAAACAAGTTATCAAAAAAGATAAGGAAGGATACTTTATACACATTAAAAGACAAACGTACCAAGATGAACTCTCAATTCTGAACATATATGTTCCAAATGAAAGGGTACCCACATTCATAAGAGAAACTGGGAGATTTTAACACACCACACTCATCAATGCACAGATCATGGAAACAGAAAGTAAATGGAGACACAGTAAAACTAACAATTTATGAATCAAATGTATTTAATAGATATCAGTAGAACATTTCATCCTAAAACAAAGAATATACATTCTTCTCAGCACCTCATGGTACCTTCTCCAAAATTGACCATATAATTGTCAAAAAACAGGCCTCAGTGAATAGAGATTGAAATAATCCCATGCATTTTATTAGATCATCATGGACTAAGGCTTGTCTTCAATAGCAGCAAAAGAAACAGAAAGCCTATTAATTAAAACTGAACAATGCTCTACTCCATTAAAAATTGTACAAGGAAGAAATAAAGAAAGGAATTAAAGACTTTTTTTTAGAACTTAATGAAAATGAAAGCAAAACATACCCAAAATTATGGGATAAAATGAAATCACTGCTAAGAGGAAAATTCATAGCTCTGAGTGTCTCCCAAAAGAAATTGGAGAAAGCATATACTAACAGCTTCAGAGCACTCCTGAAAGCTCTAGAACAAAAAGAATTAAATTTCACCAACAGGACTAGATAGCAGGAAATAATCAATTCAGGATTGAAATCCTCTGAGTAGAAACAAATGAACTATACAAAGAATAAACAAAATCAGGAGCTGCATCTTTGAGGCCATCAACGAGATATATAAACTCTTAGCCAGACTAACCAGAATGCACAGAGAGTGGATCCAAATTAACCAAGTCAGAAATAAAAAAAGAAATATAACAATACAAACTGAGAAAATTGAAAAAAAAATATCAGATCCTTCTACAAAAGCCTATAGTCAGCAAAACAGGAAAATCTGGATGAAATGCACAAATCTCTAGACAGATATCAGGATCAGATAAACCACCTACACAGCCCCATAACCACTAATGCAATAGAAGCAGTCATTCAAAGTCTCCCAACCAAACAAACCTCAGGACAAAACAGGTTCAGTGCTGAATTCTATGAGACATTCACAGAAGACCTAATACCCAATACACTTCAAACTATTCCACAGAATAGAAACAGAAGGAACAACAACAAATTCATTCTTGGAAGCCACAATTATAAAACAAATACATCACACAAAATCCCTACAAAGAAAGTGAACTTCAGGCAAATTTCCCTCAAGAATATTGATTCAAAAATACTCAATAAAATTCTTGCAAACCAAATCCAAGAACACGTAAAAACAGTCATTCTCCAAGATCACGTAGGCCTCATCCCAGTGATGCAATGATGGTTCAATACACAGAAATCCATCAATTTAATCTGCTATAAAAACAAATTCAAGGAAAAATCCAAATGATCACCTCATAAGGTGCTCAGAAACCACTTGACAATCTTCAACACTTCTTCATGATAAAAGTCTTGGAAAGATCAGAAAGTCAAGGTCCATACTGGTAGAGGGCCGCAATAATATTCGCCACCACAAGATGGCGCTGGCTTCCACTGCGCCCCACGTGGTAGGCCGAGACAGTTTCGCCATTACAAGATGGCGCTGGCCTCCGCCGCGCCAGCCGACTTCCTTTCAGGAAGTTAACTGTGTGCTCATGTGCAAGAGTGCCTTCGTGCCAGGTCTTTGCCCACTCCGCGGCGTGCCTAATGAGATCATGGGTAAGCGACCAATCAGGTGTGGATGCGCCGCGCTAGGGTGTATATAAGCCACACCATGCTGGTGCCCCGCCGCCCTCTCTATTATTAATAAAGAATAAGCATTTTGGCTACAGAAGGATTCGTGTGTTCCCCTGTATTCTTGCTGGCGAGAGGTCGCGCGGGACACATACCTACACATAGTAAAGGCAATATAAAGAAAACCAGTAGCCCACATTAAACTAAATACAGGGAAAATTGAGGCAATCCCACTAAAATCATGGAATAGACAAGGCTACACACTCTCACCTTACCTATTCAATATAGTACTTGACATCTTAGTCAGAGAAAATTAGACAACCAAAAGAGATCAAATCGATACAATTTGGAAAAGAAGTAAAAATATCACTAAATGTAGATGATATGATACTATACTTAAATGATCACAAAAATTCCACCAGAGAACTCCTAAAGCTGTAAAACAATTTCAACAAAGTGGCTATATATAAATTTAACTCAAACAAGTCAGTAGCCTTCTTAAAGTCAAAGGCTAAACAGGCTGAGAAAGAAATTAGGAAAAGCATCACCTTTCAGGATACCCACAAATAATAAATGATACCTTGGTGTGACTCCAAACAAGCAAGTGAAAGATGTTTATGACAAAAACTTCAATTCGCTGAAGAAAGAAATCAAAGAAAGCGTCAGAAGATGGAAAGATCTCCCATGCTCTTGGATTGGCTGGATTAATATAGTAAACATGACCAATTGCCAAAAGCAACAGACAGATTTAATAAAATCCACATCAAAATTCCAACTCATTTCTTCATAGAATTATTAAGACTGATTTCAGATTAATTTGAAGAAGCAAAAAACCCAGGATAGCAAAAACTATTCTCATGAGTAAAAGAACTTATGGGGGAATCACCAACCCTAACCTCAAGTTGTATTACAGTGCAACTGTGATAAAACCTGCATGTACATGTCCAGAGACAGGCATATAGATCAGTGAAATAGAATTGGAAACCTGTCATGATAAAAATAAAAAAGTGTAGAATCCTTCCTGTGCTTTCCCTGTGGTTCTCTCTAGCTCTTTCTGGCTCTTTCAGGACATTGGGCCAGTGGAGCTAGCACTAATTTATCTCAGTACCCACAAGTTCTCTCTGACCCAGGAAATCTGCAAGCAGTTCCAGCGTGACACCCTTCCAGGGCACCCTGTCCTCACTCAGAGGTCCTTTGGCAGGTTGACACCACCCCAGCTTCATACAGAGACCACCTATCTCTTACTCTGTCTCTCTTATTGTATACTAAAGTCACAATATAAAAGAACACACTGCACAATGACCTCTGATCCTATTAATAGAATATAATTTCCCATCTAGACAGCATGAAATCCTGCACACACATAAACCATAAAAATAGTCACAACAACCTTTATATATGTGCAGAGAAAAATTTTATCATCTGCTGCTATGTTTTCTTACCTCCTTCTTTTTTGGTTCCTGCCCGTCTCTCTTTTTTAAAACTTTTCACCTGCCTATTCTTCCTTCTTGTTCAATGACAGGCCTCATTCTATCCTGTACCTGCCTTCACATGCATAATGACATCAACCTACAAAGAACCAGAAATGAACACACGCAAATATGGTCACTTATTCTTGGGCAAAGGAGCTAAAACTCTCCAATGTAAAAATGACAGCATGTTCAAACAATGGTCCTGGTTCAACTGGATGTTACCATGTAGAGGAATGTAATTCAACCCACTCTTATCACCCTATACAATGTTCACGTCCAAATGGATCAAGGACCTCCACATACAACCAGATACACTCAAACTAAGAGAAGAAAAATTGGGGAAGAGTCCCAATCACATGGGGATAGGGGGAAATTTCCTGAAGAGAATACCAATGGCTTATAGTCTAAGATCAACAATGCACTAATGTGACCTCATAAAATTGCAAGACTTCTGTAAGGCAAAGGACACTGTCAATAGGACAATAAGGCAACAAAAAGGTTGGGTAAATATCTTTACCAATCCTATATCTGATAGACAGCTAATATCTAATACATACAGAGAACTCAAGAAGACAAAGTCTGGAGAAACAAATAATCCTATTAAAAATGGGTTACCAAATAATTCTGAACTGAGGAATACTGAATGGCTGAGAAGCACCTAAAGAAATGTTCAACATCCTCAGTCATTAAGGAAATGCAAAGCAAAACAACCCTGAGATGCCACCTCATACCGGTCAGAATGACTAAGATCAAATCTCAGGTGACTGTAGATGTTGGCAGGGATGTGGAGAAAGAGGAACACTCCTCCACTGTTGGTGGAATTGCAAGCTGATGCAACCACTATGGAAATAATTCTCGAGGTTCCTCAGAAAATCACACATAGTACAACCCGAGGACCCAGGGATATCACTCCTGGAAATATATCCAAAAAGTACTCCAGTATATAACAAGTACACATGCTCTACTATCTTCATAGCAGCCTTCTTTATAATAGCCAGAAGCTGGAAAGAGGCCAGATGTCCTTCAACAGGGGAATGGACACAGAAAATGGGGTACATCTACACAGTGGTGCATTATTCAGCTATTAAAAAGATTGGCTACATGAAATACTTAGGCAAATGGATAGAGCTAGAAAATATAATCCTGAGTGAGGTAACCCAGTGCCAAAAGAGGACACATGATATGCACTTATTGATAAGTGGGTATTAGCCTCAAATCTTGGAATACCTACTAAAAAATTCACAGATCATATGAAGCTTAAGAAGAAAGAAGACCAAAATGTGGATGTTTCAATCCTATTTAGAAGCCAGAACAAAATACTCACAGGAGGAAATAACTGGACAAAGTGGAGAATGGTCTGAAGAAAAGGTCATCCAGAGACTGCTCCACATGGGCATCTATCCCATATGCTGCCAAGAAACCCATGCACTATTACTGAAGCCAAAAGTGCTTGCTGACAGGAGGCTAATATGGATGTTTTTTGAGTGGCTGTGCCAGAGCCCTACTGATACACGAGGATGCTTATAGTTAACCAGACTGAGCATGTTGACCCCAATGTAGGAGTTAGAGAAAAGACTGAAAGAGCTGAAGGGGTTCACAACCCCATAGTAAGAACAACAATATCAACCAACCAGACTCGACCAGAGCTCCCAGGGACTAAACCACCAACCAATGAGTATACATGAAAGAACCCATGGATCCAGCCTCATATGTTATAGAGGATGGCATTGTCCAGATCCATAGGAGGAAAAGCCCTTGTTTTCTGAAATCTAGTTTCCCCAAAAGGCTAATGCCAGAGTATTGAGATGGGAGTGGGTGGGTGGGATTTGGAGTATCTTTCTAGAAGCAGGACAAGGGGGTAAGGAGAGAGTTGAAATGGGATAAAATTTGAAATGTAAATACATAAAATATCCATGAAATATAAAATGAAAAAGAAATAACCACTTAAAAAGGAACAATGAAAAATAGGCCAATATTTCATTTGTAAATTTGTAAAATCTCTTTGGATCTGAACTCTTGGACTAGGAAGCTACATAGACATTTTTTAAGCCTCATGCTTCATCACTTTTGTACACTGACAGGCTCCTTTTATTGGTCAGTTTTTTATAACAATCAATCATGCATTTAATACACATCTTAATATTGTACATTACTGTAAGAAGAACTTTCATGAATTGAAAATTCCATGAACACTCAAGTTACCTCATTCAATTATAAATAATATAACATCTGGGAATTTCTTTTATGACAAAATGTGTATGTTAGAATTGTTTAAATTAAAGAAACAACTTCATGAGTAGAGTGCTATTTGTCTTTGCCAATTTCTCATGTTTATGAAATTCCCAAGAGGTGCTTTAAATGGAAGTTCTGACAGAAACTGTTTCTAAAAGCCCCCAGGAGCTCTGAAAAGCTAGATCACAAAACATACAGAGGATATTAAAAACCAGGAATTCTCATTTATTATTATTATTAAAACTAAGAACTTCCTCTAGAATTGTTTTTCTAAATATCATCTACAAAATATTCAAACTTCCTATAACTATGGCCAAAAGTACTTAAAACAGATATGTCAATGGTCAATAAAGATTTCCAAGAAAAAATCCAAAGGGAAAAGCTGACCTCCTTTTTTCTGGTATGTGTGTGTGTGTGTGTGTGTGTGTGTGTGTGTGTGTGTGTGTGTGTGTATTCAAGAACATTTATTTTTTATTTATTTAATTTTATTATTTATATTTCTTTACTTAAATTTCGAGTGTTATTCCCTTTCCTGGTTCCTGTCAATAATCCCCCATTCCCTCCCCCTCTGCCATATGGGTATTCCCCCAATCAACCCCTTACTCCCCTGCACTCAGGGTCCAACCTTGCCAGGACCAAGGGCTTCCCCTTCCACTGGTGCCCTGACAAGGTTATTCTCTGCTAAATATGCAGTTGGAGCCCTGGGACTGGCCATGTATATATAGTCTTTCAGTAGTGGTTTAGTCCCTGGAAGCTCTGGTTGGTTGGCATTGTTGTTCAAGAACATTTATATGTGTGGATTTGTGTGTAAAATTTGTGTTTTGGATAACCGAGAGCCAATTTCTCTGTATAATGTTCTAGAGTGTATCATGTGGTAAACATTTGAGTCAAATAGCAAGAGGGACTTTTCTGTACATTTTGATCCCTCTTACTTAAACGTTTTCTCCCATTGTTGTTTCCACTTTTTTTGTGAAATAATTCCATAGTGAGTTGGTGGACTTTGAGAATTCCTCCTGGCTACCTGAAGAAATCAGTTTCCTTCTGCTGCCTTCAGATCAAGATGTATAACTGTCTCCTCTAGCACAACTCTTCACAGAAATAAAACCCTAAGTAAAAGAATTTCCCAGGTACAAAAGTTTGTTAATGACATGTGACAAATTAAAAACACGCAAGTAAGGGGGTTGGAATAATGGTTCAGTGGAAGGGAGTATACTATTCCTGCAGAGGATCCACATTTAGTTCGTAGAATAATAATAGATGATTCAAATCTGTCTGTAACTCCAGGTCTAGAAGCATTTCTTGTCTCTGACATCAGTGGGACAACTCTACCTATATGTATATCTCCCCACATAAAAATAAAATAATAGGTCTTCCTGGTTGCTGCCGCTGCAGAGAGCCCGTGGGCAGCACCCCAAGAGCGAACCTGAGCCTCGGAACCACAGGTAAGACCAACTTTTCTGCTGCAAGAAAGCTGCCTGGTGAGCTTGGGACACACGGAAGCAGAATTCCTCTAGGACCTGGCACGTTCTGTGTTTACCAGAAGTCCCACACCCGCGGATCCCGGCCCGCAGCAGCTCTCTGCTCCCAGACTCCATGAGAGAGAGACCCAACCGCCTGGTCAGGTGGGCACTCCTGAGGCTGCAGAGCAGAAGAGACACCAACACTGCTCACCCCTGCCCACATCCCTGGCCCAAGAGGGAACTGTATAAGGCCTCTGGGCTCCCGTGGGGGAGGGCCCAGGAGCAGCAGGACCCCTGCCTGACACACCGCCAGAACCTGAAGGAAACAGACTGGATAAACAGTTCTATGCACCCAAATCCCGTGGGAGGGAGAGCTAAACCTTCAGAGAGGCAGACAAGCCTGGGAAACCAGAAGAGACTGCTCTCTGCACACACATCTCGGACTCCAGAGGAAAAAGCCAAAGACCATCTGAAACCCTGGTGCACTGAAGCTCCCGGAAGGGGCAGCACAGGTCTCCCTGGTTGCTGCCTCTGCAGAGAGCCCGTGGGCAACACCCCACGAGCGAACTTGAGCCTCGGGACCACAGGTAAGACCAAATTTTCTGCTGCAAGAAAGCTGCCTGGTGAACTCAAGACACAGGCCCATAGGAACAGCTGAAGACCTGTAGAGAGGAAAAACTACACGCCAGAAAGCAGAACACTCTGTCCCCATAACTGACTGAAAGAGAGGAAAACAGGTCTAGAGCACTCCTGACACACAGGCTTATAGGACAGTCTAGCCACTGTCAGAAATAGCAGAACAAAGTAACACTAGAGATAATCTGATGGCGAGAGGCAAGCACAGGAACCCAAGCAACAGAAACCAAGACTACATGGCACCATCGGAGCCCAATTCTCCCATCAAAACAAACATGGAATATCCAAACACACCAGAAAGGCAAGATCTAGTTTCAAAATCATTTTTGATCATGATGCTGGAGGACTTCAAGAAAGACGTGAAGAACTCCCTTAGAGAACAAGTAGAAGCCTACAGAGAGGAATCGCAAAAATGCCTGAAAGAATTCCAGGAAAACATAAATAAACAAGTAGAAGCCCATAGAGAGGAGACACAAAAATCCCTGAAAGAATTCCAGGAAAACATAAATAAACAAGTAGAAGCCCATAGAGAGGAGACACAAAAATCCCTGAAAGAATTCCAGGAAAACACAATCAAACAGTTGAAGGAATTAAAAATGGAAATAGAAGCAATCAAGAAAGAACACATGGAAACAACCCTGGATATAGAAAAGCAAAAGAAGAGACAAGGAGCTGTAGATACAAGATTCACCAACAGAATACAAGAGATGGAAGAGAGAATCTCAGGAGCAGAAGATTCCATAGAAATCATTGACTCAACTGTCAAAGATAATGTAAAGCGGAAAAAGCTACTGGTCCAAAACATACAGGAAATCCAGGACTCAATGAGAAGATCAAACCTAAGGATAATAGGTATAGAAGAGAGTGAAGACTCCCAGCTCAAAGACCAGTAAATATCTTCAACAAAATCATAGAAGAAAACTTCCCTAACCTAAAAAAAGAGATACCCATAGACATACAAGAAGCCTACAGAACTCCAAATAGATTGGACCAGAAAAGAAACACCACCCGTCACATAATTGTCAAAACACCAAACGCACAAAATAAAGAAAGGATATTAAAAGCAGTAAGGGAGAAAGTTCTAGTAACATATAAAGGCAGACCTATCAGAATCACACCAGACTTCTCGCCAGAAACTATGGAGGCCAGAAGATCCTGGACTGATGTCATACAGTCCCTAAGAGAACACAAATGCCAGCCCAGGTTACTGTATCCAGCAAAACTCTCAATTAACATTGATGGAGAAACCAAGATATTTCATGACAAAACCAAATTTACACAATATCTTTCTACAAATCCAGAACTACAAAGGATAATAAATGGTAAAGCCCAACATAAGGAGGCAAGCTATACCCTAGAAGAAGCAAGAAACTAATCGTCTTGGCAACAAAACAAAGAGAATGAAAGCACACAAACATAACCTCACATCCAAATATGAATATAACAGGAAGCAATAATCACTATTCCTTAATAATTCTCAATATCAATGGCCTCAACTCCCCAATAAAAAGACATAGATTAACAAACTGGATACGCAACGAGGACCCTGCATTCTGCTGCCTACAGGAAACACACCTCAGAGACAAAGACAGATAATACCTCAGAGTGAAAGGCTGGAAAACAACTTTCCAAGCAAATGGTCAGAAGAAGCAAGCTGGGGTAGCCATTCTAATATCAAATAAAATCAATTTCCAACTAAAAGTCATCAAAAAAGATAAGGAAGGACACTTCATATTCATCAAAGGAAAAATCCACCAAGATGAACTCTCAATCCTAAATATCTATGCCCCAAATACAAGGGCACCTACATACATAAAAGAAACCTTACTAAAGCTCAAAGCACACATTGCACCTCACACAATAATAGTGGGAGATTTCAACACCCCACTCTCATCAATGGACAGATCATGGAAACAGAAATTAAACAGTGATGTCGACAGACTAAGAGAAGTCATGAGCCAAATGGACTTAACGGATATTTATAGAACATTCTATCCTAAAGCAAAAGGATATACGTTCTTCTCAGCTCCTCATGGTACTTTCTCCAAAATTGACCATATAATTGGTCAAAAAACGGGCCTCAACAGGTACAGAAAGATAGAAATAATCCCATGCGTGCTATCGAACCACCACGGCCTAAAACTGGTCTTCAATAACAATAAGGGTAGAATGCCCACATATACGTGGAAATTGAACAATGCTCTACTCAATGATAACCTGGTCAAGGAAGAAATAAAGAAAGAAATTAAAAACTTTTTAGAATTTAATGAAAATGAAGGTACAACATAACACAACTTATGGGACACAATGAAAGCTGTGCTAAGAGGAAAACTCATAGCGCTGAGTGCCTGCAGAAAGAACAGGAAAGAGCATATGTCACCAGCTTGACAGCACAGCTAAAAGCTCTAGAACAAAAAGAAGCAAATACACCCAGGAGGAGTAGAAGGCAGGAAATAATCAAACTCAGAGCTGAAATCAACCAAGTAGAAACAAAAAGGACCATAGAAAGAATCAACAGAACCAAAAGTTGGTTCTTTGAGAAAATCAACAAGATAGATAAACCCTTAGCCAGACTAACGAGAGGACACAGAGAGTGCGTCCAAATTAACAAAATCAGAAATGAAAAGGGAGACATAACTACAGATTCAGAGGAAATTCAAAAAATCATCAGATCTTACTATAAAAAACTATATTCAACAAAACTTGAAAATCTTCAGGAAATGGACAATTTCCTAGACAGATACCAGGTATCGAAGTTAAATCAGGAACAGATAAAACAGTTAAACAAACCCATAACTCCCAAGGAAATAGAAGCAGTCATTAAAGGTCTCCCAAACAAAAAGAGCCCAGGTCCAGACAGGTTTAGTATAGAATTCTATCAAACCTTCATAGAAGACCTCATACCAATATTTTCCAAACTATTCCACAAAATTGAAACAGATGGAGCCCTACCGAATTCCTTCTATGAAGCCACAATTACTCTTATACCTAAACCACACAAAGACCCAACAAAGAAAGAGAACTTCAGACGAATTTCCCTTATGAATATCGACGCAAAAATACTCAATAAAATTCTGGCAAACCGAATTCAAGAGCACATCAAAACAATCATCCACCATGATCAAGTAGGCTTCATCCCAGGCATGCAGGGATGGTTTAATATACGGAAAACCATCAACGTGATCCATTATATAAACAAACTGAAAGAACAGAACCACATGATCATTTCATTAGATGCTGAGAAAGCATTTGACAAAATTCAACACCCCTTCATGATAAAAGTCCTGGAAAGAATAGGAATTCAAGGCCCATACCTAAACATAGTAAAAGCCATATACAGCAAACCAGTTGCTAACATTAAACTAAATGGAGAGAAACTTGAAGCAATCCCACTAAAATCAGGGACTAGACAAGGCTGCCCACTCTCTCCCTACTTATTCAATATAGTTCTTGAACTTCTAGCCAGAGCAATCAGACAACAAAAGGAGATCAAGGGGATACAGATCGGAAAAGAAGAGGTCAAAATATCACTATTTGCAGATGATATGATAGTATATTTAAGTGATCCCAAAAGTTCCACCAGAGAACTACTAAAGCTGATAAACAACTTCAGCAAAGTGGCTGGGTATAAAATTAACTCAAATAAATCATTTGCCTTCCTCTATACAACAGAGAAACAAGCCGAGAAAGAAATTAGGGAAACGACACCCTTCATAATAGACCCAAATAATATAAAGTACCTCGGTGTGACTTTAACCAAGCAAGTAAAAGATCTGTACAATAAGTACTTCAAGACACTGAGGAAAGAAATCGAAGAAGACCTCATAAGATGGAAAGATCTCCCATGCTCATGGATTGGCAGGATTAATATAGTAAAAATGGCCATTTTACCAAAAGCAATCTACAGATTCAATGCAATCCCCATCAAAATACCAATCCAATTCTTCAAAGAGTTAGACAGAACAATTTGCAAATTCATCTGGAATAACAAAAAACCCAGGATAGCTAAAGCTATCCTCAACAATAAAAGGACTTCAGGGGGAATCACTATCCCTGTACTCAAGCAGTATTACAGAGCAATAGTGATAAAAACTTCATGGTATTGGTACAGAGACAGACAGATAGACCAATGGAATAGAATTGAAGACCCAGAAATGAACCCACACACCTATGGTCACTTGATTTTTGACAAAGGAGCCAAAACCATCCAATGGAAAAAAGATAGCATTTTCAGCAAATGGTGCTGGTTCAACTGGAGGGCAACATGTAGAAGAATGCAGATCGATCCATCCTTATCGCCCTGTACAAAGCTTAAGTCCAAGTGGATCAAGGACCTCCACATCAAACCAGAGACACTCAAACTAATAGAAGAAAAACTAGGGAAGCATCTGGAACACATGGGCACTGGAAAATATTTCCTAAACAAAACACCAATGGCTTATGCTCTAAGATCAAGAATCGACAAATGGGATCTCATAAAACTGCAAAGCTTCTGTAAGGCAAAGGACACTGTGGTTAGGACAAAACGGCAACCAACAGATTGGGAAAAGATCTTTACCAATCCTACAACAGATAGAGGCCTTATATCCAAAATATACAAAGAACTCAAGAAGTTAGACCGCAGGGAAACAAATAACCCTATTAAAAAATGGGGTTCAGAGCTAAACAAACAATTCACAGCTGAGGAATGCCGAATGGCTGAGAAACACCTAAAGAAATGTTCAACATCTTTAGTCATAAGGGAAATGCAAATCAAAACAACCCTGAGATTTCACCTCACACCAGTGAGAATGGCTAAGTTCAAAAACTCAGGTGACAGCAGATGCTGGCGAGGATGTGGAGAAAGAGGAACACTCCTCCATTGTTGGTGGGATTGCAGACTGGTACAACCATTCTGGAAATCAGTCTGGAGGTTCCTCAGAAAATTGGATATTGAACTGCCTGAGGATCCAGCTATACCTCTCTTGGGCATATACCCAAAAGATGCCTCAACATATAAAAGAGACACGTGCTCCACTATGTTCATCGCAGCCTTATTTATAATAGCCAGAAAATGGAAAGAACCCAGATGCCCTTCAACAGAGGAATGGATACAGAAAATGTGGTACATCTACACAATGGAATATCACTCAGCTATCAAAAACGACGAGTTTATGAAATTCGTAGGCAAATGGTTGGAACTGGAAAATATCATCCTGAGTGAGCTAACCCAATCACAGAAAGACATACATGGTATGCACTCATTGATAAGCGGCTATTAGCCCAAATGCTTGAATTACCCTAGATCCCTAGAACAAACGAACCTCAAGACGGATGATCAAAATGTGAATGCTTCACTCCTTCTTTAAATGAGGAAAAAGAATACCCTTGGCAGGGAAGGGAGAGGCAAAGATTAAAACAGAGACTGAAGGAACACCCATTCAGAGCCTGCCCCACATGTGGCCCATACATATACAGCCACCCAATTAGACAAGATGGATCAAGCAAAGAAGTGCAGACCGACAGGAGCCGGATGTAGATTGCTCCTGAGAGACACAGCCAGAATACAGCAAATACAGAGGCGAATGCCAGCAGCAAACCACTGAACTGAGAATAGGTCCCCCGTTGAAGGAATCAGAGAAAGAACTGGAAGAGCTTGAAGGGGCTCGAGACCCCAAAAGTACAGCAATGTCAAGCAACCAGAGCTTCTAGGGACTCAGCCACTACCTAAAGACTATACATGGACTGACCCTGGACTCTGACCCCATAGGTAGCGATGAATATCCTAGTAAGAGCACCAGTGGAAGGGGAAGCCCTGGGTCCTGCTAAGACTGATCCCCCAGTGAACTAGACTATGGGGGGAGGGCGGCAATGGGGGGAGGGTTGGGAGGGGAACACCCATAAGGAAGGGGAGGGGGGAGGGTGATGTTTGCCCGGAAACCGGGAAAGGGAATAACAGTTGAAATGTATATAAGAAATACTCAAGTTAATAAAAAAAATAAAAAAAATAAAATAATAATTTTGAAAATCAAGATAAATATTCACACAACACCTAATGGTAACATAAATTTTAAAACTCCTTTCTTTTCTTTTTGATTCTTCTTCATTTCTTCTTCATTTATTCAATCATTAACTTTTTTGTATTTGTTTTTAGTTTCTTATTAATTTTTATTAGATATATATTTTTACTAATATTTCAAATGTTATCCCCCTTCCAGATTTCCTGTCCATAAGCTCCCATCCCCTTCCCCTCCCCCATACCTGTGTTCCCCCCTATCTCTCCCCATTACCACCCCCCATCTGACATTCTATTGCACTGGGGGTACAACCTTGGCAGGACCAAGGACTTCCCCTTCCACTGGTTCCCAAACAAGTCTATTCTCTGCTACCTATGCAGTTGGAATGCTAGGCAAGTCCATGTGTAGACTTTGGGTAGTGGTTTAGTCACTGGAAGCTCTGGTTGTTTGGTATTGTTGCTCTTATGGGATTGCAAGCCCCTTCATCTCTTTCAGTCCTTCTTCTCATTCCCCCAGAGGGGGTAATGTTCTTAGTACAGTTGTTTGCTTCTAGCATTGACCTCTGTATTTGACCTACTCTGGATGTGTCTCTCAGGAGAGATCTATATCTGGTCCATTTCAGTATTCACTTTTTAGCTTTATAAATCTCTAGGTTTTGTGGATACACACACACACACACACACACACACACACACACACACACACACACACATTGGCCATATGTGGGGCAGGTTCTGAATGGTCGTTCCTTCAGTTTCTGCTCTAAATTTTGCTCCATATCCCCTCCTATGGGTATTTTAGTTCCCCCTTTAAAGAAGGGTTGGGAGCATCCACATTTTGGTCTTCCACCTTCTTGAGGTTCCTGTAATCTAGGCATTGCACCTTGGGTAATTCAATATTTTGGGCTAATATCCACTTATCAATGAGTAAATACCATGTGTGTTTTTCGTTGTTTGGGTTACCTCACTCAGAATGATATTTTCAAGTTCATTCGACATGCCTATGAATTTCATGAAGTCATTGTTTTTGATCGCTGAGTTGTACTCCATTGTGTAGATGTACCACATTTTTTGAATCCATTCCTATGCTGAAGGGCATCTGGGTTCTTTCCAGCTTCTGGATATTACAAATAAGTATGCTATGAACATAATGGAGCATGTGTCTTTGTTGTACATTGGAGCATTTTTGGGTATATGACCAGGAGAGGTATAGCTAGGTCCCCAAGTAACACTATGTCCAGTTTTCTGAGGAACCTCCAGACTGATTTCCATGGTGGTTTTACCAGTTTGCAATCCCACCAAAAATGGAGGAGTGTTCCTCTTTATTCATATCCTCACCAGCATCTGCTATCACCTGAGCTTTTTATTTTAGCCATTCTGATTGGTGTGAGGTGGAATCACAGGTTTGTTTTGATTTGCATTTCCCTGATGACTAAGGTTGTTGAACATTTCTATAGGTGCTTTTTGGCCATTCCATATTCTTCAGTTGAGAATGTTTTTAATAGGGTTATTTGGCTCTCGGGAGGCTAACTACTAGAGATTTTGGTATATTTTGGATATTAGCCCTCTATCAGATATAGAATTGGTAAAGATCTTTTCTCAGTCTGTTGGTTTCCATTTTGTCCTAATGACAGTATCCTTTGCCTTACAAAAGCTTTGCAGTTTTATGAGTTCCCCTTTGTCAGTTCTTGATCTCAGAGAATGAGCCATTGTTTTTTTTGTTTGTTTGTTTGTTTTGTTTTTTTTGTTTTTTTGTTTTGTTTTGTTTTTGTTTTTGTTTTTTTTCAGGTAATTTTCCCCAGTGCCCATGTGTTTGAGACTCTTCTCCACTTTTTCTATTAGATTGAAAGTATTTGTTTTGATATGGAGGTCCTTGATCCACTTAGACTTAAGCTTTGTACAGGGTTATAAGAATGGTTCAATTTGCATTCTTCTACATGCTGACCTCAGTTGAACCAGCACCATTTGTTGAACATGCTGTCATTTTTACATTGGAGAGTTTTACCTCCTTTGTCAAAAATAAAGTCACCATAGTGAGTGTGTGCATTCATCTCTGGATCTTCAATTCTGTTCCACTGATCTCTTTGCCTGTTTCTGTAAAAATACCATAAAGTTTTTATTACTATTGCTCAGTAATCCTCCTTGAGGTAAGGGATGGTAATTTCCCAGAATTTCTTTTATTGTTGAGTATAGTTTTCACTCTCCTGGGCTTTTTGTTATTCCAAATTAATTTGCAAGTTGCTTTTTTGTTCTTTATGAAGAACTGAGTAGGAATTTTGAGGGGGATTGCATTTAATCTGTAGATAGTTTTTGGCAAAATAGCCATCTTTACTATATTAATCCTGCCAATCCATGAGCATGGAAGATATTTCCATCTTATAAGATCTTCCGCAATTTCTTTCTTCAGAGACTTGAAGTTCTTGTCATATAGATCTTTCACTTGCTTGGTTAAAGTCACATCAAGATATTTTATATTACTTGGGACTATTGTGAAGGGTGTCATTTCCTTAATTTCTTTCATTGCAAGATTATATTCTTGCTTTCCATATGACATTTTTCCTCTCCTTTTGTTGGACTTTTCCATCTATTATCCTTTTTAGGGTTGGGTTTGCAGAAAGATTATTGTGTAGATTTGATTTTGTCATGGGGTATATTGGTTTCTCCATCTATGGTAATTGAAAGTTTTGCTCGATATAATAGCCTGGGCTGGCATTTGTGTTCTTTTATGGTCTGTATGACATATGTCCAGGAACTTCTTGCTCTCATAATCTCTGGTGAGAAGTCTGGTGTAATTCTTATAGGTCTGCCTTTATATGTCACTTGATCATTTTCCCTTACTGCTTTTAATATTCTTTCTTTGTTTTGTGCATTTTGTGTTTTAAATGTTATGTGACAGGATGAATTTCTCTTCTGGTCCAATCTATTTGGTGTCTTGCAGGCTTCTTGTATGTTTATGTGCATCTTTTTCTTTAGGTTAGGGAAATTTTCTTCTACAATTTTGTTGAATATAGGTAGTTCCCCTTTAAGTTGGGAGTCTTCACTCTCTTCTATACCTATTATCCTTAGGTTTGATCTTCTATTGTGTCCTGGATTTCCTGGATGTTTTGGAATAGGAACGTTTTGCGTTTATATTATCTTTAACAGTTATGTTGATGTTTTCTATGGTATCTTCTGCCCCTGAGATTCTCTCTTCTCTCTTATATTCTGTTGGTAATGCTTATATCAATGGCTCTTTGTCTCTTCCTTAGGTTTTCTATCTCCAGTGTTGTCTCCCTTTTTGCTTTCTTTATTATTTCTATTTTCATTTTAAAACCCTAGATGATTTTTTCAATTCCTTCACCTGTTTGGTTGTGTTTTCTTGCAATTCTTTCAGGAATTTTTGTGTTTCCTCTTTAAGGGCTTCTACTTGTTTACTTGTGTTGTCCTGCATTTCGTTAAGTGTGTTATTTAGGTCCTTCTTAAAGTTCTTGTACTACTCATGGTTACTTGCCCTGAAAATGGAACTTCCCACAGTGGGCTCTGCCCTCCTTTATCAATTATCAATCAACACTGTCACCAACAGACATGCTTGTGAGACATCCTTATAATTTTTAATCACAATTTTTAATCACAATTTTTCGAGGAATTTTAATTTGGCAACACAGTTGCTCTGGCAAGGGATTGATTCCAAAATTATGACCTGGATGGAATATATACCTTTAATCCTTCTGTTTGGAACACTCACATGGCCCTAATGTACACCCTTCATCCCCGTGGCAGAAATATGGATACATCTTTATTACATGTATTTAATTCCATACAATGACATCTAATAAATGGGCAGTCAAATTGACTAATCACATAAAGATTATACAGAATGAGTCAGAGATAGGATATGCCCAACTCTCATTGGAATAGACAGGAAAAAGAGGTTACCGAAAGCACAATTAGGGAGAGAGAATTCAATTGAGTTGTGCACAGTTCGATTTAGAGTAGTTCAATTCCATGCAGTTTATGAAGTTCAGAAACAGCTTTTCCTCCTCTTTTTTCTTTTTTAATGGTATTTTCTTTATTTACATTTCAAATGTTACCCCCTTTTCTGGTTTCTCCTCCTGAAACTTTCCATCCCACCCCCAACCCCCACCCCCACTTTCATGAGTGTAATCCCTCACCCATTCACCCACTCCCTCCTACCTCCCTGCCCTGGCATTCCTCACACAGGGGCATCAAGCTTTCATAGAAACAAGGGCCTCTTCTCCCATTGATGCCCAGCAAGGTCAAACTCCGCTATATATGTGGCTAGAGCCACGGGTTGCTCCATTTGTACTATTTGGTTGGTGGTTTAGTCTTGGGAGCTCTGGGGTGTCTGGTTGGTTGATATTGTTGTTCTTCCTATGGGATTGCAAATCCCCTCAGTTACCTCAGTCCTTTCTCTAACTCCTCCATTGAGGATCCCTTTCTCAGTCTAGTAGTTGGCTGTGGGTATATACTCATGTATTTGTCAGGCTCTGGCAGAGGCTCCCAGGAGACAGCTGTATCAAGCAAGCTTCTGTCAGCATGCACTTCTTGGCAGCCCCAATAATGACTGGGTTTGGTGACTACATGTGGGATGCATCCCCATGTGTGGCAGTATTGGGTGGTATACTGTGAAAGGCATCCTGATTCCCAGTGAAGATAGATCAAAGCCTAGGAGACCTTAAGGGACAGTAAGAGCTTCCTAATCTCCCAGGAGATCTGGTCTCTTTCATGTAGCTACAGTCCCCCACAGCCCCCTGTACAGAGGTTTGTGACAAATCAATCACTTAGGACAACTCCCCAATCCCTTCCACCACAGGTAAGGACTTGACCACAGGTCACCTTTGGCCCAAGACTGATTAATCTTGTAGAAGCAAGACCACACACCCAAATATGTAGATGAGTTATTCCCAAGCTCTTAGGCCAAACCAATAGGGAATACCTGCTGTCATACTCTGACCCATCCAAAAACTGTATATAAGTATCTAATTCAGAAGGATTAAATGAGTGCAGAAATCATTCCATCCTCTGAGAGTGTCTGTCATAAGAGCTTCATTTGGGGAAGAGATCTGCCATCCCAAAATAAGTTCCAGAAGCTCCCCTGCACAGTTATTCAGCCCCCTGCTGGCTCAGCACTGCCTGAGGTCATGCAGCAGAGGCAGAAGCAGAGCAGCAGCAGCAGCTGAGGAGGCAGAAGCAGTTCCCCTTCCCTACCCAGTATCTCTCAGCTTCTCCTAAACCTACACACCTAGCCGGGCCAGAGAACTCCAAGGAAAACCACCATCCAGTACAAAGATCAACATGGCAGTCTCTAGATGGCCTTTCCTTCAGAATCTGCTCCACACTTTTTCTCCACACTGTGAGTATTTTCTTCCCTATCTATGAAGGACTGAAGCATCCGATCTTTAGTCTTCCAAATTCTTGAGCTTCATTTAGTCTGTGGATTTTATCTTGGGTACTTTGAGCTTTTGGGCTAATATCTACTTATCAGTGAGTGCATACCATGTGTGTTCTTTTGTTATTGGTTTACCTAACTCAGGATGATATTTTCTAGTTCCATCCATTTGTGTAAGAATTGCATGAAGTCATTGTTTTTGATAGATGAGTAGTGTGTAAAGTACTTCATTGGGTAAAGTACCACATTTCAGTCTTTTCAAGCAGCAGAAGCATAGTGTGGTGATGTGAATGGATTTTGACCCCATAGACTCGTGTTTGAATGCTTGGCCCACAGGAAGTGGACTAGGTACTAGTAGGTGTGGTATTTTTGAAGTAGTTGTGACCTTGTTGGAGGGGATGAGTCACTGTGAGGGTGGACTTTGAGTTCTCTTAGTGCTCCAACTCCACCTAGTGTAGAACTAGAGCTTATTCCTGGCTGCCTGCAAAAGACAGTTCCCTTTTGATTTTTGAAGACCAAGAAGCAGAACTCCACCACCAAGCCTGTTGACACTCTACTGTGCCTCCCTCCATGATGCTAATAGACTGAACCTCTAAACTGTAAGCCAGCCCCAATGTTAAATATTTTTTGATAAGAGTTGCCTTCATAGTAATAATTATCCAAGTAAGACAACAAGCAAGGATGAATTGAATCATTCAGTTTGGAGAGGAGTTTGCACCAGAATAGCTGAACCAGCCATCCTAAGCTCAGAAAGAGCTAGAAAAAACTAATTTACTTAGTATAAATCTTAGCAGACCAAAGCAAGAAGCTGAAGCCTTCAAGATCCAGGCTAATAGAAGATTAGATTTTATCGAGGTTAAAAGCTGCCAGATCTAGGCCTTTGAATAGTTAGAAATCCTCTGAGTTCAGCCTAAGCCATGTATTCAAATGGCTTAGGTAAAAGTCTCTCACATCAGTTTTCATCTGGGGAAATACAAACCACAACTACATTTATACCAACTGATTCTCTGTCATCTAATTCTAGGCTGTGTCAAATTGAAGTTTAATAGTAACTAAAACAAATATACATTATAATTAAATTAATATTTATATATTATATGATATATATACATATATATACATATATATAAAGATTAATTAGCCCTAATATCTAAATTTTCTTTTGTTAATGACTGCTTTAAAATATTTATTAGGTATTTTGAAATGTATAATTAAATATTCTCTCTCAACATAAACACTATCATGTAAAAGTATGTTACTCATAATCTTACCGAACTTTGTAGACATTGACCAGCCTGTACTTATCTTTCCTCCACCAACACTTCCAAACTTCTGAAAATAAAATGCTCTAATTCTATTAGATTAATTTTTTATTTTCTATATATGACAGAGAAAACAATTATTTTATTTTATTTCAGATATATTTTATTTAACAAACTATCATGTTAATCAATGTTGTGAATGATTACATTCATTCTTTGCTGTACCTTAGTAGACATTTATATATAAGACTCACAAAGTGTGTCTGTAGCATCTCTTACTTTCTTTGAAACTCCAGGAATATTTTATTCCAATTTAAGAGGAAAACAATAGGGTAGACAATCTATAAATCTTAGCAGCTGTCAAAAGGGAAATAGAAACAAAAGGAGAGAAAGGCATGCCTTTTGTAATGAAAGCTGGCAAGCAGCCAGATGGCAACTGGAGAAAGTGCTTCAGAGGAAATGTAAAACAGCTTAGAGTAACAATTACAGCAGAATTTACTTTCACTAGTATCTGACAAATACAGAATATAGAAAAAGGAAAAGTTAGAATTTTGTGCCCTTAGAAAGGCAAGCAGGCTTCATGGCAGAGGTGCACAGTACTGCCCAAGGGAAAGAACTCCAAGCATCTGTTCTGAGAAGAATCTTCTTGGAGAGAAAAAGGTTATTATCTCATTAAAGAGATCTTCATTCCTTACATCTCAGGTTTGGATAACTTTCCACATCAAGTTTTCAACTAATGTTGGAAGTGGAACTTAAAACAAAAGGTTACATGCTTTCAGTTTTTGATAATTTAAATCCCAGAGAATTACAAACTGATATTTACATCTTTATAGTTAACAAACCTAAAGGAGGTGAAATCCAAAACATGCATAGCCTGGGACCAATCTAGTATTTCTACTTACTGAAATCCCAAAAAGTAATTTGGGAACCAGGCACAGTTCCCCCATACTTCTGAATTTCTGCCCTCCAGACAGAAAAATATTACCTGTTTATCAAATCATAAGTTAATAGACAATACAATCAGTTGTTGTGACTACTGCTGTATTAAACATGAAATTGCTGATATGCCTCTTATTTGTTTATATATTCAATATATAATATGTTGTAGTATTATTGCTGGACCAAAAGGCAGTTTTATTTTTAGTATTTTGTTGTTGTTGTTTTGCTTTGTTTTGTTTTATGTTTGTTTGAAGATACACTATACTATCTTTCAAGATGATTTTACTAGTTTATATTCTTCCAACAGTGTATAACACTTGTTTCATCTCATTCAATATAAGCCATTGGGACTCTGATAACATGGATATACATTTCCTATCTGGAAAGTATCTTTCTTTTATTTGAACCAACTGTATCTGAATTGCTTAGAGACTTGTTAAATGAAAAGAACTTATGCTACTTCCATCACAGAAGTACCGAATAAGAAATTTACATTTTGCAAGCTCTTCAGAACCTTAATTCCCTTTTAAAAATGGAAGTATTGTTTCACTGATTACACTTTAATATATGAACTATATAAGCATGCTAATTAATATTGTTAGTTGCTGTTGTCCCATTTATGATATTTAGATAAATTATTACCTGTTTGCTGTAATTAAGTAATTCAACAAATATATATTATTTGATGATAGTGACATAAAACACAAAGGTGATAGCAGTATATTCTAGAACCAATTTGAGCAACCATGGCACAGCATCACAATTTAAGGTACCCCAAATTCTGTGTTTCAACATGGAAGTAGTGTCATGAAGTTTTCATTGTATTTATGCTTTTCATGGTATTTATGGAGATAAATCAAGGCAATTTTAAAGTATGAATACAACAGAGGGAAAATTATAGCAAGATGGAGGAATCTTTCCTCTGGGCCTCATATGATACATAATGATGTTCTTAGCACCTGGGTTTGTGGAAACTAGCATTCTGCTAAGTTAAGAAATTAGAAAGGAATTTTATATACTTAGTCATAGGATTTCAGGCCTAATACAAAGGTTCATAAGGAATGGCTATGCTGGGGGCAAAAGATAAGCCTAAATAAGATAATTAATTTTGGGATATGGAACATTGAATTTCTCCAAATCACTGTAGTCTTTACAGACTTTTCATTTCGTTCTCTCCAGGACTCTTCACTGACAATGACTGCATGATAGGAATTTAAGGAAAAGGAAACAGAAAATTTATTATGGTGGGTTGAGTTAGATACCCTGGCATTTGAATACTTGACCCCCCATTTATTAGCTACTTAAAAAATTTAGAATTTGTGCCCTGATGGAGGAGATGTTACAAGTAGCATGTTTTCAGGTTTCAAAAGCCTTCTTTTATCCTTACTATGCACCATCTCTGGTCCCTGTTTGTAGATTGGGATATAAATTATCAATTGAGGATACAATATCATACCTGCCTGCCTCCTGCCATGCTTTCCGCTATGATGGTTATGGACCTCTATTCTGCTAGAACTGTAAGCAGCAACTATTATATTTTTCTTTCTTTATGTTGCTTTGGTCATAATGTTTTATTACAGCAGCAGGAACACAGATAAGACACTGATTTTGTTGTAGTGTTGTTTCTATTCGACTTTTACATGGAGGATGCTGAAGATGAAATGCAGATCCTTGATCTTAGCAGTGAGTCAAATGTCTCTATCAGTGAATAATACCACAGTTTCCATGCATATGTTCTAAGTAAAGTGCATTAATTGCGTATCTAATCACTACTATAAAATATTTGAAAGAACCACCTGAAGGGAGGAATAATCTATATGGTTTCTAAGCATGGTGCATAGCATTTGCCTATTATATAACACTGATCTATGTTTGTCATACAGATTCCAAGAGTTCTAATACTGCTAAAAACAATGCTACTATGTCAAGACAAATTATTCCCTTTGGGGAACAATTTAGTCTCACTTCAAAAGACACTGTGCTTTTTATAACAAACATTCCATAATGCAAAATGTTGACGGAGTTGTATTCTCAATATCCATATATTAAAATCCTAGTCTCAATACCTCAACATGTGGTTAAACTTATAGTTAAGGATTTAAGAAGGAAACTAATTTGAAAATAAAATAATCGCCAACATTACTTTGTTTAGTACACTATTTTTGGTAGGTATGGAACTAATTTCCTTGCAAGCTGTGTTCCAACCCCAGCCCATGAAAATTTTCTTTTTAAGACAAAAAATGTAAGGCACAGACACACCAAGAGTGTAAGAGTAGAAGGCTAAATTACCTGTGTCAAAGAACATATCTCAGAAGAGTACAGATTTTATGGCATTCAAGACAGGGTATGAGTATATTCTCATATTTGTTACTAGAATATTTCACAGAAAAATTTTCATGAAATTACTTTATATGATTTCACTGTGCTATAAATAATCCCTTCTTAATGCAGAAAAACCAAACAATACTTTTTCAAATAGTATAGAGAGTACTCACCCAAATTGCCAGATATATCATAAGTATAACTTAAATTTTGTTTGTTTGTTTATGATTTTTTTGAAACAAGGTTAACTTATGTATCTCTTCATAGCCTAGAATTCATAATGAAGACCAGACTGGCATCAAAATAATAGATAACTATCTACTTCTGCCATTCGAATATTGAGATAAATTTTATACATCACCATATAAATTTTTATGGATATTCTTGCTGTGTTTCTGAGCTCTAATTCTGATTTTCTATGTTGGTCTACCTAGGTACAGATACTTTGCTTTTATTTGTTTATTTGTCTGTTTTGTTACATTTGAGACCATTTTTACGAGATTTGGAGAAAATTATTAAGGTAGCCAAGTATAAAGTCTTGGCAGCTACCTGCAGAGAGATAGCTGGCCTTTTGGTGATGAAAGTCAGAAAATCAGAGACATGCAGGAAGGCAAAATAGAGCCTCAGAGAATGTTTGAGGAAGCACACATACCAGAGAAAGCATTAGAGACTTTGGCCTATATTTCATTAAGGGTATAATAGTCTACCCTCTGTCAACATGTCTTTAAGTCAAGCTTTATTCCTGGATAGTTGACTCCTAGCTAAATGACAGGTTAAGCTGGATTAACCATCCATGTCATTGTCCATCATTAAGAGAAATCAGAACTGGAACTCAAACATGAATTTGAAGCAAGAAATACCAAATAATATTGTTTATTGTCTCAGCATCTTGTTTGTTATACTCTTTCAGGGGAGGGGGAAGGATTAGGGGGATGTTGGCCTGGAAATTGGGAAAGGGAATAACATTTGAAATGTAAATAAGAAATACACAATTTTATAAAGATGGAGAAAAAATGAACATTTTAAGCCTCCATTTCAAGTAAGGCATTTATTCAACCTTGCTTTTATAAATAATTTTGTGATTCTTTTTTCTATAACCTGTTAAGAATTCACCTTCCACTTTTTCCTATAATTGTCTTTGTTAGAAGGGATTTTCACATTAAATGCTATCACATCCATGTTAATATAATACATTACAAGCATAGGTGATTAGAAACAAGTGGTATATATGTAATTTTGAATGAAAATCTAAAACATTTGACATCGTATATACAGTTGAGAAGAAAAGTGCTTGCCTAGCATTTGTGAGGCTCTTGTTCATCCCTCATACTCAAGTACAACAAACAAATGCATCAAAAATATATAAATGGTCAATTCTAATAATTAGTTATCACCAAGTTACCAGTATAGTGTTATTTGTAGTATTGTTCTTACTTGTATTTTTCCTCCTTTTAGATGCATAATTAACAGAATAGAAACATAAGTTAATATCTGTTGAGTTTTAAGTATACTTCATTTACTTAGTGAAATTGATAGAGAAACACATGATAGATAGATAGATAGATAGATAGATAGATAGATAGATAGATAGATAGATAGACAGACAGATAAATAGATAGATAGTTGTAAGACAGATAAATTGATATTTGTAAGATATATAAAATAGTTGTCTTCATTCATGTAAGCCAAAAAATTCATAGCCAAAGATGACAGTGAACTTCTCATCCTTCTTGTTTGACCCTCAGAATTGAGGGATTTCAGGCACAATCATGCCAAATTTGCATGGTGCTGGATTAAAAGAAAGGCAGTCAGCAGACAGGACAAGCATTTAACCAAGTGACCTACCACTTCAGCTCAGTACTTATACCCTTGTCTAACCTAACCTATACTCAGATAAAATGTCAAGTAAAAACTACCTAAAGGTGTCAGGAGTGAGGGTTAGGGTGTGTAAGTGTGACCCACTAGATTCATAAATTGGATAAATAGTACAGTGGTAAAATACTTAAGGCTATATTAACTGTAGTGCTTTGTTTAGTCATTCATTGTTAATTCTCTAAATTCAAAACAAGTGACTTCATAGGTACTAATTTATAGTCTGGTTTCAATGATGTTCATAAATATTTAATATAAAAATTCTAAAGTATAAGACATCAGAGATATTGAATACCTACTGTATTCTTTAAGGAACTAATAACGGCCTTGTAAAGATTATTTTAAGATGCTTATTTTATATGTACTAAATAATGATTGTTATTTGTGTTTTTTGTTATAACACAGAGATTGTTTTTTAATTATTTTCATCGTTAAAAGAAATTCTGAATGTGTCCCTTTGTTTGGAGAATAAACATTAAATATAATAAATTATTAAAATCTAAATAGTATATTTCTTCTTTTATGAATTTTGAATTATTATTTACATTTATAGATAAGGAATGCCAACATAAATTCAAATACTAGAGAATTTGGAGATACATGCCAAAGTTAATCAGAGACTGCAAATTGATTTCAAAATTACTTCCATGTTAGTAAAATTACCAGATTGTTTCTATAGGCATTTTTAACTTATTCTTTACTAGTAAGATTTCTTCTTAGAAATATCAGTCATGAGGTAGTTCTGTGGTTAAAGCCTGTTTCTACCAGGATTGAATTTTATTTCTATGACTAAATTCTGCCTAATATTTTTAACATCCACATATAAATCATGGCATAGACACATACACACACACACGTAATGGATAAATGAATATATTTAATTATTTTTAAAAGCAATCTCAGTACCACTTAAGTGTTATTCCTAAGGTTCTGAGGGATGATATGCTATTTTGTTTATGCATTGAATATCTAAGAATTTAGGAAAATATGTTGCGATGATAATGTCATAAAATAATTTATTTTGTATAATTAAAATTCAAAGTCCTGTATCTGCTAGTATTCTGCAAAGAAATCGAATCAATGAGATATAATTATGTACAGATCTAGCTTGAGATTCTTATTGTCATTGTTTTCTTTTACTTAATTATTTTGAACTCCATATTTTCTCCCTTCTCGTACACCCTCATTCCACATTCCATACTGCTTCCCCATGTCCCCATCCCCCCACCCTTACAGTCCAGACCGCTCAACTCCCTGGGGCCTCTAGTCTCTTGAGGATTTGATGAATTTTCTCTGACTGAACCCAGATCTGGGAGTCCTCTGTTGTATAAATATTGGGAGCCCTCATCTCTGCTTGTGTATGCAGCCTGGTTGGTGGTCCAATGTCTGAGAGATCAGGAAGATCCAGGTTAATTGAGACTGCTGATCCTCCTAGAGGGTCCCCCTCCTTCTCAGATTTTTTCATTGTCTTGTATGTTCATTCTTATAAGAATTGCACCCAATGATTAAATCACCAACCAAAGAGTACACATGGAGGGACCCATGGCTCCAGGTGTGTGTGTAACAGAGGATGGCCTTACCTGGTCAATGGAAGGGGAGGCCTTTGATACTGTGAAGGTTTGATATCCCAACAGACCACAATGCTAGGGAGGTGAGGAGGAGTGGATAGAAAGGTGGGTGGGTGGGTGATCATCCTCAGTGAAGCATGGGGAAGGGGAAACTGTAAAGGGGGATAACATTTGAAATGTAAATAAATAAAATGACCAATATAATTTAAAAAAATGAATTCTTCTGAGGCATGGTTAACATAACCATTGAGGTCCTAAGAGATCCTAACTAGTCCAAAGTGAGCTAAGAATATTTCAGCTTGAGGGCAAAGGACACAGAACAACAAGTAAGATATGGAACAAAAATGTATCTACGAAGAAGAAAATGAGAGAATATCTTACAATTCAGGGATATAGGAAAGAAAATACTAAGAAGTATGTCATTCTGTATATTATATTGTAGTAAGAAATATGTCATCCTAGTAAATTTACATTCTAGTAAATCTCTAAGCATATGGGAACATATATGTCTAGATTGGGGAATAAAATATACTTCATAGAACCTTTTTAAATGTTAATATGATCAATAAAATACTTCACAAGTACAACCAGAAATTATATTTTCATGGTCACCTCATTTCCATCAAGATGATATCTAAAATTAATTTTAACTTGTAAAGGAATTGTCCACTTGGGTCCTATATGCATGTTAATTTTTCATTAACAAATTAAGGTTCAAAAAGGACAATATTAAGGTTGCAGTTTTCTGTAATATAATAAATCTATTTTATGCAATTTTGTAATAAAAAGTACAGGCTCTTTAGAAAAGTTCCTCATATCTCATAGTTTAAATAATCAAGAACATTATACTATAAACTCATTGTGCTTAATTTGAGAAGAAAATAAAATTAATAGAAAAATATGTAAACAGATAAACTTAAATATGTATCAATAATATTCACCTTCATAAACATTGCAATCTTCTTTTTGTAACCTAACTTTGTTGATATTTAGAAATAATTCTTTCATGTCTACAGTATATTTCTTGTCTTTAGTCAATACCTTAGCTGATTGTAGATAATTCTCTAGTAGAAGAAAATAAAACTTTATGCTCCAAATTGTCCTGGTTGGCTTATGTTATTTTTTTTTTGTTCTGATTCATTTTCTTTTCTTTTCTTTCTTTTTTTTTGTCAGCTTTACACAATCTAGTGCCATTTAAGAAAAAGGAACCTCAGTTAAGAAACTGCAACTGTCAAATTGAACATTAAGGAAATCTGTAAGGCCTTTTGATTAATCCTTGGTTTGACAGAGCCTAGCCTACAGTAGTAGCTGCACTCCCTGGACTGATTCTGGGGAATAGAAGAAAACAAGCTGAGCAAGCCAATGAGCAGCATTCTCCTATGGTTCTGATTTAGTTTCTGCCTTGACTTTCTGTTTTTTTTTTTAACTTGAGTATTTCTTATATACATTTCGAGTGTTATTCCCTTTCCCGGTATCCGGGCAAACATCCCCTTCCCCCCTCCCCTTCCTTATGGGTGTTCCCCTCCCAACCCTCCCACCATTGCCGCCCTCCCCCCACCAGTCTAGTTCACGGAGGGTTCAGTCTTAGCAGGACCCAGGGCTTCCCCTTCCACTGGTGCTCTTACTAGGATATTCATTGCTACCTATGAGGTCAGAGTCCAGGGTCAGTCCATGTATAGTCTTTAGGTAGTGGCTTAGTCCCTGGAAGCTCTGGTTGCTTGGCATTGTTGTACATATGGGGTCTCGAGCCCCTTCAAGCTCTTCCAGTTCTTTCTTGACTTTCTGTTTTATTTTCCCTCAATGGACTGTCTCTCAGGATATGTAAACCAAATAAACTCTTTCCTCACCAAGTTTCATTTGGCCATGATCTTTAGCACAGAAACGAAACCCCAAAAGAAAAACAACAACACCAAAAAACGAACTTAACTGAGATTGCAATAACAGTCTCGCTTAGACTTATTCAGTTTTCCATTGGCTCTAGTTGCACAAGAAATGCTTTTTCTACTACAAATTTGTTCTTTCTAAGATCCATCACAGAGTATATTTGACTTCCCTTGATTATAGGGGTAAGTTACCATATTCAATGCTGTAACTCCATTCTTTTTTCACTTTAATTTTATTATTTATTTATTTATTTATTTATTTTACACTATAGATTTTATTCCCCTCCCAGTCCACTCCCCTATGAGGTTTCCACATCCCATACCTCCTGCCCCCACACACTCCCCCTCCTCATTTCCACAAGGATGTCCCCAAGCCACCAGACCTCTAAATTTCCTGATGCCTCCAGTCTCTAGAGGATTATGTGCATCTTCTCTAACTGAACCCAGACCCAGGAGTCCTTTGCGGTATATGTGTTGGGGGCCTCATCTCAGCTGGTGTATGCTACCTGGTTGGTGATCCAGTGTCTAAGAGATTTCAGGAGTCCAAGTTAATTGAGACTGCTGGTAGTCCTACAGTGTTGTCTTCCACCTTAGCTTCCTCCAGCTTTTTCTTAATTCAACCAGAGATGTCAGCAGTTTCTGATTCACTGGTTGGGTAAAGATATCTGTATCTGACTCTTTCAGCTGCTTGTTGAGTCTTTTAGAGAACAGTCATGGTAGGTCCCTTTTTGTGAATGCCCAATAGCTTTCAGTAATGGTGTCAGGTCTCAGGGCCTCCCCTTAAAGTGGAACCAACTTTGGACCTGTAAATCCATTCTTAATTTGTCTATTGATGAACAGGTGTGACAACTTCCAATTCACTAAGTGATAGTTTCCTGGTATTTCCTTATTATCACATTTTTATTAAATACAACATTTTTTAAAAAGACACACAATATGAATATTGTTCAAAGTCTATATATACAAAGAGGAGGCAATCTTTTCCTAAAGTAAGTATCTGTTACATTAAAAAAAATATTCTAGGAAAGAATATGCCATTAAGTTCCTAGCTGGAGGCTAAAATATTACTTACACTAAAGGCTCAGGAAACTTTTCTTCTGATGAGCACAAATCTGCATGTCTTAGTGTGACAAGACCTACAATTAGCTATTAGAAAAACTGCTGAGCTTATGTATGAAGAAGTTTCAAGATGCTAAGCTAACTGAAATGAGAAGACAATCCCCCTCATGAAGGGTGAAAGGCAGCTTCTCATGAGACAGAATTGGAAGAGTATAATTAAAGGAGAAAGGAATCTGAACACTGCCTTTCACCATTACTCTTTACTTACTCCAGATACTATGCTGTCAACTACCCAAGTTCTTGCTGCTACTACTCCTACCCTGTTATAGACATTACCTGGCAACTATAAACAAAAATGTATACTTTCTTAAGTTTTGTCATTGTGTTATATCAATGGGAAAAATAACTAAAGTAAAGACTGAACATTTACATTTTGACTATAACTACTTAATTTTAGATGTATTGGATAATGCCAAGAGTTTATGTAAGAAAAGGATCCAGTGGTAGTCTTAGAATATTTATTCTATTCTTTTTCATTCTTTATTCATTATTTTCTTTATCTACATTTCAAATATTATGCCTCCCCCCAAGTTCCCCTCTGGAAATACCCTATCCCATCCCCCCACATCCTGTCTCCATGAGGATGCTCTCCTTATCACTCCCTCCCACCTTGCTGTCCTGGCATTACCCTATACTGGGGCATTGAGCCTTCACAGGCCCAAGGCACTCTCCTTCCATTGATGCCCAACATGGCCATCCTCTGCTACATATATAGCTGGAGACATGGGTCACTCCATGTGTAATCTTTGGTTGATGGTTTAGTGTCTGTGAATTCTGGGGTATCTGGTAGGTTTATATTGTGGTTCTTCCTGTGGGGTTGTAAACCCTTTCAGTTACAACAGTGCTTTCTCTACCCCTTCCACTGGGGACCTCATGTTCAGTCCAATGGTTGGCTTTGAGCATCCACTTCTGTATTTGTCAGACTCTGGCAGAGACTGTCAGGAGATTGCTATATCAGACTCCTGTCAGCATGCACCTATTGTTATCCCAAATAGTGTCTCGGTTTGGTGACTGCATGTGGAATGGATCTGCATATGTGACAGTCTCTGGATGGACATTCCTTCAGTCTTTGCTCCACACTTTATCTCCATATTTCCTCAGTGAGTACCTTCTTTCCCCTTCTAAGAAGTACCGAAGAATCTACACTTTGGTCTTTTTTCTTCTTGAGCTTGAAGTGGTCTGTATATTTTATCTTGAGTGTTCCAAGCTTCGGGCTAATATCCACTTAGCAGTGAGTGCATAATATGTGGATTCCTTTGGGTTTCGGTTACCACCCTGAGGAAGGTATTTGCTATTTCCACCCATTTGCCTAAGAATTTCATATAGAAACTGTGTTTAATGGCTGAGTAGTGTTCCATTGTAGAAATGTACCACATTTTCTGTATCTATTCCTCAGTTGAGGGACATCTAGGTTCTTTCCAGCTTCTGACTATTATAAATATGCTGCTATGAACATAATTGAGCATATATCCTTGTTTTATGTTGGACCAGCTTAATTCCATTTTAATTTTTATTAAATTTGGTATTGCTTATTTACATTCAAAATATTATTATTTTTCCTGGTTTCCTGTACACCAGCCCCCTAATCCCCCTCCCCTTATTTATGGGTGTTCCTCTCCCCATCTACCCCACATTACTGCCCCAAAACAATCCATTACACTGGGAATCCAATCTTGGCAGGACCAAGGGCGTCCCCTTCCACTGGTATCCCAACATGGCTATTCTCAGCTACCTATGTAGTTGGAGCCCAGGGTCCATGTATGTATAGTCTTTGGGTAGTGGTTTAGTCCCTGGAAACTCTGGTTGGTTGGCATTGTTGTTCTTATGGGGTTTCAAGCCACTTTAGCTCCTTCAGATCTTTCTCTAATTCCTCCAACAGGGGTCCTGTTCTCAGGTCAGTGATTTGCTGCTGGCATTAGCCTCTGTACTTGACATGTTCTGGCTGTGTCTCTTAGGAGAGATCTATATCCAGTTCCTGTCAGCATATACTTATTAGAGTCATCCATCTTATGTAGTTTTGGTGTCTCTCTCTCTCTCTTTCTCTCTCTCTCTCTGTCTCTCTCTCTCTCTCTCTCTCTCTCTCTCTCTCTATATATATATATATATATATATATATATATATATATGTGGGGCAGGTGGGACCGGCTCAGAATGGCTGTTCCTTAAGTTTCTGCTCTAAACTTTGCCTCCGTATTCCTTCCTATGGATATTTTTGTTCCCCTATTAAAGAAGGAGTAAAGCATCCCCATTTTGGACATCCTTCCTGAGTTTCATGTGATCTGTGCATATTGGGTAACTCAAGCATTTGGGCTAATATCCACTTATCAATGAATGCATAATATGTGTGTTTTTCTGTGATTGTGTTACCTCACTCAGTATATTTTCCAGTTCCATCCATTTGCCTATGAATTTCATAAAGTCATTGTTTTTGGTAGCTGAGTAGTATTCCATTGTGTAGAGGTCCCACAATTTCTGTATCCATTCCTGTGTTGAAGGACATCTAGGTTCTTTCCAGCTTCTGGTTATTACAAAGAAGGCTGTCATGAACATAGGGAAGCATATGTCTTTGTTGTATGTTGGAGCATCTTTTGGATATATGCCTAGAAGAGGTATAGCTAGGTCCTCAGGTAGTACAATGTCAAATTTTCTGAGACAACTCCAGACTAATATCCAGACAGGTTTTACCAGTTTGCAATCCCACCAACAATGGAGGAGTGTTCCTCTTTCTCCATATCCTCTCCAGCACCTGCGGTCATCTGAGTTTTTGATCTTAGCTATTCTGACGGGTGTGAGGTAAAATCTCAGGTTTGTTTTGATTTTCATTTCCCTGATGACTAAGGATATTGAACATTTCTTTAGGTGCTTCTCTGCCATTCAATATTCCTCAGGTGTCAATTCTTTATTTAGCTCTGTAAACCATTTTTAATAGGGTTTTTTGGCTCTCTAGAGTCTAACTTCGTGAGTTCTTTGTATATTTTGTATATTAACCCTCTATCAAATGTAAGATTGGTAAAGATCTTTTCCCTATCTGTTGGTTGCCAGTTTGTCCTAATGACAGTATCCTTTGCCTTTCAGAAGCTTTCCAGTTTTATGAGGCCCTATATGTCGATTCTTGATCTTAGAGCATAAGCCATTCGTTCAGGAAATTTTCTCTAGTGCCAATGTGTTCGAGAATCTTCTCCACTTGTTCTTCTATTACTTTGAGTGTGTCTGGTTTGATGTGGAGGCCCTTGATCCACTTGGACTTAAGCTTTGTACAGGATGATAAGCATGGATCGATCTGCATTCTTCTACATGTTGACCTCCAGTTGAACCAGCACCATTTGCTGAAAATGCTATCTTTTTTTCATTGTATGGTTTTGGCTCCTTTTTCAAAAATCAAGTGACCATAGGTGTGTGCGTTAATTTCTGGGTATTCAATTCTATTTCCCTAATCAATCTATTAGTCTCTGCATGAATACAATTCAGTTTTTATCACTATTGCTCTGTAATACCACTTAAAGTCCGGGATAGTGATTGTCCCACCAGTCCTTTTATTGTTCAGGATAGTTTTAGCTGTTCTGGGTTTTTTGTTATTCCAAATGAATTTGTAAATTGTTCTTTCAATCTCTATGAAGAATTGGATTGCAATTTTGATGGGGATTGCATTGAATCTGTAGATTGCTTTGGGTAAAATGGTCATTTTTACCACATTAATCCTGCCAATCCATGAGCATGAGAGATCTTTCCATCTTCTGTGATTTTCTTCAATTTCTTTCTTCAGAGACTTGAAGTTCTTATCATACACATCTTTCACTGCATGGTTAAATTCACACTAAAGTATTTTATATTATTTGGGACTATTATGAAGGGTGTCATTTCCCTAAATTCTTTCAGTCTGTGTATCTTTTGTATAGAGGAAGGCTACTGATTTGTTTGAGTTAATTTTATACCAAGCCACTTTGCTGAACTTGTTTATCAGGATTAGTAGTTCTCTGGTGGAACTTTTGTGGTCACTTAAGTATAGTATCATATCATCCACAAATAGTGATACTTTTACTTTTTCCTTTCCAATTTGTATCCCTTTGACCTATTTTCGCTCTTTGATTGCTTTGCCTTGGACTTGAGAACTACATTAAATAAGTAGGGAGAGAGTGGGCAGCCTTGTCTAGTCCTGGGTTTTAGTGGGATTGCTTCAAGTTTCTCTCCATTTAGTTTAATGTTAGCTACAGGTTTGCTGTATATGGCTTTTTCATGGTATGAGCCATGAATTCTTGCTCTTTCTAGGACTTTTAACATGAATTGTTGTTGAATTTTGCAAATGCTTTCTCAGCATCTAATGTAATGATCATGTGGTTTTTCTTTGTGTTTGTTTATATAGTGGATTACATTGACAGATTTCTGTATATTGAACCATCCGTCCATCACTGGGATTAAACCTACTTGATCATGATGGATGATTGTTTTGATGTTTTCTTGGATTCGGCTTCTAAGAATTTTATTGAGTATTTTTGCATCGATATTCATAAGAGAAAATGTCATGTATTTTTCTTTCTTTTTTTTTCTTTGTGTGATTTCAGTATAAGAGTAATTGTGGCTTCATAGAAGGAATTTGGTAATGCTCTGTCTGTTTCAATTTTGTGAAATACTTTGGACAGTACAGTTATGAGGTTTTCTATAATGGTTTGATAGAATTCTGCACTAAGCCCATTTGGTCCTGGGCTCTTTTTGGTTGGGAGACTTTTAATAACTGCTTCTATTTCTTTAGGAGTTATGAGGTTGTTTTAAAGGTTTATCTGTTTCTGATTTAACTTTGATACCTGGTATTTGTCTAGAAAATTGTCCATTTCCTCCAGATTTTCGAGTTTTCTTGATTATAAGCTTTTATAGTAGGATCAGATGAATTTTGAATTTCCTCTGATTCTGTTGTTATATCTCCCTTTTCATTTCTGATTTTGTTAATTTGGACATACTCTCTGTGCCCTCTGATTAGTCTGGATAAGGGTTTATCTATCCTGTTGATTTTCTCAAATAACCAACTTTTGATTCTGTTGATTCTTAGTATAATCCATTTTGTTTCTACTTGGTTGATTTCAGCCCCAAGTTTGATTATTTCCTGCCTTCTATTTCTCTTGGGTATATTTGCTTCTTTTTGTTCTAGAGCCTTTAGATGTGCTGTCAAGCTGCTGGTGTATGCTCTCTTTTGTTTCTTTCTCCATCTACTCAATCCTATGAGTTTTCCCCATAGGAAAGCTTTCTTTTTTTTTCCCACAAATTTAGGTATGTTGTACCTTCATTTTCATTAAATTCTAAGAAGTCATTAATTTTTTTCTTTATTATTTCCTTGACCAAGTTATCATTGAGTAGAGCATTGTTCAACTTCTATGTATATGTGGGTGTTCTTTCCTTATTGTTATTGAAGAACAGCCTTAGTCCGTGGTGGTCTGACAGAATGCAAGGGATTATTTCTATATTTCTATATCTGTTAAGACCTGTTTTGTGATCGATTTTATGGTCAATTTTGGACAAAGTAGCATGAGGTGGTAAGAAGAAGGTACATCCTTTGTTTTAGGATAGAATGTTCTACAAATATCCATTAAGTCCATTGGTTCATAATTTCTATTAGTCTCTCTATGTCTGTTTAATTTCTGTTTCCATGGTCAGTGCATTGATGAGAGCGGGGTGTTGAAATCTCCTCCTATTATTGTGTGAGTTGCAATGTGTGTTTTGAGCTTTAGCAAGTTGCTTTATTTTTTTTTTTCAATGTATGCCGTTGCCCTTGTATTGGAGCATAGATATTTAGGATGAAGAGTTCATCTTGGATTTTTTCCTTTGATGAATGTGAAGTGTCCTTATCTTTTTTGATGATTTTTGGTTGAAAGTTGATTTTTTTTCGATATTAGAAAGGCTACTCCAGCTTGCTTCTTCAGACGATTTGATTGGCAAGTGGTTTTTCTAGACTTTTACTCAGAGATAGTGTCTGTTTTTGTCTCTGAGGTGTGTTTCCTGTAGGCAGCAAAACGCTGGGTCCTGTTTACATATACAGTCTGTTAATCTGTGTCTTTTTGGGGGGGGTATTGTATCCATTGATGTTGAAAGATACTGAGGAAAAGTGATTGTTGCTTCCTCTTTTTTTTTTTTAATTTGGAGTTGGGATTATGTTTGTGTGCTTCGCTTCTTTCAGTTTTGTTGCAAGGTGATAACTGTCTTGCTTTTTCTTGAATGTAGTTTTCCTCCTTGTGTTGGGCTTTGCCATTTATTATCCTTTGTAGGGCTGGATTTATAGAAACGTATTGCATAAATTTTGTTTTGTCATGGAATATCTTGGTTTCTCCCTTGATGTTCATTGATAGTTTGGGTGGATATAGTAGCCTGGGCTGGCATTTGTGTTTTCTTTTTGTCTGTAGGACATCTGTCCAGGATCTTCTGGCTTTCATAGTCTCTGGTGAGAAGTCTGATGTAATTCTGATAGGTCTGCCTTTATATGCTACTTGACCATTTTCCCTTACTGCTTTTAATATTCTTTCTTTGTTTTGTGCATTTGCTATTTTTACTATTATGTAATAGGAGGAATTTGTTTTCTAATCCAATCTATTTTGAGTTCTGTAGGCTTCTTGTATGTTTATGGGTATCTTTTTCTTTAGGTTAGGGAAGTTTTCTTCTATGATTTTGTTGAAGATATTTACTGGTCCTTTGAGCTGGGAGTCTTCACTCTCTTCTATACCTATTATCCTTAGGTTTGATCTTCTCATTATGTCCTGGATTTCCTGTATGTTTTGGGCTAGGAACTTTTTTGGTTTTAAGATATCTTTGACAGCTGTGTCGATGTTTTCTATGGTATCTTCTGCTCCTGAGATTCTCTTTTCTTTCTCTTGTATTCTGTTGTTGGTGCTCACATCTATGATTCCTGATTTCTTCCCTAGGTTTACTATCTCCAGGGTTGTCTCCCTTTGTGCTTTCTTTTTTGTTTCTATTTCCATTTTTAACTCCTGGATGGTTTTGTTCATTTTCTTCTCCTGTTTGTTTCCTTTTTCCAGTAGTTCTTTAAGGGATTTTTGTGATTCCAATTTTAGGTCTTCTACTTGTTTACTTGTGTTGTCCTGTAATTCCTTAAGGGAGTTATTTATGACCTTCTTAAAGCCCTTCATCATTAGGATAAAATGTGATTTTTAAATCTAGATCTTGCTTTTTCCGATGTATTTGGTATCCATTGTTTGCTTTCGTGGGAGAACTGGGCTCTGATGATGCCAAGTAGTCTTGGTTTCTGTTGTTTGGGTTCCTGTGCTTTTCCTCTCGTGATCAGTTTGTCTCTGGTGATAGCCATTCTTGCTGTTTCTAATGTTGGCTTGACCTTCCTGTGTGCCTGTGTGCCAGCTCTCCTGAAGTCCTGGTTTACTGTTTTCTTTCAGCCAGTTATGGGAACATAGTATTATGCTCTCAGGCATGTAGTCGCTCCTAGTGGTTGTCTTTCTGCTCTTCCTGAGGGCAACAACCTGAAGGAAAGTTCCTGCCCCTACTGTTCCTAGGTCCCTCTGTGCAGGGGACACAGGTGGCACAGGGCATTTTCCTCCTGAGTCGGGAATGTGAGCAGAGAGTAGTCTCCTCTGGGTTCTCAGGGGTGTCTGTACCTCTGCGTGTCTAGCCTTCCCCCCAACAGGATTTGGGTGCAGGGAGCTGTTTGACTGGTTCAGTTCAAATCCAGGTACAGATCTGGACTGCGGGGCTCCTGTAGCTGACTGCTCCTCTATTTCTGTGTCCAGAGGCTCTATGAAGTTTCCTCTTGGGCCAGGGATGTGGGCAAAGGTGGGCAGAAATAGCAGTCTGTTCTGCCCTGCAGTCTCAGAATTTCCTGCACTTCTGGGTGTTCAACTCTCTCCTCCATGGAATTTGGGAGCAGAGAGCTGTGGGCAGGGATCCTGGTCCATCTTTTGTGTATATGCTCAGGAGTATACCTGGGTTCTCAGATAGTACTGTGCCCAATTTTCTGAGGAACCTCCAAGCAGATTTCCAGAGTGCTATACTAGTTTCCAATCCCACAAAAAATATCGAGGAAAGTTCCTCTTTCTCCACATCCTCACTAGCATCTATTATCACATGAGATTTTGAACTTAGCCATTCTGACTGGTGAGAGAAGGAATCTTAGGGATGTTTTGATTTGCATTTCCCTGAAGACTAAAGATGTTGAACATTTCTAGGTGCTTTACAACCATTTGATATTTCTCAGTTGAAAATTCTCTGTTTACATCTGTACCCCATTTTTATTTTTTACATTTTAATTGGATATTTTTATTAACATTTCAAATGTTATTCTCATTCCCAGTTAACTGTCCCTAAGCCTCCTATCTTATCCCCTTCCCCATCTTCTACAGGGGTGTTTCCTCTCTGCAACCATCCCCAGTCTGTTCTCCATGCCCTGGAATTTTCCTACTCTGGGGGTTGGGGTTCCAGCTTTATCAGGACCAAGGACTTCTCCTCCAATTGGTGTTCAACAGGACTATCCTCTGCTACATTTGCAGCTGGACACATGAGTCTGTCCATGCTTGGACTTTGAGTAGTGGTTTAGTCCCTGGGAGCTCTGACTGCTTGGTATTGCTGTACTTATGGGGTTGCAAGCCACTTCAGCTCATTCAGTCCTTTCTCTAACTCCTCCAATAGGGACCCCATTCTCAGTTCAATGGTTTGGTATTAGCATTCACCTCTGTATTTGTCACACTATGGCTGAGCATCTCAGGAGACAGCTATACCAGACTCCTATCAGCATTCACTTCTTAGCTTCATCAATATTTTATAGTTTTGGCGGCTGTTTGTATAGGGTCTAGATTCCCAGGTGCAGCAGGCTCTGAAAGGCCACTTGTTCAGTCTCTGCTCCAAACTTTGTCTCCAGAGCCCCTCCTATGAATATTTTTGTTCCCCCTTTAAAGAAGGACTGTATTGTCCACATTTTGTTTGTCCTTTCTCTTGAGCTTCATGTAGTTTGTGGATTGTATCTTGCATAATTCCAACTGTTGGGCAAATATTCACTTATCAGTGAGTGACTACCATGTATGTGCATGTGTGTGTTTTGTGATTGGGTTATGTAACTTAGGATGATATTTTCTAGTTTCATCAATTTGCCTATGAATTTAATGAAGTCACTGTTTTTAAAGCTGAATAGTACTCCTTTATGTGGGTGTACCACATTTTCAGTATCCATTCCTCTGTTGAAGGGCATCTGGGTTCTTTCCACCTTCTGACTATTATAACTAAGGATGCTATGAACATAGTGGAGCATGTATCTTTATTGTTTGTTGGAGCATCATTTGTGTATATGGTCAAGAGTGGTATAGCCGCATCCTAACATAGTACAGTGTTCAATTTTCTGAGGAATCTCCAGACCAGTTTACAGAGTAGTTTTACAAGCATGCAATGCCACCAAAAAGAAAAAAAATGGAGGAGTGTCAATGAGGGTGCAGAGGGTACCTGTCAGAGAATGAGGGACAAGAGACAGGAAGAAGGACGCCAAGACAAGAGTCTGATCAAGGCAACAATTTTATTTTTTTCCCAAGGTTGAATTTATACCATAACATGGGTAACAGACGGAGGGGGAAGTATGAAATATTTACACAGGCCAAGGACACAGTATTTGTGTGGTCAGCTGATGCCAACAGGATATCAGAGAGGTCACAGGTTTGTCATATCTATTAGTCAGCAGGATATTGGTTTTTCAGAAAGGTTACAGGACGTCATCACATTGGGCATCTTGATGTCAGATGTATTTCTCAGCAAGGTCAGAGCTTTATCATATCATCCTGACTACCAGATTTGTATTAGTCTTCTGCAGCTGGCTGGGGGATTTTCCATGAATCCAGTCATACTTAATTCTAACCATAATAATAACATCAATAATGGAGGGCTTCAAGGGCATTGCTCCCAACATCTCCCCCTTCCTTATAGTCAAATAAAAAGGTGACCAAATGGCCGTGCAGTCCTGGAATGAGCTCCATGAGAACTGTGTCTGTCTTAGGTTGGAGTGATATTTGTCATGTGGCCAAGAGAATCTTGTGGCCAGGTTCCATCATGAGATAAGGCAGCAGCTAATGTCGGCCCTCCTGTCTTAAGCCCTTTATTCATGAATATATCACTCTCTTACTGTCCAGTTCAGCACACAGGGGTAACAATTCATTGATGTTTCAGCAAAAGGACAGCAGGCAGAAAAGAATTTTGGCTTCATTTGGCTTAAGGACAAAAATGTCCTTGCCTGGGCTGGGAGGAGATGTGTAGGTGAGCTTGGCCATCATCAAAGCCTTCCTCCATAGCTAGCCTATGATAATATACCTGAATAAGTTTTGTTGATATACTATCTACCTGTTGTTTAATAAAGCTGGTTAAATGATTAAATGTCCAAGGGTTGAAATTATAAGCAAAAGAAGGCCTACTATGGGGACCAACAGGGAGGGAAGCAGGGTGGACAACCAAGGGGAGGTGGAGAACCAATTTTGATATCAGCTCTCAGCTTTTTCTCTTTCTCGTTTTCTCTTTTCTAAGCCTTCTCTGACTTGTTTCATGCTTTCTTTAACCATATTCTAAGACACAAGAAGTATCCAAGCACTTCCTTTCTCTCACAAACCAAAATTCACTGTGATTGCTCAAAGTTGAGAAATTAAAGGTGAAAAACCAGTGGAAGGGGAAGCCCTGGGTCCTGCTAAGACTGAACCCCCAGTGAACTAGTCTATGGGGGGAGGGCGGCAATGGGGGGAGGGTTGGGATGGGAACACCCATAAGGAATGGGAGGGGGAGGGGATGTTTGCCTGGAAACCGGGAAAGGGAATAACACTCGAAATGTATATAAGAAACACTCAAGTTAATAAAAAAAAAAAAGAAAAAGAAAAAGAAAAAGAAAAGCCAATCAGAAAGAAGTACACTTGTTAGCATGTATGGTTTATTTAAAAGAGGTGCCAGACAATTATTGTTCTTTCTGATTAACCTGTGACTCTTAAAGACAGTGTTGGTCATAATTAAAATATTCAGATATACTTAAAACACTGCTCTAAATGTTTACAGTGATTGTAAATGTTTACAATTTTTAACTCATATTAAACATCTTAAATAATTTGGAGAAACCTCAGCATTGAATTATAACCTTCAGGAAAAAAAAAGACATTAATAGGTATCCCGTGCATGTTATGTAAGAAATAAGCAAACACCATATCAGTACAGTACATTATCAATAACTGAAAATTAAATAATATGTTGATACATAGAAGGAAAAATAACATGTTGATTGACATTGTTGACATTCTCAAAATAAATCAAATAGACAATTCAATTTGGGTTCCTGCAACAATCATAATTGCATCATCCATAGGGCCAAACCCTAAGAAAGGTATCACATTGTGGAAGAATACATATCTCAGCTGTCCTGGAATGGGTGGTAGAGCTTCCAATTTTTCTTGTGCAATGGCAATGGACTCGAAGTGGTGCAGTTCTTTGAGCAAGCAGCTTCTCTTGATTGAGTGCAGGCTGTAGATGAAATCACTTGTGCTCTGTGCCATGTTCAGTGCCTCCATGGGCTCCTTCTTGGGGTCAGTGCCCAGAAGCCAAGGAGTAGGAAGTTACAGGCTCTTTTACCAATTTTATGGTAAATGTAATCCCTGTATCGGCACCTATTGAAACATTCTAAGACCCCAAGTATATCCATGTGTCCAAACCTGGTTTCAACTTGCAGTGGTAAATTTAATATTTAGGGGGATTCACCATCCCCTTGTTTCAGAATTAGAACCTTCACAACGGGAATCTGGGACATGTATATTAGCAGTACAGGAAATATTATAATTCAAACAACACAGTGTATTAGGTGATAAAATTCTTAAGAACAAAGGAAAAGGGCCAGGCAAGAAAGTTAGGGGGTGGCCTGGTGAGAGTTGGTGGAACAACCAGATCGGATGACAAATAGCATTCAGTCACACAGCTAAATGAGGAAGCTCTCTTGTGACAAAAAGACCAGTGCCAAAAACCAAAAAACGAGCATGAGCTTTGTGCCTGTGAAGCAGAAAGGTGAGCAGAGGGGCAACTGGTCTGTTACCGGCTGTCTCTCTTGACTTAGATTCTCCTTTAAGGAATACCTCCCTTCAGTGTCAGCTCGGTGGCTCCGCCTCTCAAGAGACCCAGCCTCCAAAGGACACTAGGCTTCCAGTAAGAACTAATAACAAGTTCGGTCCCCAGCTCCGAAAAAAAAAAAAAAAAGAAAAAGAAATGAAAAGAACTAATAACAAAAGGATGGAGAGATGGTTAGGACCTGGGTGCAAGATGCCAAAGAGCTGACAAAAGAATTGTATGGCTGGTCCACTTTAGGGAGTACGTTTCTTCCATAGTGTCAGACACTCCTGGCGACCTTGAGCCAAAAGGCAAGGAGAAAATAGCATCTGAGTATTGAAGGTGGCTCTCCCAGGCGAGTGTGATCCAATTGAATCCTCAGGTATCAGAGAGTAAGCTATAGTTAGAGATAATTGGCTACAAGGACTCTTTCTCCTGCCATTCCTGAGGCAGGGGTCACAATTGAGTTGGCTTTCCTGGCTCTTAGATCCAATAAAGAGACTGCTAACACTGGAATACTGACCTTTAATAGAACTACAGCCTCTAAATTATAGAACTTCAGTAGCAGTTCTTCATCCACACATCACACTGGGTTAGAGGGCCATGGAAAAGAAAACATTGATCCTGATCTTGACCACAGCTTCCAGTTGGAGTAAGCTGAAGAGCCAGTGCCAAGACTTTCTCCTATCATCCTAGAGTAAAGCCTGTTCTTTCTGGCAAAACAAAATTCCTCGAAGTCTGCTTCAGACTCTTTTTTAGGAGTTCTCCTGCTGCCCAACCTGGGGTATTTTGACCACAGGGGGAGGAAATTACTGCTGCAGGGATAGTATCAGAGGCATTCTCTATGTCAATGATGAATAATGGGGAAGGTGACATAATGTTGGAGATCAACTCCTTTCTTGGAATAGGGCCAGCAGATAAGGCAGTCTCCTTTAAAGAACTTCTCTTATTGAACACTATCCTTCTGTGAGCAAGTGTTGAAGGTCTGGCCACTAAAGGCAGTGACCGGATTTTTTTTTTCAGGGCCAAAAGACTCATAATAGTCTTTAAAATAATCACTAACTCTCCACTATCTTTTTACTGTTAAAGCTTCAGCCTCAGCTGGGCTCATCACCTTGAAACTCCTCTTACACTGACTTGGCCTGAGCAGTGCAGCAGCCTGCGTGCAGCCTGTGTCGAGCGAGCATGCTAGCAAGCAAGCTGCAGGCTGCACGCAGGCAATACCACAGAAAACAAACTAGACAAACAAGACCAAGACAAGGCATCTTATAACTAATTTCAACAGATGTCTGATACCTTCAGTACCTGGCCCAAACTGCAGCTTAACCTTAGCTGCTTCCTGGATGAGGTGAACTGTCTGATCCCACCTCCCAACAGGATTCCACAGTGTCCTCTAGATTCCTTTCTCCTCCTAGAACATCCTCTAGGGCCTGTGACCTGTGACAACTAGCAAGTCTGCCTGTCACAGCAATAAGCCCTTTACAGGACCCATAGCAACCACCAAGGGGACTCTAACTCCTCTTCAGGGGGGACTCAAAGCCCCCTCTGAAGGGACTGGAACCCTTCAGACAGTAGACGTGGACAACACAAGACAACATGAAACAAAGATGAGAGAACATGACACAGAGACAAAACAGAAAGTAACACAGAACACAAAAGACAGAACACAGACTTCCTCTAGCTTACCTACAATCTGTTTGCCAACTGTGGTCTGGGGGAGTGTAGTTCCCGGCCAGCCAATGCACCAAAATATTGTAAGACTCCAGAGTGGACTTACCTCAGAAGCGCCACCCCCAGAGCACAGATTGACAATGTGACCACTGCAATAGCATGAGGGTAGAAGGTTTTTAATCCATGTACATGGGGTTGCTCATCCACACAGGGAGAGGCAACCTCAAACCCAAAAAGCACACAACTTTTATTCATTACAGAGGTAAGACTTCAGCAACAGGATTAGCTGGACCATAAAACAATCATTAATTCAGCACTATCTTTTGGATCAATTTTTCCTTCCTGGGGGAATCATAGACAAATATTTCCTAAAAAGTCTAAAAATTTCTTCAAATCTTTTTTTTAACGCTATTCCTCTCTGTCCTGAATGACTCCCTGAGTCCTGTCATAAAAGGTGACTGTCAAATGCTTGTCCCATCACTCAGCACTGAAATCTGCGTCGTCCAGGGAGAAACACACACCAAGGCCCTGAACCAATGTCGGTCAGTCCATGGTTGCCAGAAGTGGGGGAACAAAAGCTCTGAGGGGGAACAAAGGCTCCAACAAACAAGGAAGACAGGCCTGTCTATTCATGGGGGGTGATGTTCTCCTCCAGGAGACCTCCAAACAGCCCCACTCTAGGTGCCATTTGCCAACGAGGATGCATAGGGTACCTGCCAGAGAATGGGGGACAAGAGACAGGAAGAAGGATGCCAAGACAAGAGTCTGATCAAGGCAACAGTTTTATTTTTTTCCCAAGGTTGAATTTATACCATAACATGGGTAACAGACAGAGGGGGAAGTGTGAAATATTTACACAGGCCAAGGACACAGTATTTGTGTAGTCAGCTGATGTCAACAAGATATCAGAAAGGTCACAGGATTGTCATATCTATTAGTCAACAGGATATTGGTTTTTCAGAAAGGTTACAGGACGTCATCACATTGGGCATTTTGATGTCAGATGTATTTCTCAGCAAGGTCAGAGCTTTATCATATCATCCTGACTACCAGATTTGTATTAGTCTTCTGCAGCTGGCTGGGGATTTTCCATGAATCCAGTCATACTTAATTCTAACCATAATAATAACATCAATAATGGAGGGCTTCAAGGGCATCATTCCCAACAGAGGAGTGTTTCTTTTTCTTCACATCCTCAACAGCATCTATTTTTTCCAGAGACTTTTATGTAAGCCATTCTGACTGGTATGAGGTAGAATCTCAGGGTTGTTTTGATTTGCACTTCCCTGATGACAAAGGATGTTGAGCATTTCTTTAGGTACTTCTCAGACACTCGCTATTCCTCAATGAGTTCTTTGTTTAGCTGTGTATCTCATTTTTTAACAGGATTATTTGATACTCCTGAGTTCTTTGTATATTTTGGATATTAGCCCTCTATCAGATGAAGGATTGGTAAAGATCTTTTATGATTCTATTGGTTGGAATTTTGTTCTAATGACAGTGTCCTTTGCCTTACATAAGTTTTGCAGTTTTATAAGGTCCCATTTGTCAATTCTTGATCTTAGAGCATAAGCCATTGGTGTTTCGTTCAGGAAAATTTCCCCATGTTCATGTGTTCAAGGCTCTTCCTCACTTTTTCTTCAATTAATTTGAGTGTATCTGGTTTTATGTAGAGGTCCTAAATCCACTTGGAATTAAACTTAGTACAGGGCTATAAGAATGGTTCAGTTTGCACTCTTCTACATGATGACCTCCAGTTGAACCAGCACAGGTTTTTGTAAATGCTCTTTTTTCCATTGGATGGTATTAGTTACTTTGTGAAAGATTAAGTGACCATATTGGTGTGGGTTCATTTCTGGGCCTTCAATTCTATTCAGTTGATTTGCTTTCCTGTCTCTGTACCAATACTATACAGTGTTTATCACTATTGCTCTGTAATACTGCTTGAGGTCAGGGATGGTGATTCCCCCAGAAGTTCTTTTGTTGTTGAGAATATTTTTCACTCTCCTTTGTTTTTTGTTATGCCAAATGAATTTTCAAACTGTTCTTTCTAACTGTATGAAGAAAGGACTTGGAATTTAATGGGAATGGCATTGAATCTGTAGATTGCTTTTGGCAAAATTGCCATTTTTTTTATTAATCCTGCCAGTCCCTGAGCCTGAGAGGTCTTTCCATCTTCTTAGATCTTCAATAATTTTCTTCAAAGACTTGAATTTCTTGTTATACTGATCTTTCACTTGCTAAGATAAAGTCACTGTGGGATTTTATGTTATTTGTGAGTATTGTGAAGAGTGTCATTTCCTTAATTTCTTTCTCAGCCTGTTTATCCTTGGAATAGAGGAAGGCTACTGATTTATTTGAATTAATTTAAACCCATCTGCTTTGCTGAAGTTGTTCAATAGGATTAGTAGTTCTCTGCTGGATCTTTTGGGGGTCACTTAAATATACTATCATATAATTTCCAAATCATGATGTTTTGACTTCTTCCTAACCAATTTATATCCCTTTGACCTTCTTTTGTTGTCTGATTGCTCTTGCTAAGATGTTGAGTACAATATTGAATAAGTAGGCAGAGAGTGGGCAGTCTGTCTAGTTTCTGATTTTAGTAGGAGTGCTTCAAGTTTCTCTCCATTTGGATTGATGTTGGCCACTGGTTTGCCGTTTAGTGCTTTTAATATGTTTAGGTATGGGCCTTGAATTCCTGGTTTTTCCAAGACTATTAACATGAAGGAGTGTTGCATTTTGTCAAATGCTTTCTTAGCATCTAATACGATGATTGTGCATTTTTTTTCTTTGAGTGTTGTAATATAGTGGATTACATTGATGGATTTCCACATATTGAACCATCCCTGCATCGCTGGGATGAAGCCTACTTGATTATGATGGATGATTATTTTGATGTGTCCTTGAATTCTGTTATACAGAATTTTTAGAGTATTTTTCATTGAAATTCATGTGGGAAATTGGCCTGAAGTTCTTTTCCTTTGTTGGGTCTTTGTGTGGTTTAGCTATAAGCATATTGTGGTTTCATAGAAGGAATTGGGTAGTGCTCCTTCTGTTTCTCTTTTGTGAAAGCATTTGGACAGTATTGATATGAGGTCTTCTAGAAAAGTCTCCTAGAATTCTGCAGGAAACCCTTCTGGTCCTGTGCTTTTTTTGGTTGGGAGATTTTTAGTAACTGCATTTATTTCTTTAGGATATATGGGACTGTTTAGATGGTTTATCTGATCCTGGTTTAACTTTGGTACCTGGTATCTGTGTAGAAATTGTCCATTTCATCCAGATTTTCCAGTTTTGTTGAATATAGGCTTTTGTAGTAGGATCTGATAAATTTTTGAGTTTCCTCATATTATGTTGCTATGTCTCCCTATTCTTTTCTGATTTCCAATAATTTGGATACACTCTGTGCTCTCTGGGTAGTCTGGCTAATGATTTATCTGTCTTGGTGATTTTTCTCAAAGAACCAGCTTCTGATTTTGTTGATTCTTTGTATAGTTCTTCTTGTTTGTACTTGGTTGATTTCAGCCAGGATTTTGATTATTTCAGGCATTCTACTCCTCTTGGGTATATTTGCTTCTTTTTGTTCTAGAGATTTGTAGGTATGCTCTCAAGCTGCTAATGTATGCTATCTCTATTTTCTTTTTGAAGGCACTCAGAAGTACAATTTTTCCTCTTAGCACTGTTTTCATTTTGTCTCATAAGTTTGGGTATGTTGTACGTTCCTTTTTTATTAAATTTTAAAAAGCCTTTAATTTCTTTCTTTATTTCTTCCTTGATCAAGTTATCATTGAGAAGAGTGTTCTTCAATTTCTATAAGTATGTGGCCTTTCTGACTTTATTGTTGTTATTGAAGACCAGCCTTAGTCCATGGGCATCTGATAGGATTCATGGGATTATTTCAATCTTCTTTTAGCTGCTGAAGCCAGTTTTGTGACCGATTATATGGTCAATTTTGAAGAAGGTACCCTGAGTTCCTGAGAAGAAAGTATATTCTTTTTTAGGATGAAATGTTCTATAAGTATCTTTTCAATCCGTTTGGTTTATAACTTCTGTTACTTTATGTCTCTGTTTAGTTTCTGTTCCTGTGATGAATGTGAGGTGTTCAAATCTCCCAGTGTTATTGTGTGATGTGTAATGTGTGCTTTCAGCTTTAATATTATTTCTTTTATGAATGTAAATGATTTGCATTTGGAGCAGAGATATTCAGGATTGAGAGTTCTTCTTGGTGGATTTTTCCTTGATGAATATGAGATGTCATTCCACATCTTTTAAAATAACTTTTAGTTCAAAGTCGATTATATTTGATATTGGAATGGCTAATGCAGCTTGTTAATTTGGACCTTTCGCTTGAGAATTTATTTCCCAGCCTTTAATTCTGAGTTCGTATCTCTTTTTGTCACTGAGGTGTGTTTCTGGTATGCAGCAAATTTCTGGGTCCTCTTATATATCCAGTCTATTAGTGTATTTTTTATTAGGGAAAAATGTCCATTGATGTTAAGAGATATTAAGAATAGTGATTGTTGTTTCCTTTTATTTTTGTTGTTAGAGGTAGAATTATTTTTGTGTGTTGTTCTTCTTTTGTGTTTATTGTAAGAAGATTACTTTCTTGCTTTCTCTAGGTTAGACTTTTCCTCCTGTTGGTATTTTCCATCTACTATCCTTTGTAGTGCTTGGATTGTAGAAAGAAATTATGTAAATTTATGTTTTGTCATGGAATATCTTGGTTTCCCAATTTATGTTTATTGAGAGTTTTGCTGAATAATGTGGCCTAGACTGGCATTTGTGTTATCATAGAGTCTATATGAAATGTGCCCAGGATCTTCTGTCCTTCTTATTATCGGCTTAGATGTCTGGTATAATTGTGATAGGTTTGCCTTTCTGTGTTACCTGACCTTTTTGCCTTATTGCTTTTAATATTCTTTTTTTTCACATTTGATGTTTTGACTATTATGTGATGGGAGGAATTTCTTTTCCAGTCCAAATGATTTGGTGTTCTGTAGGCTTCTTATATGTTTATGGGCATCTCTTTCAATAGGTTAGTGAAGTTTTCTTCTATAATTTTGTTGAAGGTATTTCCTGGCCCATTAAGTTTGTAGTTTTCGCTTTCTTCTATACCTATCATCCTTAGGTTTGGTTTTCTCATTTTGTCCTGGATTTCGTGGATGTTTTGGATTAGGACCTTTTTGCATTTTGCATTTTCTTTTTTGGTTGTGTCAATGTTTTCTATGGTATCTTCTGCCCCTGAGATTCTCTCCTATCTCTTATATTCTATTGGTGATACTTGCATCTATGACTCGTGATCTCTTTCTTAGGTTTTCTATCTCCAGGGTTGGCTCCCTTTGTGATTTTTTTTTATTGATTCTATATCCATTTTAAATCCTAAATGATTTTATTCAATTCCTTTAACTGTTTGGTTGTGTTTTCCTGTAATTCATCAAGGCAGTTATTTATTTCATTCTTTTTTTTCCATCTTATTTATGTCATTCTTAAAGTCCTCTATCATTCTAATGAGATGTGATTTTAAATCTGAGTCTTGCTTTTCTGGTGTATTTAGATATCTAGTATTTGCTTTGGTGGGATAACTGAGCTCTGATGATGCCAAGTAATCTTGGTTTCTGTTGCTTATGTTTCTGTGTTTGCCTCTCGCCTTCAGGTTATACCTGGTGGTAGGTTGTCTTGCTGACTCTGACAGTAGCTTGATCCCCCTGTAATCCTGTGTGTCAGCATTCCTATAGACCTGTTTTCTTTCAGTTGGGTCTAGGAACAGAGAGCTGTTCCTGTGTTTGTGTTTCCTGAAGCTTCCAGGAGGGGCGCTTGGAGCAGAAAATTTGGTTTTACCTCTGCTATCAGGTGTGTCAGAGCTCCTACCAATTGGCTTTCAGCTTTGAGATGAGGTAGAAACCAGAAGTGTCCTGCCCCTGACTTCTCTTAGTTTTCTGTGCCCAGAGGGCACAGATGGCTTTAGGTGGGTTCTTCTTGACTTCTTGGGTCAGGAATGTGCATAAGATTAGTTGTCTTCTGTGAGATTTCAGGATTGTTGGTACTTATGTAAGTACAGATCTCCACCACGGGATTTGGGTATAGAGAGCTGTAGGATGGGTTCAGATGTGGCCACAATTGTACACTGTTTTAATAGGGTTATTTTATTATCTGGAGTCTAACTTCTTGAGGTCTTTGTGTATATTAGGTATTAGCCCTCTATTGGATGAAAGATTGGTAAAGATCTTTTCCCAATTTGTTGGTTGCCCTTTTGTCCAATTGACAGTTTCTTTTGCCTTCTAGAAAATTTGCAATGTTATGAGGTCCCATTTGTTGATTCTTGATCTTAGAGCATAAGTTCAGATACACTGAAACGAATAGAAGAGAAAGTGAAGAAGTGCCTCTAACGTATGGGCAGAGGGGAAAATTTCCCAAACAGAACACCATTCATTCTATTCTATTGATCAATAAAAACATCCTTTGTTGAATTTAACCTTGAGTGTTCAATCAACCAGAAGACAAATATCTTCATTCAATTGACTAATTCTAACCATGTAATTACTTAACATGTCCCCCCAAATACTTCATCAAGCTTTGTATAATTAAGTTTCTGCAAGTTCCTAATCAAATATTCAAACATATATAGTACATTTGACCAATAGCATGTTTAAAAAATTGTTTTTCAAGAACCTCTGTTACCATTGTTTCTTCTACTCCAAAAATTACATTGTTTTAAAAACATTTAATTATTTGAGTTTTTTTCTATGAAGGACTGTTAAATGTATCTTTACAAAAAAGAATTCAAATCATTTTACTTCTGCAACTTTGTAGTACTTTTTCATAAATACTTAAATCTTGTACCTGGTAGAAGACTTTTTACATAAATTCACATCACACTCTTTGAATTTAAATGACTTACAGTTTCACTCATATCCTTTGCTCTGATCCTATTTTCTCATAAATGCCATAAATAACTTGTGTATATTTGTAAATAGTTCATAAAGTGGATTATCACTGTAGTCCTATTATTGTAATGTCATCAACATACAAACAAACATGGGTGTACATGCATACACATATACACATATATATGTGAATACTATATATTATTTGAAATCAATTTTAGAAACAGAAATAAATTCAGAATGCTAATATTTGACATTCAGTACTTTTAGAACTAGAACCAAACTTGTAAGAAAAGACGTTCTGGTCTATCCGCAATAGGCTAATCTCAACTATCTATCACAAAATGCTAGTGAAGAGTCCAATTATGGTGGAAAATGGGATTTAGTTAAGGAGTCCTGTGAACAGAATATTGAAATAAGTTTAGGTATAAAAGAGAGAAAAATTTGGGAAAGTAGCAATAAATAGGCACTATCAAGCAATCCTACTAGAGGTGTGGTCTTGTTTTTTTTTTTTTTTTTTTTTTGTTGTTGTTGTTTTTTCCAGTTCTCATTCAACAATCATATCTGAAAATTTCATTATTGTTTGAGGACAAAAAGATGGATTGTCAGAATACAATTACCATTGCTCTATCTTACAGGTGTATACATCATGGGCAATTGTCATCATTCAGGATGGTCTGTCCTGTCATATTCTGCTGTTTTTGAGGGATCTAAAAGAGGACACTTTAAAAGTGGAAAATCGTTCAGTTACAATTTTGTTGTTTTTTTTTCCCAGCCTAAAGTGGTTGAACCATCAAACTTACGTAGGTTACATATTATAATTATCTAATTTGACACATTTGAATAATTAACATGCCCATGTGCAAAGTAAAAGAGAAAGGTGCAAAATGAAAGCTTTCTTCCTGCTCACTTGTGAAACTATGTAAGCCATGAATAATTAAGAAAAAAAAAACCAGTTTCTAGGGGCTGAAGGGAATTAGAATTTAGTGCTCGATGCCCTGAGAAACATCATTGTTTTTCTACATATAATCTTCCCAAACTACAGAATCTATTTCTCTCAATTGTCTCACATCAGCAGTAGGCATGCAATGTTTAAAAGCAGATATTGTTCTTGCCAAAAATCCAGGTTTGATTTGCCACTAGCACACAGCAACTCACATTTGCCTGCAGTGCTTGGCTCAGCCTATCTAAAACATTTTTTTGATCTCCACAGGCATGGTACACATATGGTATCAATGTATTTATGTAGGCAAAACACTTACATATACAATAAATATATGGTTTCAAAAAGCAGTTTCTAAATGGAATCACAATTGATATAGAGTTCTGTATTTCTGTGACTTTTCGAGGAACATAAAACAAGCATTTGGTATATATTTAGTATACAGTTACAAATACACATGCTCATATGCACATGAGCAAATGGTTATTCACAGATGAGAATGTATCTATAAAATAAATTATACCTACTGTATAATGTTTGAGAGGATATGAGAATTTGTTTAAGGTTATCGATCTGACATAAGAAAACTGGAGATCCAGGAAGCCAATTGCTGTTATCCTTTCAAATGCTTGAAACTATGAAAATGGGGGAGGCTATATCACAAACTCCAATATACTGTCTGAATAGAATAAAATGTGATGTTATAGAAAAGCAAAGTAGGAAAAATTAAACACACACAAAAAAGACAGTTAAATTTATCTTCTAACTTCATTTAAAAATATTTTATTTTGTTTTTTTCACACACACACGTGTGTATATATATATGCCATAAATAACTTCTGTATATTTATAAATAATTCACATATATATACGTGTGTGTGTGTGTATGTGTGTGTGTGTGTGTGTGTGTGTGTGTTTGTATGTGCACATTACATGGTACCCACGTAAATGTGTGTGCCAATGGTGGTCAGAAATTGAGCATTAAATCACTTGGTAAGTTAATGCCCTAATTTTCTTCCAAGAAGTCTGATTAGATATGAGGTCATGCTCCTTTCCTTCCTCAACCTCTGACTATTATCTAGAACATATCTTAAGAAACTTACTTTATATTAAAAGGCTAAATATTAAATAGTTTATATTTTGAAGTCCATACAGGTCTTTGTTACATACTATTCTTATATTTTTTACAATCTTTTAAAAATGTATAAACTGGTTCTAGTGAAGGGCCTGTAAAAAACTAGGTCAGGTCTGGTCTGCATTTGTCCCATTGGATTTCTTTGAATTTCTTTCTGTCTTTTTGTCAACTGCTGATCTAGGGCATACCTCCTCCAAATGCAGTTTTCTCTCAGGTTCTAAAGGCAAGGCCTTAACTTTAAGAACTGCCTGGAGGGGGATATATAAACCTGGAGAACCTAGGAATTACTTTTCTGTGCTAGAGGCTCCTCACTGAGAGGATCCACCCTTGCTTCTTTTGGAGTTTACTACTGGAGGAAAATATGGGGAACACAGATCACAGTCTAACTAAACATTGATGTGTGATATGCACTTTCATCACACTTATTCAGCTGTCACAGGCCAAATTATAGACACAAGAATAATAACTTTAAGAAAATCATTGAAATGTCCTTGAATATAATGGTTGTAAATGGCATTAAAATTATATATCGTATACATATATACTGAATTATAAATCAACATTTTAGTGACATGAAAGAATAAGAATCATAGTTATTTTCATTATGAGAAAAAATCCTTGTAAAGGCAATATAATACATAACATAAAGAGTTGGTTAATTATAGATAGAAGTAGTAAGACCCATAAAAAGCTGATACCCACAACACAGTGATGAAGTCATCAAAATATTTGCAATAAAAATATTTATTCTAAATGAATCTTGGGGGCTTTGAGCCATTACTTAGCATTTAAGAGCACTTACTGAGATTAAATGGTGTAAGTTGATGTCATTATGCAGGTGAAGGTAGATAAGATAAAATGAGACTTGTCATTGGATGAGG